>NC_056751.1:158157151-158224651 GCF_019279795.1 Protopterus annectens
AGTTAGTTAATTAGCTTATGAAATAAAATCTGAAAGGAGTAAGTAAATCATACAATAGCAGTTGAAATGTATTGGTCATGTTCTAAAGCAAGTGTAAGTTACAAACATTTGGAGTCTGATGTAACATGATTAAATGTACAATGCCAGAATAATATGAAACAGCTCCTTTGAAGAGGGAGGCTTACTTTTTTATTTCCTATAATGCTTTGCAGATATGTATAAATCATAGCTCTGTACCTGCCATGACATTATTTTGTGGATGTGGTTATATATAAAAACTGAGAAAACAGTGCAATTAAAAAAATCAAATAGCACACTGTAATCATTTTTAGCAAAATCACGTGCAGCATTATCATAAGGTATGTACCGGGAAATTAACATAATTGTAAAACAAATGCTGCATAACATGATCAATCCACCTTTGGTGTACATCACTGAAGTGGTACACTTTAATGTATAATTTGGTGCACTTCCGTATAGGATTTAGAAAATGCTGTGATATTGGTTTTGAATACTGACAGTAACACTAAGGTACGATAGGATTTTGTTGTGGTATATGATATATAGGATCAAAAGTAGAGTCAAGAAGTGCTTAAGGACAGGTTTTTGGAACAAGATAAAGCTTTGCTCATCACCGGGATACTATCTCAGCACAGTGTGCATCCCAGAGTACTTTCAGAGATGTAAAAGGTATTAATATTTCTGTTTTGCTGCTGTAGTATATATTTTTAACAGAAGCATCCAGCTTTTGTGACATGGTTGTGGCACATAAGTGACGTCCCTTCGAGTTCAACTGTTTCTGAAGAAATGCACATGGAAAAGTCATCTTTTTCAGGTTACTTATAATTTTATTCGTATTCACAATCCCTCTTTGTTTCTCCTTTTCATTCTCTTTTATTTTCTTTCTTCTGTTCTTTTTACTTTATATTGCAGTATCCCCATCTATCTGTTTATTATTTAACTTTTCTGTATTAAAGACAGAGTAATTATTTTGTAAGAAAAGAAAAAAAAATAATTGTCTTCTCTGTTCAGCTGCCAGAATATTTCCTTTTTAAGAGTAAAAGATCTCAGGTAGAACTAGGAGGTTTGTATTCACTTAGGTTTAACAGCAGTGTTCACAGTAATTACTTTAGATAAGGAAACATTGTACATGGTCAGCAAACACCAGTAACTACGCCTATGATTTAGCGATTGTTTTAGGTTATTTTATGTACGAAATGAATACGATGTAAAGCAATTAGTTATTTGTATTCTACAGTCTGGTGCAGATTCATCTGGGGTTTTAACTGGAAGTCTTGGAAGAGTATTTTATGTGCCACATTTTTGATAGGCTAGAGAGGCGCTGATTTCATATGGGTCTTGAGTGGTTGTGGCAATAAAGATCCTGGTATAGAATCATGTCTTGGGAAATTAGCATGTCCCACTGCTCTGGAATATACTTTTATTTGATTACCTTTTTCCACACTTCGCAGCATCCTGTTGGTCTGATGATTCCGCTGTTCTACCCTATTGAATGGCACCCAAGCCGTGTACCCATAACCAGCTGTACAAAGGTGCAGGAAGGTGTCTCATATCATCATCTGCTGTGTGACCAGCTGACAACTAACCAGAATGAATGAGCACATACACCATAACACCAGATGCTTTCATTCATTTTCTTTGCACAGCTTCAGTTTTTGCTCGGATCTTATTTTGCCAGCCTCATTTTCACACTGCGCTTTTTTCTGATTTGACAGAACAGCACATGGGTATCATATTTGGTGGTAGAAACTGTTAAACTGCAAATGAGTCAGGAACTGCTACAGTATCTGGAGGGAGGAGTATGTTTTTCTTCTGAAATAGTGGAAGCTTTGGAATTATTATATTACTCTTGTTAAGAAAGCTGTTGGAGGTGGGGCATCACTGAGTGAGGAGCTGTCCCTCACCACATGTTATGTTTTATACTTTGTTATAGTGATACTTGGGGGTTGCTGTTCTGAGGTACAGCCTTTCCTTTTGAAAATAAGATTCCGTTTATTTTATATACATATATTTTATTGTGTGTAGATGCACTTTTGTGCATCCAGAATGCTGTCATTTGAAACACATCCGTACCACTTCTTCTCGTCACTGCGACGGCACAATATTTGTACCTGGTGTCTGTGTTGCTGTGAAAAGCTTTCTTAGGTCACCATATACCTTTTTGTAAATTTAAACATGTTAGAGGATTTCCCTGGATTATTGCCTTTGCTGTTCAAAGGTCCCATCACTGAGTTTGAAGAAAATAGAGATTTTAGTACCTTCTGCCATTTACGTCTTTAATCTTTATTTTCACTCATTTTATAACGCGAGTCATATCCATAAAGAAGCAGTAAATATTTCCATATCTCGCAGAGAAAATAATTGTCCAAAACTGGCAACAGATACTGCAGGCACTGAAATAAAGTAAGGGATCTTGCAATGCAGAAAAACAGCTATGATGGTAAATGGTTTGTAATGCATCATACAAAAAACTTTCTACAAATACTTCACTATAAAGTATGAAATGAATTTCACTGTAACAGCAGCAGAGGTTGCTTAAACTAGATTTAAGTAGTTTCCTTGTGTTTCCAGCAGCTGAATTCAAAGGCAGGCACTTTTGCCCTTCCCCCAAGTAAAGAAACCAACAACCTTTCCATTAATAAAGCTGAATTCACTGCATGCAGAAAGAACTTTGAGGGCCCCAAACTTGAAGCATAAAGATGAGCAAAGAAGGTTACGTGACCAGACTTTCAAACAAATGGGGAGGAAAAGCTAGTGGGAGTTACGGGAACTAGACCACATATTCCTCACTTAGAATACTATTCCAACCGAAAGGTAAAAGGGTCACACAGGCAAACCATTCAGTGAAAACTCCCATTTATTTATTTATTTATTACTGTGTTTGATGGGGCTTTCCTGGAGTTTTATTTTCCCACTCAAAATATAAGTTACAAACATGCACAAAAACTAAAGAATTTGCATGTATTTATTGTGTGTTTGATTTTTTTTTTATTTCTGTATGACTGTATTATAACTAGAAGTCGTGATCATTTCAGCATAAGCATATGAACAAAAGTATGCTCTTACCAATGAAGATGAAAAAAAAAGAACTTCTAACTTTATATCTTTGAACCATGAACAGTGAAAACCGGTAAAGTACCCCTCAGAGGATACAACTTAAATACTAATTTCAGATGTGCTTCACCTGCATGCTTTTATCTCAGTGTTGCAGGGATTCATTTTGTAATGTCTCTTGTACTAAATAATGTTTTCCATTTCACTGTTGCAGTATTCATAACATTAGGGATCCCTACCTAGGGAAGCCTGATATGTGGCCAGTGTACCAAAGCCTTAGGTTGCTTTAAGGTATGCCTTACATCACACGTATGCTCCTCGCTAGTGCAGGGCATAAAGGTGACATCCGAACATATCTCTCTCAGAACTTTTTTGCCGCCAGTCCGAATGCCATCTCTTGATCATCATTAGTGCAGGGCATAAAGTTGACATCTGGACATATCTCTCTCAGAACTTCTTTGCCGCCAGTCCGAATGCCATCTCGTGATCATCGGTCTGTCTCTTGTACTAAATAATGTTTTCCATTTCACTGTTGCAGTATTCATAACATTAGGGATCCCTACCTAGGGAAGCCTGATATGTGGCCAGTGTACCAAAGCCTTAGGTTGCTTTAAGGTATGCCTTACATCACACGTATGCTCCTCGCTAGTGCAGGGCATAAAGGTGACATCTGAACATATCTCTCTCAGAACTTCTTTGCCGCCAGTCCGAATGCCATCTCTTGATCATCATTAGTGCAGGGCATAAAGTTGACATCTGGACATATCTCTCTCAGAACTTCTTTGCCGCCAGTCCGAATGCCATCTCGTGATCATCGGTCTGAATGCCTATGTTCTGTTGCTGGTTACACTGAGCCATTGCAGATAACTGCCCCATTGTGGTTCCTTTTTTACTGCCTTTCTTTTTGTTGCTTGTGGGGTTTCATATCATCCAAGAACAGCGAATGCCAGTGTGGGAGACAGATTCCCCATAAAGACCGCCACAAACAGTGTCTGTTTTGCCATGGTGCCTCACATGACCATACATTCTGCTGTTCCATTTGTCAGGCTTTTGTACCTAAAACTTTGTGTAGTAGACTTTCTTCTTTAGCACTGTATCTTGAGAATCAGAACATTAAACTTTTCACAAAAGATATGATGGAGGAAACTTCCCGTCCAGAGGGACAGCCATCAGGGAAGTAGAAGGCCAAGAAGCGTAGGCCAGAATCTTCCACTGTTCAGCCTCCACCGGATGTTTCTCCCGAGGTGACTGCATGCCTGTAGGTTCGCCCGGCTTTGTGGTTGGATTCCTCTGCCTTGACTGGGTTGGAGGCCAGCGGGGATCTGACTTTAAGCACATCTGAGGAGGCTTTCAGACGTCACTTTCAGACATTCAGGTGGAACCACCGTTGATCATTTCCAAGGGGACTAGGGGTTTTCCTCAGATTTTAGTTAGAGAAGAAATCCCCACTACTATTATTGGATGCCATCCTGGGTCAGAGCCTTCCAAGTTTTATAAAGCAGATGTCCCATTAAATGTATTTATTTATTATTTATTTATTAACATTTGTTGACTGGGAAAGTCAGACTGGGACAGGAGCCCATTTTCAGAGGAGGCCCAGGGAGAGAAGCTCCACAAACACATTATGATTACACAGTATTTTACAAGAAGTTACAAAAATTACAGTATAATACAGTACAATATAACAGAATGAGGAACAGACTAATAAATTGTGGGAAGTTACAATATCAGAGAGAAAAACAGAGTATTTTACAATATATATATATATATATATATATATATATATATATATATATATATACACACACACACACACACACACAGATATCCATAGATATAGATGTATACACATTTTATATATATATATATATATATATATATATATATATATATATATATACACACATATATATGCACACACAATTTTTTTGTAAATATTGAAATAGGTGGAAAGTTAAGAAAGGAAAAGATCACTAGAGGGTAGTGTTGTTAGGTTGAAAGAATTAATAAAGGGAAAGAAAAATCACTAGTGAGGTCGTTTTAAAGGTGTGAGGGATTAGAATGATAATTAAAGTTAGTGAGATTTATAGTAAGAACAGAGTTGTTTAAAGTAACTTATAAATCAAGAAAGAGTTTCCTACCGGTTTTGATGGGTAAAGATTGGGGTAAGCTAGAGGAAAGAAAAGCCAAGAAAAGAATAACCAGAAAACTAAACATATTTCTCCTGCACCTAAGGGTCCCCAGAGTGAGTGGCAGGCCTTCAGTCAGGGTTTATTTAGTGCTTTGATGGCATTGAAACCTCCTCAGGTTGTTTCTGTTCCTGCTCCCCCTTGGTCCTGTACTCCCCTTAAAAGACCCAGGGAACTGGATTCCTCTGAGGAGGAGTTGGATTTGGATGAGGAATCCCTTTCTTACTCCTCTCAGATTCCTTCTCCTTTGGATTGTGGGTCAAAGGAAGAGGACTCTGCCAATCCTGATACTCCATTTGAAGAGATTTCTTTTTGGGGCACAACTTCCAGGATGATGGAGTTCTTTAAATGGGATTGTGCTCAGGTCTCTCCTATTTTGGATGCTTTGTTGGATGCGTTTTCCAGTGCCTCTAAAGCTCCAGATTCTCACCCCGTTTCCAAGAAACCTGATAGATTTTATAGGGTGCCGGAGGACTATACATTTTTTGTACAGGTGTCCTGCTACTGACCCCTCATTGGTGTCTGTAGCCTCTGACAAGCCCTCTCAATTGTTTCCTCCACCCAAATAATGCCCTTTGATAAAAATAACTGAACCGTGGAAAGGCTAGGTAAGAAGCTACCTCTGCTACCTTGGGATTTAGGGCTGTTAATTAGTAGACCCATATTTCCAGGTATGTGTTGGCTCTCCTATCCCAGGCTTGTTAGGTTATGTCTGATCTTCCAGACTCTGAGGGTAAGGGACTTATCATTCCATCAAGTTTACTTATGATGCAGCAGATGCTGCTGCTTTGGGATCTGTGATGAGGAGGTATTCTTGGCTTTGGCTTTGACTTTTGCCTGATGATATCAAGCCTAAGTTGATGGATGCCTCTCTTGATAATAAACACTTGTTTGGTGAAGCTGATGCTGAATTGTTTAAGTCCCTTCAGGATAAGGGAAAGGCTTTACAGGAACTGAAATGTGTTTGTTTCTCCTGTCATAAGTTCCAGAGAAACTACCTCAATAAGCCAGCCTTTGTTCACAGTCTGTTTCACCCTCCTTCTAAGGGCAAAAAGGTTGGTAATTGGAGTCCTGCTGCTAAGACTACCCAGACTTCAGTGCCTCAAGTCTTCCTTTCCCGATAAACCAGGTGCTGTCTGACTATCCTATTCTTCCCAGCCACTTTCCTCTTTCTTCACCTCTCTCTGTCTCTTTCTTCCTGTTTGGCTACAGATTACTCAGAATTCCTGGGTTCTGTCCATTACTGGACAGGGGTATTTCATGGCGTGGAAATCTCTCCCCCTTTTATGGGCATTCCTCAGCACCCTCTGGAACAACTCTCCTTTTCCCAGAGTTGCTTTAGGATCTTTTAACTCAGGGTACTATGCAAGAGGTGCCTGTGTCCCAAAGGGGATGGGGTTTTACTCCAGATATTTCTGGTACCCAGAGAGGGGGGTACTTGGAGACCAGTTCTAGACCCCACTCATCTAAACACTTTTCTAAGGTGCCCACTTTTTGGATGTTGTCCTTTCAGACTTTGTTCTCTCTTTTACTTCCTCGGGCTTATATGGTGTCTCTAGATCTCAAGGGTGCCTATCTTCATATTCTGATCCATCCCCTTTTCAAGAAGTTTTTGCATTTCTCTGTTGCTTCCTGGCATTTTCAGTTCTCTGCTATGCCCTTTGGCCTTTCAACTGCTCCAAGGATATTCACCAAATGCTTCGCTCCTGCAATTGCTTTTTGCAGGCTTCAGGGGATCCAACCATTTCCGTACTTGGACAATCTGCTGTTTCAGACATCCTCCCTAGAGAACCTGGTGCAAAATCTCCATTTTGCCATGTCTCTTCTTCAGAGCCTGGGATTTACAATAAACTTTAAAAAGTCTTCTCTGACTCCTTAGGATCATGTTTTTGTGGGTTGCAGGATTCAGACGGTACCTTTGCTGGCATCCCTGCCTCCTCCCAAGGCCTTGACCCTCATCTCCGTCTTTCAAACTATTCTTCCTCTGTCTTCAGTTAAAGTCAGGACATTTCTGAGAGCTCTGGGTTTCATGGCATCCACCATCTCTGTGCTCCCTCTGGCCAAACTTAACACGAGGAAATTTCAGTGGCTCCTGAAGTCAGTTTGGCTTCAACATGTTCATCCCCTAGAATTTGTAATTCCTCTTCTACCTTGTGTCAAGAAAGAACTCCGCTGGTGGATCCAGCAGTTGGCCCTAAATCCAGGGCTCCCTCTCAGGAGCTGTTCACAGATGCTTCAGACATAGGATGGGGAGCAGTTTTTGGCTCCCTAAAGGTGTAGGGAGTGTTGACTTCTCTTCAACGGAAGGAGCATATCAGTGTCAAAGAGATAAAAGCCCTTCCACTGGCTCTTCAGGCCTTTCATTCTCTTTTCTGCCTGGGACCTCTCATGGTGTTTACACACAAAACCAAAGTGAGGTGATATGTAAACACCAAACGTATATGCACAGAGATTCCTGGATTTTGTAAACACAATCTCCCTGGACCAGATAGTCAGTATACTAACCAGGGGTACAACCATACTGGATCTGGTCCTCACTAATATGGGAGAGTGCTGCACACCCCCTACTGTAATGCCTTCCCTGTTAAGGTCAAACCACAAAATGGTCTCCTTTGAAGTAAAAATAAAACCTGGACCCCCAGCTAAACCTGGAATATTCAGGAACTATTCTAAGGCTAATCTCCTGCAGTTAAGCGAGAATCTGGCAAAATTTCAAGCCCCCATAAACCCTGAGAACACTGCTGTCTATGCAGAACTGTTCACAGAAACCCTGTACAAGCACGTTAATAGCTGCATAGAGGTAGCTGTACCCACCAGGAAGAAGTACAGAACTAACTCAAAAAACAAGTCTAGAATCACACAATCAATAGGCTGTATAATAGGAGGAATACAACCATGGCAAAAATTAGGAGGTGCAGCACTGAGCAGGATAAAAGCACTATTACCAAATTAAACAAACAACTCAGAGGAAAATAAAGTCTACCAAAGGCAAATTTGAGGTAAGTTAAGCCTCCCAGGCCAAGGACATCCACAAAGCATTCTTTAGCTATGTCCACAACCTCAAAGGCAATACACAGTGGTGTGCAGAGCTCATTGTAAGTGGAACCACCTATACTGAGCCAGAAGACATAAACCTCTTGGCTGATAAATTCAGCTCCAACTTTACCCCTCTCTCCCCCTCAACCTTCCCTCAGAAAATATCATCAAATATAACTCCCCCTACTATCACTAGGGAACAGGTCCTTAATGTTCCCTCTCTAAGACCAAGAACACTGCATCAATGGGCCCAGACAATATCCCAGGATGCCTTCTAAATAGCATGAAACTTAACCTATCAGGGACTCTAGAATTACTATTTAACTGTAGCCTCCAAACAGGTTTCGTGCCTCATGAATGGAGAAAGGCAACAGTCATCCTTCTGCATAAAGGTGGCCATTTACAGACCCTGGAAACTACGGACCCATAAGTCTCACTAGTCTTATGTGTAAAGACATGGAAAGAATTATCATGGAAATGATCAACAGAGATATAGTAAAGCTCCAGACACTGGACCAACCCCTTGTTTGGTTTTGCCAAGGGCAGATCATGCCTACTCAACCTGGTGGACTTCTTTGAGAAGGTCACCAAAGCAGTGGATGAGGACAAAATCATTCATACTGGCTCCCTTGACCTGGCCAAGGCATTTGACACAATACCCCACTCGGGCATTGTTGATAAACTCAAGAAGTTAGTTGTAAACCTGTATGTCACCTGGTGGATAGCCAAGTGGCAGTACCACAGACAGTACCCAGGAAGTTAGAAGTGGGGAGTCCACCTCTACAAAGAGGCCAGTCACAAGTGAAGTCCTGCAGGGATCAGTCCTTGGACCACTTCTTTTTGGCATTGACTTCTCAGACATCAAGGCCAATGTCAGTGGTCTCTGGCTGACTAAATTTGTAGATGTTTGCAGATTAGTAGCTGTCATTGAATCTCACACTGACACAGATGTTCTCCAGGAAGGGCTGGCACAGACAAACGACTGGTGTCAGAACCATGGACTAAAACTAAATGCCAAGAAATGCATAATAGTATCATTTGGGAAGTCATCCATCCCTGGTAGCTATCATATTGACAACACAGCCCCTAGAGTTGACTCATTAGTCAGGGACTTAGGAACATACATACATAGTAATCTAGCCTTTGACCATCATGCATCTTCAGTGGTGAGGAAATCATTCTATGTTGCTCAACTTATAAATAAATGTATGGGATCTTTGTCCAAGGAAGTCATTGTTCCACTGTATTCAACATTCATCAGACCTATAAGTGAATACAATGTCCCCTTTCATATGTACCTAACCAGGCATATCCAACAACTGGAACGTCCACAGAGATTCCTCACTAAAAGAATACATGGCATAAGTAAAATGTCCAATGTAGACCGCCTCAAGACTGTATCTCTGTATTCTGTCTCCTACAGGCTTTTAAGGGAAGATCTATGTTTGGCATGCAGGGCATTGTCAGACCCCACTTTGATGGACCTCCTGCATACCCACAAAACAAACAGCATCAGTATTACCCATTCTAAAGACTTAAACCTTGCCTGTGATATAAATAGGACCTGCTGGACAGATATGTTTCCCAGAGACTACTGCTTCTATGGAACAGGTTCCCCATCCATGTGAAGCAGAGTTCCTCCCTAACCCAATTCAAGTGCAACGTGGAAAATTGGATGGGAAACCAGAAATTCATCCCTGGTTTGGCACCTGTGTCTCTAATGGATACAAGTAACCTGTAAATGGTTTATCTCTCAGGCCCATGCTTACACTTATCAAGGGTATCAAAACTTGTCAGACATTTGGGATGCACGGCTAGGCTTAAAAAGGCCCTTGTGGTCGTTAGCCCAGTAAACGCCTTTGAACCTAAACAAACAGGGGGAACAAGATCTTATCTTCTTTGCAAGTTGGCACTCCTGGTATGGGATCTTGCTGTGCACTGTCAAGTGACTCTTCAGGCAGTTTACATTTCCTTAGTTCAAAACATCATGGCAGACACTCTGAGCAGGTCCTTAACTCATTTCCATGAATGGATGCTTCATAAGGATATGTTTCTGGACATTGCCCACCAGTGAGGTACTCCTTATGTAGTCTATTTGCCTCCCGTCTGAACAGACAGTTTCCTCTTTTTTATGCCAGAGTCCCAGGTCCTCTGGTATGGAAGGTAGACATCCTTTCTTTTTCTTGGAAGGGGATATTTATTTATGCTTTCCCTCCCCTTCCCCTCATTCCAAAAATCCGGTTCAAAATTCAACAAGATGCCCCCAAAATCTTGTTGGTGACTCCCTTTTGGCCGAGACAGCATTAGTTCCCTCTTCTAATGCATTTAGCCATGGGTAGTCATCACAAGTTATCTCACAGAGTGGATCTACTCACACAAGACAAGGGATCTCTCATCCATCCCCACCTGTTCACTCTTCAACTGACACTGTGAGTGATAGGATTTTGACTCCACATAGACACTTTTTTTCTGGGGATGTTTTCTTGGGATGTGTTTAGGGTCCTGCAGGAGACCAGGAAACCCAATATTAGGAAATCGTACTTATCCAAATAGAAGAGGTTTTCTATTTGTCATCTTTCTCATAAACTGGATCCACTTTCTGTGGATGTTCCCTTGGTTCTCTCTTATCTGTGTGAATTGCTCAATGCTGGATTGGCTTACTCTTCTGTTAAGGCCCATATATCATTAGCTCTGCTTGTCTGCCTTTATCTCCTCCTTTAGCCTCTACATTTGAAGGTGAACAATTCCTTAAAGGTGTCCTTCATATTAGGCCTCCCAGGATGCCTGTTCATCGTCCCTGGGATCATAATTTTGTTTTGGAGATGTTGGCTTTGACTCCTTTAGAGCCTGCGGCTTCAGCTTCCTTGGAACATTGCTCTTTTGTTAGCCCTTACTTCTGCCAGATGGGTGTCTGAGCTTCAAGCCCTTATGGCTTGTCCTCCTTTTTTGGTGTTTCATAAGGATACAGTGTCCTTGCCTACTAATCCTTCTTTTATACTTAAGGTGATGAATGAGTTGTCCCTTAATTAGTCTATTTATTTGCCCACTTTTTTTCCCTTCTCCACAGTCTGCTAGCGAGAAGGTGCTGCACATATTAGATGTGCATAGACAACTCAGATTTTATTTGGATAAGACTAAGACTATTAGGAAATCTAATCAGCTCTGTTTCCTTTCATCCCAGGTCCTTGGGATTAGCTGTTTCCAAGCAGACTATTTCTTCTTAGATTTCTAAAGCTATTTCTTTTTGTTATTCTTTTCATGGTAAGAGCCTTCCTTATTCTGTAAAGGTTCATTCTGCTAGGGCTGTAGCTTCTTCTGGTGCTTTTTTCAAGGTTTTGGATACTAACTCTATTCTTGAGGCAGCTGCCTGGACTTGTGTGTATACTTTTACCAAACACTACAAGTTGGATGGAATTTCCAGAGGTAGAGCTAGTTTTGCTAGGGCCATCCTTCATGGCTTCCTAGATATCTCTGTTGGCCCTTCCTCCTCCCAAGTTTCTTCCTGTGCTTTGGCACTCTCCCTAATGTTATAAATACTGCAACAGTGAAGTGGGAGGACATAGTACAATAGGGCAAAAATCTTACCATAATGGTAGATGTCTTTCTCTTAACTGTTGTAGTATTCACTCCCTCCTTCCTCCCCTGGTCCATTTCTCTTCTGGATGTACTGGTTACATCTTGGTTTTCCTTGGACTGGCATTCCTAGTGGGGCTTTCCTTTCTGAGGATGGTATGTCCAGATGTCACCTTTATGCCCTGTGCTTCACAAGGAGTATACATGTAATGTACAGCGTACCTTAAAGCAATCTAAGGCTTGGTTTGCTGGCCGGACATTGGGCTGCCCCAGGCAGGGGATCCCTAATGTTAGGAATACTGCAGCAGTGAACAGAATGAAATCTACCATGATGGTAAGATTTTACACAACTGTACTTTCATTACCTCTGCTTTTTAGGATCACAGTAACAGTCAGCATTCCATTACCTTAATTTGTATGTCACAGTTTTCCTGGTCATTCTAGATTAAAAAAAAGTTCCAGTAACAAAGTGGACTGTGTAATTGGCATACTCATCAGAGGTTTTTCATCAGGGCTAGATACTGAATCATCTTAAACTTCTTAAATGATGTATCAGTTTTAGCAGTTTTTGTATTCCTGGACAGGTTCATAACACAGAGACTGCCCATGTTATGGAATAGACTTCCCATGCATGTCAAGCGGAGCGCCTCAATGGCCCTCTTCAAGAGAAATCTTGATGAGTGGATGGGAAGTAGAAAATTCACCCTGGGGATCACTCCAGTGGCTCTGCTCAACAAAGGCACTGGGAACTAAGGTTGGGTGGCACGATGCCAGGGTAATCCTATGAGCTAGGCTTGCAAAGGCTCCAGGGCCATTAGTCTAGTATACACCTATGAACCTATGAACCTATGGTGTTATCTTACCTAGAGGATATTAGCAGTCACTCTAGTTGTTGACTGAGGATAGATTAAGTATTCAGAACAACAGGGTGGCACATTGGTGCAGCAGTTAGTATTGTCACCTCATAGCAAAAGGTTCTCCAGTTCAGTTCTCGTCTGGGGTGCCTTCTGTGTGGGGTCTGCATATCCTCCCTGTATTCACGTGGGTTTCCTCTAGGTGCTGTGGTTTCCTTCCACATTCCAAAGAAAGGCACCTGGAGTGTTTCTCTCTGCTGAAAATGGGATCTGTCCCAGTCAGATTTCCCTGGTAAACAAATGTTAAATAAGTAAACAGTAGCACATGCAGTTTAAATATTTTCTGTGTATTTTAAGCTGTACTTTTGTGGATGCCCAAATAACCTAATAGATATAGTATATGCCTTATTTCTGGAAGTTCATATCAACAGATTTGTTTCTTTAAATTGTCAACAAGGGAATGAAGATGGATTCGGAGGAGTTACATTGTTTATGATTAGGAGGTTGTACACTGAGTCGAGTTATCCTCTCAAACTGTGGTCATCTAAGCCATCTTATGAATCATCGCTCATGTCTTGAGAGCTGAGGGCATGTGCCATTTTCACAAAAATACCTACACCCATATAACCAAGCTGAACATGGATATTGAGGTAGAAAATGCTCCTACTTCTGTATTATTTTACTTTAAAGTGTTATAAAGTATTGGGGGGAAAGACAGTATGCCTAACCTTAATCAAATTAGCATTTCCTGATAACTTGGGAAAGGTAGTGATAGTTCTATATGCTGATGTACTTTACGATCTGATGACAAACTACATGTATTTATGGTCACATTGCACCAACCTTCAGATCTTTTAGGGAATCCAGTCCATCCTCCTCAGGTGTCATATGTTTATGCCCCAGGCTGCCATCTTACCTCAGGAAATAGAGGCACTAGCTGCCACAACTTATGGTTATTGGTTATGTGATAGGCTCAGGTGGCCATAATGAATGGGAGTTCACAGGGAAGGATACTAGTGTGATAACTGTGTGTAGTACAGACTGGGTGTGTAAAGATGTAGTAATCCACTTATTTCATCAGCTTAGTTTGCTTTTGGCCCTGTGAGGGATTTCTGGCCTTTACAGAAAATCTCCCATGCAGTGATAAGAAAAGAGTGTTGCTATCAAATAACCTATCCTTCTTAGCTCTTAGCTATCCCTGTGGCATCTCCAGTATGCCCCCAGACTTGGGCCATAAGCTTGGCAGATAAGAATCCATCCTCTTTACTTTCAGGCCAGCACACCATTCTTTATCAGCTTGTAGAAACCTAAACTAAGCAGTCCTGCGTTGTTCAGTGTCATCAGAGTTGCTAGATTTTTAAATGGCCAGGGAGAGACCAAAAAAAAAAAGTTCTTTCATGCGGAACAGCAGGCAGTTCTGCATTATACAGAAGTAGCTCCGCTTTGTGATTTTTGATTGGCCCATATGCTGGTATACAAGCCAATCAAAAATCACAAAGCAGAGTCTGTGTCACCAGAATTTTAACCGGCAGTGCAGGACTTGGGATTGGGCTGCTGATTTCAGGACAGTCCCACTCAAATAGGGACTCTGGCAATCCTGAAATATTAATAATACTGTTTTCACTGGGTCCTAATGCAAGCACAATTTGGGACAAATAAACTGCATACAAGAGTGTTGTATATGACAAAGCCTTGGTGCCACCATATTAAAGTGAACTAGGAACAACATGCATGAAAAGCAGTGACTATAGGTTTGTCATATACAACACTCTTGTATGCAGTGTGTTGTATATGACAAAGCCTTGGTGCCACCATATTAAAGTGAACTAGGAACAACATGCATGAAAAGCAGTGACTATAGGTTTTCTGAATCAGGTAAATTCCTATGCTAATCAGGTTTTGTTAATCAGGTAGATTAATTTGCTTCCTATCTATAAGTGCAAGTTAAAATCTGTTAAACCTGTGATCAATACAGCAAAACGGTGGACTATTGAGGCAGAGCTGAAGCTGCAAGCCTGCTTTGATTGTATAGACTGGAGTGTGTTTGAAGATTCTGCTGCTAACTTGCATGAACCAGCAGACACAGTAACATCTTATGTGAGCTTCTGTGAAGATATGTGTGTCTCCACTAAGACCTGGTTAACATTTAATAATAGCAAACCCTAGTTCACTGCTAAACATTCAGCCTGCATTAACTATCTCTAAGGAGGATGTGTATAATTTTTTTAAAGACAGGAAATTAAGAAAGCAGCTGGTCCAAATCCCTCCTGTTTAAAAACATGTGCTGATCAATTGGCTCCTGTTTTTACTCTGATTTTTAATAAATCATTAGAGCTGTGTGAAGTTCCTTTATACTTAAAACAAGCCACAATAATTTCAGTGCCTAAAAAATCCACTATAACATGATTGAATGACTAGAGGCCTGTTGCTTTGACATCAGTCATCATGAAGACTTTTGAGAGGCTGGTGTTAGCCCACTTGAAGGATATTACAGCTCCCTCGTTGGACCCCCTTCAGTTTGCTTATCGAGAGAACCGGTCAGTGGATGATGCAGTTAATATGGGCCAGGGACATATGCAAGCATTCTGTTTGTGGACTTCAGCTCTGCATTTAATTAAATAATTCCAGAAGTTCTTTACTTTAAACTCTCCCAGCTTTCTGTTCCTGCTTCCATCTGTCAATGGATCACCAGCTTTCTAACCAGCAGGAAACAGCAGGTGAAACTGGTAAAATTTACATCTAGCTATCACATGATCAATACAGGTAACCTCAGGGATGTGTGCTTTCCCCACTGCTGTTCTCTCTCTGCACTAATAACTGCACCTCTTAGGACCCCCCTCTGTCAAACTTATTAAATACACAGACGATACAACTATCATCGGGCTCATCAGGAATGGTAATGAGTCTGCATACAGATGGGAGGTTGAGCAGCTGTCCCTTTGGTGTAGAGAGAATAATCTGGAACTGAGCACTCTCAAAACTGTGGGCTGATGATAGTGTACTTTAGGAGTGGTACTACAATATTATTCCCCATTTATATTAAATACTACTGTGTCAGTTGTGGAATACTTTACGTTTTTGGGATCTATAATCTCCCAGAACTTTTAGGTTCATAGGTAGGTACTAGGCTATCTGCCTGAGGGCATTTATAAGCCTAGCCAGAGTGTGTCGGCTTTCGCTACCCCATTGATTAATTAACTGATCCTCTGTCAAGCAGAGCCAGTGAAGTGATCCCAGGGGTGTATTTTCTGTTACCCATCCACTCGTCAAGGTTTCTCTTGAAGAGTGTTAGTGAGGGGCTCTGCCTGATGTAATTTGGAATTTTGTTCCAAAGCATGGGGAGTCTGTGACAGGAATCTATCCCTCCAGCATGTTCTATTTATTGTTGTGGTGAGGTTTAGCTCACTAGAGCACGTGGCTCGCAGTGACTTGGCTTTCTTTAGGTGGCGCATGTCCATCAATTCTGAGTTGGACATGGCTTTGTAAGTCAGGCAGAGATCACCTCTGAGTAAGCGATATGCCACTGAGTACAGCCAGAGTTTTTTCAGTCGGGCTGCATAGGACATATGTTTGAGGCCAGTAATCCTGTTGGTGAGGTACTTTTGTGATCTTTCCAGCTGTTGAAAGTGTCTTGTGAGGTACATCCCAAATGGGGCATTGTACTCTATGATGGGTCTAATGAGTGATGAGTAGAAGGGCACTATAACCTCTTTATTTCTAGATGCAAACCCTTTAGTAATTAGATGGGCCACATAGAAGGATTTCCTAACTACTTTGGCAATATGATTGTCAAAGGAGAGATTACTATCTACCTGGGTCCCCAGATCTCTAATTACCTCTTCTGTATTAAGGGGCTGCCACCTATGTAGTAATTCGTGGGTGTTTTGTTTTTCCCAAATGGGATGACTATGCTTTGAAGTGGGAGACCAATGTAGGGTGCATCATAAAAAAGGCACAACAGCAACTGTACTTTCTGCGACAGCTGAGGAAGTTCAGCCTCCCACAAGAACTGTTGATTCAGTTCTATACAGCAGTCATTGTCTGTTCTCAGCTCATCCATAACAGTGCGGTTTGGATTTCTGTCAAATCATGACAAAAATAGGTTACATCGAATAGGCAGGTCTGCTGAAAATATTATTGGTGCTAGTTTGCCCTCCTTACAGAACCAGTACTATCCCAGAGTCATGAAAAGGGCAGGGAAGGTCATCACCAACTCTTCACATCCAGGCCGCCATCTGTTTGAACTATTACCATCAGCCAGGTGTTGTAGATTAATACACACCAAAACAAGCAGATATAAGAACATTTTTTTTTCCCACAGGCCATCAAACAGTTAACAGCTTACTAGGTTGGGGTATTCTTTTTCCTAAGCCTTCGAGGATTCTGCAGTATTGTTTACATATTGTTAATACTTGTTTCTTTCAGAGTTTATTTCAGTATTTCTTGCAGTGAGTTGCACTTTGCACCTTGTGTGTATATGTATATTTACTTTCTTGTCCTGTTCTTAATAGTTGCATGTATGTCATTTGTCTTGCTCTTAATAGTTGTATGTATATCATTTATGTAATTCATACTTGCAGAGTCACTGAAACTGGAGTCAGATTCCTTGTATGTTGCATACTTGGCCAATAAATGTGATTCTGATTCTGAAATAAATTATTTCACTGACGCTTATTTAATCAATACCAGTGCAACACAGTTAAGTATTAATGCAATATATGTGTGGCCTGTTTTCAGTAACTAGTTAGCCAGCATATTTTGAGAAGGTAGAAGGAGAACAAGACAGCCATGAGAAACCCCACAGAGACACTAGGAGAGCCTGCAAATTCCAAAATAACAGTAACTAGAAATCAGAAATGAACACTGGACCCAGAATCTGTAAGTTAGTATAGTGACTGGTAGAATAATAAAAAAAATAATAGTAAAGATAACTACAGAAATAATGTATAATTTAGTAAAGAAAATCTATTTGACAGAATATCTAAATATGCTAGAATGAAGTACATGATCTGTAAGTTCACTTTATTGTTATGCATAGCTTTCTGGTTATATAAGTCACACATTTTATTTAAAAAAGTTTACATATATTTTATGTAGTCTTTTTTGTACACATTCTAGCATAGTAACCCAGTTGTGTGAATATTAAACACTGTGCTTAGTGACTCCCATGTTTTGGTAAGTGTTCATTTCCCCCAGAATAACCAGCATGTGAATGCAGTGGTAATCCACTGAAGTGGTAAATAGCCATCACCAAGTCATTCTCAGATATGAAGGCCACTTAGTGTGCAATGATTGAACATTGGGCCCCACCAGTATAACACTGTGTACATTGATATGATATCAGACCACTTACCAAGATCCTGTTAATCACATCCCAATATTTCAAACTAGAGGTCACACATATTGAAAATGCCATGTAGTGCAGGATTTAAAAATGAGAAACCTAAAAAAATAGTGTTTATGAGGTGTGGAGGAAGTCCTCCTTTTCTTCCCTTCTAGGGGCCTACACACCTCCACATCCCCTGATAATTGAGTCTGCACAAACACAGAGAAAATAAATGGATGGAATTATGTAAACCTAACTGTAACCCCCCCCCCCAGTCCGCTTGCACAATCTCTAGTAGCCCTTTTGTAGTTACCACCAAAAAGTACAGTACACCACTTCTTGAAGACCTGGGCATTTTTGACAGGTAGGACTTGATCAATAAGATCTCGGTGACCTGTACTATGCTAAACTGTTATGTAACTCATATATTTCCTATGCTTATGGCATAGGGGTCTATATGTGTAAAGAGGAAACTGTGGTGGCAGTATGGGACATTTCTAAGGACCTTCAAGCCTCATTCACCATAGGCATGCAGACTGGTTCACTGAGTATGATGAAGATGAAATCCAGCTGCTGTTGCACTGTTACCTGCCATCCATGGATTCCACATAAAGCTCAAGCCCCTTCTCCAGATGATTGATGTACATGCTCATATGCACAAAGACCTACTGTACCTTCCAGTGTACATGTATATGTTTATATGTACATACTTCCCCAGAAAGGTTACTGTAATAGCTGCAGCTTAGCACAGCCAAGCACACATCTCTGGCATGTGCTGTATGCTGTACTCCTTTACCTCAGGAGTCAGCAATGCAGCAAATCAGACTGCCTCCCTCCCCCTAGAATGAGTGAGCTGAAACTGACCTCTCACTCTCCCATCCTAGGTCAGCTTTTTCAGTACATGGGCCGCAGACTGAGCCCCAGTTATTATGAGCCATGGTCAGAGCTTTATGTCTCAGTGCTGCAAAGCTAAATCCCACTGATAATACCTTCTTTGATAATACTTAATTTGAAATTATCCTCACTGTTGAGAATCCTCAACCCCCGGAATGAGAGTAGCCCTCACCTGTACTTCCTCCAGCCTGGTTACCACCACAGCTGTTGCGTGCAGTCAACAGCCATTTTAGAAATCATCTTCTTGCCACATGATGTCACAGTTTACCGAGGAATCATCCTGCCACTTCATGTCACAGTATTATTGAGTACATACTGTGTGTGTCTGTAAAGAGTTCAGCTAGCAGTACTGTTCAAAAAGTGTGATATCTCTCCTTCTTGCATTAAAGACTCATGGCAACTATCAACGCATTTTGTCATACTTCTGTTAAATAAACTCTATTCCATCTGCTGGGCATAGTTACAGTTCAGTCAAATTCTGGCATGCGCTTTGTTAACCAGTGCAGTAATTTAAATAATATTTATTTATCTGATTTTGCTTTTGTGAGTAGGAACAATATGCAGCTGTCTTCAGACACCATTCAGACTGGATACCATAACAGATTCTGTGTAACCAAAAGTTCTGACATGCCAGATGGCACATTTATTACAAAGACTTTAGATGTAGCAGATCAGAATATATTAAAATTACAACACTTCAGGTGTCATTGCACAGACATAACATCTTTGAGCAAGACTCTGAAATATGGCATTGAGTGGCATTTATAAACACAGTATGGTTAATGTAGATCATATCAAAAAGGAGTAAAGAACAGTGGTGTGCAATTCACAGACATCTCTTGGAAATGGACAATGCATTGAAGTTTTCTCAGTGTACTAATCAACTTTCCTTCAGTATCATTTTGATAACCCTGTAGAAACATCTGAAGGACATGGAGCATTTTCCTGGTTAATAAATTAGAAATAATTTTAAATTTTTCTTTCATTGAAGAATACAAATGGACACCAAGAGCAAACATAAAGTTAGTATTGCTATAAATGGATATGTCAGAACCCTCTATTGCAAGTCCCGAAACACATAGACTGAATGGCCGAAAAAATGGACTTAAGTCCAAGATGGCCATTTCTTGGGATATTCCCTTTTCTGTGAGGTATGGCTATCTCAGCGTTGGTATATATAAGATCAGGAGTTTGGGGAAGGCCCCGCACATCAGGGGTACTGGGGGCTTGCCACCTGCAAAAAAAGAAAATTAAAGAAGAACAATCTTCGAGATTCACCATTCTTCTATATTTTTGGTCTTTTTTTTTTTCTTCTTGTCAGCACTCAGCATTTCAAGTGCTGGCATTTCAACAGGTACCCTTGTAAATGAAAATGTTTTTAAAGAAATTTGTTCTGAAGAGTTGGAATAAGCAGAGAAAAAGATTGTCCAATCTAAGTGCAGTCTTTTAAGTTTAGTTCCCTAGTAGGAGAGAACAAGTCTTCACAGTACACCATATGTATTTAATGAAAATAAAGATATCCTGGTTTCATGGAAGACATTCTTTTTTATGTTTGGACCATAATTCAGTTGCTTGTTTACATTCTTTGAGTTAAACCAACTGAGCACCAAAGATCTTGCAGACATTTTTCCTTTTTTTGTGTGTGTCATATTCTTTGAAGAAACTCAGAGACCAAGCGCACAGTTGACGCCACTTTATTATCAAGCACAGACCTAGTACTATGCAAATACACAGTCACCTTATTTAGGATACACATATATTGCTTCATGAAGCTATATGCACTGTTCTATGCACTTCAATTACAGCACAATACAGACTGGTCAGAAAACCAAATTAAAGCAGTGTTAACCAACATATCAGATGAGTCGAATGCATAGGCTGTGACAAAAGGAGGTACTGCCAGCACAGCTAGCTGGAATTTTGTAAGTAATTACATGTCATTTGTGAATGTCAACATGATTTGTATAAGATACCTGTGTTACAAATGTATTAGAACTGTATGTCATGTGTATATCAAATGTTTGTGTTGAAAAGGTATTTGTAAAGTGCTTGTGTTTAAAATGTATCCACAGTGAGTACTACTGCAAGAGAACAGAAGTATATATACATTATTGTAACTGTTTAAATGTATATGTTTTAACATAGGAAACTGCAGGGTTAACATCAGTCAAGCAAACTTTAGAAAAATATCTGAAATTAAATCACTTTATGGGCTAGGCCATAAAAATGCTATCTCACAGATTTCTAGGCAGCCAGAGACACAAAGTCTGTACTAGGAAGCTTTCTGTATTGTCTTTGGGGTGAAGTAATTGCCAGTCAGGAAGAGTGGAAGTGTTTAGTTGTTTTATGACTTCCAGCACCTGCCAAGATCTGAGTTAAACCCCTTGTGTGTGCATTTTTATGGGTAGGTGCTAAATACTGCAAGCTGCCAGCAATGGGGATTTTGCCTGGGAACTAGAAGTCAGATGACCAGAAATAATGTCATTCTGCAAGCTGTCCCAGCAGTAATATTTTAGATATTATTTTGAGAAGTCTCTTAGAGTGAGACAGAGCATTCTGTATTCTGTCTTGGACCTGGAAACAAGAAGAACCATTCACCACATCATCTGCCTTGCTTTGTTAAGTAAGTTACTAGGGAATAGTATAATTCTCTTAGATTCAGTCAGGAATATAGAGAAGCTTAGTTGTGATATTTTTTTTATTTGTCTGAGCCTGTCCTGCAATGTTGTTTTAAATATTTTCTGTGGTTCTGAACTCTGATGTCCCTGTGAATACATATTCAGTATTGTCTTGTTTTTTTATTATTTATTATTAAATATATTTAAACGTCTCATTGTGAGTGATCTTTGTGGAGATATTTTAAGTTTTGAAAGTATTTGTATATTTATTTGGTGACACTGTGGGCCACTCCTAACAGCTTTGCTCTTGGTCAAACTACCATTTATATTAATATTAGTATTAATGTTACACAGTAAGATTGGACACCCTTTATTAAGGGCCTGAATGTAGCTGTCAAGGGGTTCTAGCAGCAGTGGTAACTACTTTGTAGTCTGGGCATGAGGGGGCATAACTAGTAAACCTTTGCCAGCCTCTCCCAGGTGTGTGTGTGTATGTGTGTGTGTGTGTGTGTGTGTGTGTGTGTGTGTGTGTGTGTGTGTGTGTGTGTGTGTGTGTGTGTGTGCAAATCAAATCTCAAAGAGTGTGCGTGTCAGCTACTTGAGCAGGGACACAAAGCACTGGTCGGACAGAGAGAGTGTAGAAGGACGTGGCTTGGAACCCTGTCTAAGGGCTCAACTCTATAGCTGTGTCAGTGGGAAGTCTTATTGGGGACCTGGAGAAAGGTAGAGGAACCAGCCCCGGACTGACTGTAGTCTCTGTTTGCTGTTAAGGGAAATTGCACTTGATACAGAGAGCTGCTTCTGGAAATACTGTATTTGTACCTGTTATCTTTCCAGTGAGCGTCCCTCCACAGGTGCCAGTGGTGAAGATTGAGGCTCCTTGTGTACTGGCCCAGAGGTGGGATATTCACATCACATATTGGTTGGCAGTGGAGGGTCATCACATAGGCAATGATGTTAAAATGTGAGCAGGAACAAGTGCAATGTAAGAGACATTTTAAGATCACTGATGGTTAGGGCATCCCAGAGCCACACAGGTAGTAGATTCCAAAGCTGCCATGCTTGGTTAGTGAATGTTTAAGTCATAAAGGACCTGAGCCAATCCCACCACCCCATCTGTAGCTTCTGGAAGGCATGTTTTCTGAAACAGGTCAAACAAACTATATAGCGCATGCAGCTCTTTCCGGGGTGTGCATGTTTGTTGGGGTGGGGGGAGATATGCAGGCAAACTCAGGAAGCTTTTTATAGATAATGCAAGTGAAGAGTACTAGTGTGATTTGTTAATAATGTGGTTAAACAGTCAGTAACCAGCAGTAAAGTTTGAATTAGGCACTCATAATCAAGATCACAGCCTGGAAGCATCATGGACAATGAGCTGCAAAAGTCAGGATGTGAAAAAACACAGTGTGTGTACAACCACAGCCAGATCTTCAGGCAGTAAAAAGTGCTTGATCTGGGTGATGTTACTTATAAAAAAAGCATCACAAATTAATGACAGCTGAGACCTGTATCTTTTAGAACTGTCTTGTTATCAGAAATTGGTCCAAGACATTTCACTTTAGATGAGAATTCAAGGTTTTTGCCTCCATAAATAATATAAGGGGCTCTTGGGTGGAAGATTCAAGTATCTGGGTTTGGCACACATATATATGGCAACCATCTTGGTCATAACATAATTAAGCTGGCTGCTAAGCATCTAACTATCTATCCATTTACGTATTATGTGTTGACCAAGTTAATTCCACTTAACTAGTAGACTCTTTTCAGGGGAAATTACTAGGGAAAATTTGGCCAGGACATTGAAGGATCCAGTCAAGACAACCAGAAAGGGAATACGGAGCCACCAGGAAATCCTGAGGGAGAAGTGGCAAATTTCTGCATCATTGCATCATCAGCATAGTCCTGTCTAAATTACAGGCATTCATTTTAGTATCACTGAAAGTAATTAGACCTGAAATGCAACTGAAAGAGGCCTACTGAAGAGAATAAAGCATATTAAGTATTAAAAAAAGAAAAGATCTACAAGATTATACTCATGTCCAAAGGACTGGCCTCACTTGACGCAGAATGGCCTGTCTTGATGCGCTGCAGTCCGAAGAAAAAAAAATGGTAGCAACTTCCACAGATTCTGAAACATTGATGGGCTATAATCTTAATCTGCTTTCTATAAGTGTGACAGAAAGATGGCCAACTGAACTTGACTTCAGTTGAAGGCACACAAGAAGTTATCTTACAGATTCCCTCTATCTCAAGTCACAGCTTCTCATATTGATGAGCTTTTCTGGGCCTGTTTGAACAGTGGGTTTGTTACTTTGTTTTTAATCTTTTTCAGAACTAGACCAATTCTTGACACACATAAGTGTGTTTTCTTTGAATATTGTTAATATGCAGTAATATTAATACGTTGTCTTCATGAAAATTTTTCTTGTAGTAATTGCTGACCTTTGACCTTTAATTTCTAGATTCCATTGGACTACACCGTGTGGAGAATCCTAGCCATACAGAGTCAGCAATTAGTTTGCACCTGTACAGCCCACCTTTTGAGACGTGTCAGACCTTTGATCAAAGAACTGGTCACAAAAACAGAGTGAAAATGACATTCTGGACCAAATATGGAGTGAAGACTCCCTGTGTAAGTAAAATGTGTTGTTTACATTCCTTCATACCATTTAAGAAAGACACATTATTTCCACCATTTCCTTTGCAGTGTCACAAGCTGTAAATCTCCTGTCTTCATGAAGGCTCTCCACATTTTGCCTTTCAGTGGATCCCTCATAGTGACATCTACATCTTTAGAAACATAATCTGATTCATTTGGCGCTTTTTAAGTTAATGCAGTGTTTTTACTGTTTTTTTGCATAAGCTGTGTAAAGCATGTAGTTACTGGCATTACATTTGGTGTTTTCACAGAGGTACAGTGTCCTACCCTTGTTTTGAAATCTAAACATCAGTTTTATCTGTCTGATTGTGATAGCTCCTAGGATTCTGAGAGAGAGGATTAATGGGACCTTTACTACAGTGGAGATGATTATTCAAACAGTTATTAGAAGTTTAGTGATGGAAGTACAACAAATGCAATAAAGGGAAGTAGAACTGATAAACTGTTGTAATAAAGCCCTGATTAATCAGACTAACTTCAGATATCTGCCTAAGTACTGGAAGAGATGGATAGAGGTTAGTAGCGAGTGGTTGACACTGACTTGTCTTCCCAAGGGGAAGTAATGCTGGTTCAGCTGGCTGTTTCACCTCAAAGAAGTGGAGGATTGTAGGTGAAAAAAATGCATCCCAGGTTACAAGGGGCTGTGGGCAGTGGTTATTCCATATCCACTGCTTAATTTAGCCTGGCCAAGGCGTTTGACAATACCCCCCCCCCATGCTGGTGTTATTGAAGAATTAGACAAGCTTAATGTAAATCCCTACATTGCCCAAATGAATTGCAAATTGACTAGCCAATAGATCCCAGTTTGTGAAAGTTGCTGTTTCCCTTTCTGAGTGTAATATTGTAACCAATGGAGTTTTACAGGGATCAGCTCTAGGCCGTCCCCTGTTTGGCATTTATTTTGCAGATATACAAGCCAATATCCCAGAAGTGTGGTTGACCAAGTTTGCTGATGACTGCAAATTGGGCATTGTTATATGTAAATCCATTGATACAAAACAGTTCCAGCAAGGGCTGGAATATGGACATACTTGGTGCATCAAAAATGGTCTCAAACTAAATGAAAAAAAGTGCAACATAGTAGCACTCGGCAGAACAGTTGCTTCCACTTCATTATGTTATAAATGGTACTCTTTTTCAGACAGATACTGTCATAAGAAATCTAGGTACTTATGGGGGTAACTCTCTCTCTCTCTCTCTCTGACACACACACACACACACACACACACACACACACACACACACACACACACACACACACACACACATTTGATCATCATGTTTCCACCATAGACCGGAAAGCCTTCTATCTGGCCCAATTGATTTCCAAGGTAGTATCTTGAAGGAGGACTGTCATTTTTCAAAGAAACTCTTGTTAGCCTGACCTCTTTCCTTTGTACAAGAGTGATAATTACTACCAGTTACAAAATACAGTTCAGAACCTTTCCAGCCTTTCTGGGAGCGCTGCCTCCCCACAGAAGTGTATCTAGCTCAGTCAGCACCCTGTACATGTACAATGAACCAGCACCCCCTCCCCCTCTTACACTGAAGAGCCAAAAAAAGCACTTTACTGTATTAAGCTAATTGCTACATTGCAGCAATCTGCTTAACTGGCTTATTACAGTTAGATCCATGTCCCGGCCCCAGCTCTTCCATTGAAGAGCAACAAAAAAAATAGAAGGAATGATCTAAACACATTTCTGAAAGTTAAAAGTCACAGAATGTTAACTTTAAAAATGCTTTTTTACCTGCTCATACAAGATGCTCAGATGGTGACCCCAGACATGATATCTTTCATGAGGAGCACAGGCAGTTCTTACACTTGCTGACAAGAGGAGAGCACTGTCACTTCCCTGCCGTGCCTTTTGTCGTTCCACAGTCTGCACCCAGGATGTTTACCAACTGGATGGCACTGTGTTTTGCCAACCACAGAGCAAATGGGAGCCACATAACCCCCTGCCTGGATATTATTGCTTTAGACCCTTTCATTGGATGAAAGACAAAGGTATCCACAGTACATAATTCTTTGCTTTACTGTCCTTATCTGACCACTTCTAGAATGTAATTTGCATAAAAATATACGTAGGTGGAATTGGATTGAGAAATATATGTTTTGAATAGGAATAGGGATCATTCTAGGTTAAGTTATGCTAAACGACTGATTAAACTTAACTTATGTTCATTGTATTATAGATGTACTAGGGAAGATATGGTTAATGTCTTTAAAAGTCTGCATGATGAGGCGGACAATTTTGCGTGGGGGCTTAACAGTTTCTGTTTATATTTGTAATCCAAGGAATGACATTATGCTGTTTGAAGATAAATAATTGCTAGCCCAGAATTAAATGTATTATTTTCTAAAGAAAGTGGCAGGTGTACAGAATTATTCACTTTAGAAGTTAGATCTTTGAATTTGCATATTTTGATCGCTCCAAATAACAGACATGAGGTAGGTATCAGGCTCCTTTCTAGTCTGTTTTTGAGGCTGTGAGTATAAGGTATAATAGACTTTGAAGACTGAGCCTGGAGTTTTCTTTGAACCTGTTAAAATGTATTCTAACACCAACAACCAGCGAGACCTGCTTAGATTTGATGATAGTTACAAAAGTAATTAGATTGTCACTGACTCAGGATAAACTTCAGTTTCTGGGTCAGTTCTTTGCCCATGGGGTCCAGAAAACACTTGACAACAAGGGTCATTCTGACTGCATGTATGGCTTTATTTTGATAGCAACCTTGACCAGACTGCACATGGGAGAATACAGTAAGAACATCACCATCCCTCTACTTTTAATCCTCAGTATAAAAAAGAAGCACAAGTGATGGGATTTACAACGTGCAGTCCAAACTAAAGGTGCCCTTTGAGGTACTGACCAGTACATAGACCCCAACTATAGATGCATTGCACTTTGCTTGACGTACATAGAGTTACCACCCAAAGGTACAGGGAAATGGAATACCATTATGGCGGAAAGTCTCATAAATGTAAAGGAAATGATGGCCATTGTACTTGTCATCTAAATATCCAAAATAGTAAGTACATTGAGGCACATTAAGAACAGTGAGAGACAGTACTGCAGTGATGTACATAAACAAGCAGGAAGGCATGCACTCTTACTCACTGTCAGACAGCTATGATGGCTTGGGAACTGGCTGTGGGGCAGGGTTTTTACTTCTAGTCCACATGTATGCCTTTAGACAAGAACTCATTTACAGGCCAGCTGAACATGGCCTTCTCCAGTCCACATAAGTGGATATTAACTAAGCATGTATTCCAGGAGGTAATGTAAAGGTGAGGGTCCTAAATATGGCCTTACTTACTTCATAGGAAGATCACCAGCTAAAAAGTTCTGTACTAGACACTCAAGCATAAGAGTTTGGATAGTGAATTCCTTCTCCATCCTGAGGACAGGGAGACTATCCTTTGTGTTCTGCCCTCTTTTCTGCTGCTGTCAATAGCATTCCAAAAAGGCAGGAAGAGAAAGATCAGGCATCATATTAATTGCCCCAGTTGGCCATAGTAGTCCAGATTCTCCCAAGTAATCCAGATGAACAAGAGTCCCCTTCTGCTACCAAGTTTATGCATTGTGGTAACATAACAAAAGGGGCCCCTGGTGCACCCAAACATGCAGAGTTGTGGCTAGGAAATTCACTGTATGCTTTTTGCCCAAACTCCAAAAACCTGAATTTCTCACTCTGCCTGTACTTTTCCTCCAACAACTCTGACATTGAAAGTTGTTTCCTTTGTGACTTTTACTGTTGCAATATCCCTGTAGTGGGAAACTTTTATTGCAGCATATTTTTTCTCTTTGCTTTTAACAGTTTTGTTGTAGCTTTCTAGCAAAGACTATGTCTTTTCTGATATACAAGAGTTGACCACTCAATGCTGTTCGTGCATTTTGGATGTTTGAAAGGATAATCGCCGTGTCTTGAAAACTCAGTATCTGGAGTAGGGACTTCATTTGTCAGCAACCTGTGGGTCTTGGATCCGATATCGGATCCGAGCCGGCAACTATTTATACAGCTATGGATCCAAGCTCCTAGCTCCTCCCCTCACCCATAATCCCCTGCCAACCCCAAATGACCTCAGATCTAGTTTGCCGCTCTAAAGTGTGTCAGCTGGATTGCGAGCTCCTGGCAATTTGCTATAGATAAGTGAATTTTTCTCAGCCTTTTTTTTCATAGTTTAATCAGTGTGAGAGTACTAGGTTTCCTTTAGCCTGTTAACTTTTAATTTTTAGTTTTTTACCCTCCCCTTGCTGGTCGTTAGTGTGTGATTGTGTGTGATTGTGTTTGGGGCCTAGTGTGTTTGTGTAGCCTTAGTTTAAGTATGGCAGAGGCCCCTAAGCCTATTTTTTCTAAATGCACCGAGTGTGGCCATAAGCTCTCTCCGGCAGATGGCCACACTCGGTGTGTTTGGTGCCTTGGGGTTGAACACCTGTCCTCAGGCTGTACCATTTGTGCAGCGTTCAACCCCAGGGCACTGAAAGAGTGGAGGTCGAAGCTGATCCTGGCGGGACTACTGCCCCCGGATTCGGCTTCGGCCTCCGCTCCTCCCGTGGCACCTCCTCAGCCTGTGGTGGTGGCCACCCCTGCCCCCCTTCTCCCGGCTGGGATTCAAACTCCCACTAAAGCGCCGGAGGACAGGGAGGCCATGAGGGAGAAACGGAGGGAGAAGCATCACAAGCGGAGGGCCGAGGCCTCCGCTTCGGCCCCCCCAGCTAAGCGGGCTTCTCCCTCCATGGCTTCCAGGTCTCCTCCTCCTCGGCTCCGATCTCCTTGCTTCTCCCTGGGACCCGAGGAGGAGGAGACCCAATCTCCGTCGAGGTCATCGAGATGACATTCCAGGCCTGCCTCGGTGGCCTCTTCGAGATCAACCTACAGCCTGTCTGATGCAGACTTGGACCGGATGATGAGGAGGTTCATCCAGGCCCAGCTGCAGATGGGAGTGCTCTTGCCTCCCCCCCTTCGGGTCGGAGCTCGATACCTTTCTTTGTTCCGATTGCTCCTTCTCCGACCCGTTTCCCGGGTTCGGAGCGCTCGGAGCTGAGCAGCGTCAGAGCCAGGGGTGGGTCGGCGCCGACAGTACTGAGTACTTCAGATCCGACCCCGCCCTCGAGTCTGTCGGTTCCATTGTCGGATCCGACCTCTTGGAGCTGTGGGTCGAGCTTCGGATCTGAGGGATTCAGTGTGCCTTCGGCTCCGTCCAGGTCAGAGCACACTGGTCCCACGGATCCGACGGTCTCGGTGCCGGTTCCGATCCCTTCATCGGATCCGAGTGGGAGTCGACTTTTGGAACCCAGGGAGAGCGGCTCCCCCTCGGCTTTGATGCAGTGGAGAGGGCTCTGTCGAGAGCATCCGGACCCCTGGCACTTGTCTCGGCTCCACCCTGTACTCCCTCTCTGTTGGGTCAGGCTCCCATCACCCGGCCACAGGGACAGCCTGCTTCGATGTCCCAGGTTGTTCCATTGGAACAGGATGTTGCTGGTGAGACCTCCTCGGACAGCCCCCCCGAGGAAGTGCCTCGCAAGCACAAGTGTAAGAGGAGGCACGTGGACTCCCCCGAGTCCTTAACAGAGGACACAGGCTTGGATGAAGGGGAAGGCTTCCCAAGATCAACCCCTGAGGATGTCTCCTTTGGAGATATCATGGAAATGCTCAGGATCGGGGGGGGGTGGTTTGCCCCCAAGGCTTCCTCCGACGAGTCCGTGTTCCTGGAGGCATTCGAAGCAGGCCTGTCTACCTCTTGGGTGTCCCCTCCAGCCGACCCCCTGGTGGACCTTATTACCACCAGGGCGTGGAAGGAGCCGGACACTGTGGAGCCAGTCCCTAAATGCCCGGATAGGATCTTGAGCCCCCCCCCGCAGACCGGTCCCACTGGAGCAAGGGTCCCCCCGTAGATGCCGTGTTGACGGCGGCAGCCACTAAGAGGGAACTAGCTCAGGAGAGCCCCTCGGTCCATCCACCGAGCAAGGAGTCCCGCTCGATGGATCGCCTTGGGAAGTGGGTATTTAGTTCAGCGACCTTCTCAGTAAGGTCCCTGAACTACATGGCACATGTCATCAGGATGCAGCGAGATCTTATTAAAGAATACGCTGCTTCCCCCCCAGAGTCCATGTCGGCGGAGGACAAGCAGTTGTGCTCCACTCGTATGACCACTCTAAGATCTATTTCTAATACCTCTATGCAGCTATTGTCCCACGCCACTGAGGGAGCCGCTAGAGCTAGCGGAGCAGGCCTAGTTATGAGACGCCATTGTGACTTCGCGGAGCCCTTTAAGGCGTCCTTTGCGAATGCCCCCTTTGATGGTTCTGCCTTGTTTGGCAAGACCATTCGCAAGACACTTGTCCAGAGCGAGAAGGACGGGAAGACGTTGTCTGCCATCGGAGTTCGCTTCTCTGCTCCCCAGAGGTCCTTCTCCAAGAACCAAAAGGGACAGAAGAAGATGTGGTTCTGGAAATCACAACATTCCCAACCTGCTCCAGACAACTAATCCTTCCATGGCAGAGGAGGACAGGGAGGATGCCGCCCTAGAGGCAGAGGGGCCCCGAGAAACTTTGGGTCCAGAGAATCTTTCTCTGATTGGCCCACGCAACAGCCCTGAAGGGTTGCCCGACTGCTCCACTCTGGAGGCAGTCAGGGTGCACTTCTCGAGGCACCTGGCGGCATGGGAGTCCATCACATCAGACCGCTGGGTGCTTCGTATCATATCCAGAGGTTACAAAATCCCAGTGCAACATGTCCCCAGACTCAGAAACCTCCCTGATGTGCCACCTGGTCAGAGGGAGGCTGCAGCCACAGAAATCCAGCAGCTGCTAGAAAAAAGAGCCATCCAACCTGTCCCCCCAGACCAGCTCAGATTAGAGTTTTACTCCAGGTTCTTTCTGGTGCCAAAAAAGACGGGGGACTTGAGACCAATTCTAGACCTTTCCCTCCTGAACCTGTCTGTAACCAAGGAAAAATTCCGAATGGTCACTCTTCAATCCATTCTCCCCCTCTTGCGGGAGAACGACTGGATGTGCTCAATAGACCTCAAGGATGCATACTACCACATTTTAATGGACAGACGATCCAGGAGGTTTCTCCACTTCCAGCTGGGAGCCAGCCACTATCAGTTCAGGGTCCTTCCCTTTGGCCTCACCACAGCCCCCAGGGTGTTCACCAAAGTTTTAGCAGTGATAGCGACCCACCTGAAACTCCAGGGAATGCAGGTCTTCCCATACCTGGACGACTGGCTCCTGACCGCCCCAACAAGGCGTCTGCTCTGCTCAGCCAGAGATTTTTTTCTCCACCTAGCCCCCCAGTTAGGCATCACGATCAATATGGACAAATCCTCCCTTGCTCCGACATAAGTGATAGAGTTCATAGGGGCCAGATTGGATACGAGAAGTCTGTGAGCCTACCTCACTTCAGAACGACTACAGAATCTGAGACTTCATGTGCGGGCCATCCTCCAATCAGAAGCTCCACCAGCAGAATTGGTCCTGAGGGCACTGGGTTCCATGGCAGCGGCAATCACGCTTCTTCCATGCGCTCGTCTAAATATGAGGGTACTGCAGTGGACCCTCCTGGTACAATGGTCCTTTCAGCTTCTTCCCCTCAACCACCCTATCTCTATCAGCAAGGCTTGCAGGAGGACCCTGTTATGGTGGCTCCAGTCCCCAGACCTCCATACAGGCCGACCCTTCTGCGCTCCGCCTCCTCTCTTCACGGTGACCGCGGACGCTTCTCACCTCGGGTGGGGGGGGGCATTGCTCAGGCAGAACAGTCCAAGGCACGTAGAACGACACAGAGACCTCCTGCATATCAATGTTCTGGAGATGAGGGTGGTGCTGTTAGCGTTGCAAGCACTTCAGGACCTTCTCCCCGTAGGAACTATTGCGATACAGATGGACAACATGTCAGTTGTCTGGTACATCAACAAACAGGAGGGAACCAGGTCTTACCCTCTCTGCCGAGAGGCCATGAGGGTGTGGGAATGGGCGATCTCCACCAACCGCTTTCTGATCGCAACGCACATTCCGGGACGGGCCAACCTTCTGGCGGACAAACTCAGCCGCACCATTCTTTCCCCTTATGAGTGGTCTCTCAACTCTCGGGTAGCGAAGCGGATATTTGCAAAATGGGGGCAACCCTGCTGCGATCTTTTTGCCTCTCCCTCAAATACGAAATGCGACAGCTTCTTTGCCCTGATTCCCCCACCAGGGGAAGTCCCGAGAGACGCTGTAGTGCATGCTTGGCCGCCCGGTCTACTTTATGCCTATCCTCCTCTACCCCTGATGCTAAAGATGTTACAGAAAGCCTCTCAGTTGAGGAGCAGAATGATCCTCATTGCCCCATTCTGGCCTCGGCAAACTTGGTTCCCTTACCTGTGGTCTCACTTGGTGAATCCTCCCTGGATTCTGGATCCCAGCCCGGATCTGATCTCCCACCCATCATGTTTACCGACCCTGAATCTGGACAACCTGAAGCTGACAGCTTGGCTGCTCCAGTTCCACTCTTAATTAGGACTCCCGGTATCTCTTCACCAGTCAAAGCCATCTTGGTGGCAGCGCATAAACCTTCCACCAGGAAGATTTACCGCAGTAAATGGAGGCCCTTTTCCGTCTGGGCGGAACATCATAATCTGGACCCCTTCACTGCTCCGTTAACGTCCGTTTTGGACTTCCTTACCGGACTTTTTCAGCAAGGGGCTAGCTGTTCGACAGTCAAGGTACAATTGGCAGCCATCTCACATTACCATGTAGGACACGAGACAGGTCCTTTGATGTCAGCTAAACTATGTAAAACCTTCCTCAAGGGTACATTTCAACTCAGGCCCCCTATCAAAGAAGCCATACCCCCTTGGGATCTATTGCTACTTCTTCAGGCCTTGACTGCTTCTCCCTTTGAACCAGCTGCCTCAGCTGATCTTAAATACCTATCCTGGAAAACAGCATTCCTGGTAGCCATCACTTCTATGAAAAGAGTTTCGGAACTTCAAGCTCTTTCCGTAAAACCCCCGTACTTGGTTTTTCATCAGGATAGAGTGTACCTCAGGACCAATCCCTCCTTTCTACCTAAGGTGGCCTCAGAAACCAATATCAATCAGTCCATTAATCTTCCTGTTTTCTTCCCTAATTATCAAAATAAAGGAGAATACAAGCTGCATTCATTAGATGTGCACAGGCAGCTGCGTTTCTATTTTCATAGGACTGCTGGTCACAGACAATCCGACCAGCTGTTCATTTCCTTTGCCAAATTCAGTTTGGGTAAAGCCGTTTCGAAGGTCACCTTATCACGCTGGATTTCCCAATGTATCCTTTTAGCTTATGAGGCTTCTGGGAGGCCCGCACCTCAAAGGGTTTGTGCACATTCCACTCGCTCCATATCTACTTCTACTGCATTTAGATCTAGAGTCCCCTTGGATGATATTTGCTCGGCAGCCACTTGGGCCTCATCTCATACCTTTATTAACCACTACAAACTGGATGTCATTTCCAGAGGGAGAGCATCCTTTGGCTCCGCAGTGCTCCGGAACATCCTTCCATGATGGCCACCCAAGATTCAGGTAGCTGGGGACTGTCCCACAGGTTGCTGACAAATGAAGTCCCTACTCCAGATTAAGAAGTTATGTACTCACCATAACGTTCTATCTGAGTAGGTGGCTTCATTTGTCTGCAACCATCCCCCCCTCCTTCCCCCTGACCTTCAGAAGAGTTAGATGGTGGTATTATTTCTGCCTTTTTCTGTTGGGATACCTTTTCAGGTATATAGGAGGGCAAACTTGATCTGAGGTCATTTGGGGTTGGCAGGGGATTATGGGTGAGAGGAGGAGCTAGGAGCTCGGATCCATAGCTGTATAAATAGTTGCCGGCTTGGATCCGATATCGGATCCAAGACCCACAGGTTACAGACTAATGAAGCCACCTACTCAGATGGAATGTTATGGTGAGTACATAACTTCTTATTTGCAGAGGATAATTTCCAACTGTAGAGTCTCACCTGTGTTTGATGGAAGTACAAGATTATGATCATTACTAAACTTCAGTTAAAACATGCCGTTGCAGTCATACTGTCACTTACTGGGGAACTTGGCTCAGAGCAATGGAGAATTCAGCTAAGGTTTTCAACACAGCTGAAAGTAAAAGGATTGTGATAGACTATCCTGAGAGAGGAAAAAAGCTTGGGTTTATGAAGCATACAGCAATCTTAACTGGATTATCAGAGGCACATTTTCTCTGGCAGATTACATAGCTGACTTTGAAAAAAGATGCAGTCATATATGTAAATATTTAAATGGTGCTCCCATTGCTTGATTTTAAACTGTTAAGTAGTACATATCTCATGTAAAAGGCCAGCATTTAGAGTTAACAGTTTGCATTGAAATTATGATTTACTGTCACAATCTTTAAGTCCACAGTCTTGAAATTCATAATTCTGTGACCATAATATCAAAAGACGAAAATGCTGAAGACCACATTGTCTAAATCTGTCAAATACTGAATCCTTGTACTTGTATGAACCCAAGAATAAGTGCTAATATGGTTCCTGCAGGGGTACGAACCCAATAACGAGTACTAACATGGGTTCTGCTGGAGGGCAGATGCTGGAGATTGATGTTATGGTTTTCAGCATTTTGATCGTTTGATATTATGGACCCAGGATTATGAGCTTCAAGATTGTGGACTTAAGTTTAGGTTTACGATCACAATCGTTATCATTTTCTTCAAGAAATCAGTCCTAAAGTACATTGTTGGGGAAAGGCATCAGGCTCATCAGTCAGGATACAACATATTTCAGAGAGCAGAAATGAAGTAACGGGTTATGTTGAGCAAACAGAAGAACAGGACTGCCATTACCAGGCACAAGTCCACTAGATAACTATGGCAGGAGATCTCTAGTGTGTTGTATGTTAGGACTCCAACCATCTTTAAGAGTGTCTTTTCAGAGGTCAGCAAGGTAAAATAAGAGGAAGACAGCATATCTGAAGATAAAGAATAATGTAGCATAACTTTGAGAAAGATCCTGTCTCAGATACTCAGAATTTTTGTAATACAATCATTTGGCTCACCAATGATTGATAACTGTTTGCACAGAAAAATGTTTAGACAGCTATATTAGTAGACTGCTTCATAGTGAGATGGAAATGATTTTAAAAGCTCATATATCTGATAGTAGGACCTTCAGATCTGAAGATGAAAAAGTAACGTGTTTCATGAAGAAATTGAAAATACCAGCAGAAATATAACAAGTTATGTCTGATATTGAAATAGTAGTAGCTGCAGTTAAGATACCTGTGTTGCTGAGTAAGGTATACTTAAAAAGGTCAGAAACAGTCCTGGACAAGGAAAATGACAAACCAGTAATGTTTAAGCAACCAATGACTCTTTAATTCACTATGTCTGGACATTATTGTATCAGTATTCTAGATAAAGAACTTAAGCTGGTGTGAGAATGAGTTCCTTATTGATTCAGAGAACATGACCACAGAGGAGAAGAAAAAAGTTTTAAAGAAAGCGAATCTTCACTTTGCACAAACTCCTGTGGATAGACTGCAGAAACAGGGACCATTAATGTATTTCTGTCTTGAAATAAGCTGACACTTGAGAACTTTACCAAATGTACAACAGACCTATGTCTAAAAATGGAACCGCAGCAACTTATAAATACTTGGAACAATAAGCTCCTAGAAAGACAGAATTGGGCATTGATAACATTGGGATTTGGCATAATGGTTATAGTGTTTACCTCATAGATACAAAGTAAAGGGTTTGATTACCACCTTGGAAAGAATGGCTACGCTTAAAACGTCCCCCTGAGGTCATTAGCCTAGTAATCACATATGAATCTGTAAGTGGAGGGCAGTGTGCCACGTGCAGATATAGATGCGAAATGTCTTCTAGTAAGTATCCGACTGTTGTTAGTAGGAGGGTTGGCATAATGGGTAGGATGTTTACCTCATAAACACAAGGTATAGGGTTGGATTCTCACCTTTGAGGGAAATTGGCTAGGCTTATAATGGCCAACAAAGGCAGCTAGCCGATTACCTCCCTATGAACCTATAAAAAGTTAAAAGTAAAACTAGTAGTGCACATTGGCACTGTTGTCCAAGAGTAACGATCATGCATGCCGTCCAGTTACAAAGCATGGTTTACCACTACAGTCCTGCAGGGCGTTCTCTGACATGGCATTAAAGTATGGTCTGATTGCAAAAAAATACAACACAGAATGTCTGTGACTACAGTCCATATCAGCTTGTGTTTGCTTAGAGCCAAGATCTCCCTTTTGTACTGTTTGATAAGTTGCTTCTATATAAAGGCAAACCAAAAGCATAACAGTGGGAGAATATACCTTAGCACAGCATGCATGAAGAAGAGTATTTGTTGAGGTTGAACATTTGGACAGACTTTAAAGAACACTATGGAAATGACTTCATTACACAAATTAAAGGTTTGAAATATGAGAAGGATTTACTACAGAATGGCTGAGTGTTTGTAGAGCAGGAATGATGCAAAGTCATTATTGGCCAGGAAGGGAACTAGCGTATCTGTGTATGATGGTGTTTTTTGTGTAAGACTGTATCATTCCAAGCTTTGTTAGTTCAAGAAGGAAAATGAGGATCAGTGTGTCAGTAAAAATTAAGTGATATAGCTGTCTAAACATTTTTCTCTGCAAACAGTTATCATTCATTGGTGAGCCAAATGATTTTACAAGAATTCTGAGCATCTAAGACCTCGCTGACCTACAAGGGTGCAATTGGACTCCACTCAAATACCTTTACCTAGATGATGCAGTGAACCAGTTTAATAAATCTTTCTTAGATATATCAAATGCACATGCTCCTGTTAGAACCATCAGAGTAAAATCAAACTATGCCCCCTGGCTAAGCAGAACACTAGGGCCCTTCTGAAAACTAGAGATAAAGCCTGGAAACTATGATGTAAAACTAACACAGTAGTTTCTAAACAACAGTATCAAGAACTTAGAAATAAGGCAAAAAAAAAACAGATAAAACTGGATAAAATAAATTTCTATCATAACATTCAAAACACATATAAAAAAAAAAAATTCTGGCCAGCTATAAACTCAGTCCTTCACCCAGCAAAATCTACTACACCAACACCAAACATCCACAACAATTCCGATAGCATAGCTACCATTTTTAACAAACATTTTACTGACTCTATAATTGCCCTTTCCAAACAGCAAACTCCTACTCCTGATATCAAACTAGCCAAGTCTACAACTAGCAATGCCTCATTCTCTTTCTCCCCAGTTCCTACAGCTACTATAAAAAAACTACTACAGAAACTAAAACCTACTACACTTGCCATAGATAACGTACCCAGTGAATACCTCAAAATTGCAGCTGAATCTATAGCTTTCCCAGCATCAATCCTTATAAATAGACCCATTCTCGAAAACAAGGTCCCTCAACTGTGGAAAATTTCCCATGTAATCCCACTTGATAAAGGGGGGCCTTCCAAAGAATTGACAAACTATCAGCCAATTGCTATTCTTTCACCTCTTTCTAAGCTACTCAAAGGGTGTATCCATCTCCAGATCATGAAGTTCTTACTAACAAATAACCTTCTCGCAAACACTCAGCATGGGTTTCGCCCATTACATAGTACCACTACAGCTCTCTTATCCTTTACTAATACCGTAAACCGTCACGGGAATAACAACATATTTGTATCTGCCATGTTTCTAGACCTATCAAAAGCTTTTGATATGGTCTCCCATTCCAAACTAATAGATGTACTAAATGAACTATCCTTCTCACCATCTGCCACAGCATGTTTTCATAACTATTTATCTGGCCGTATTGGTGTCCCCCAAGGCTCTGTATTGGGCCCTCTCCTTTTCTCCCCCTTTACTAATAATCTTCACACAGCTATTCCACATGGTTCTATAATGCAGTATGCAGATGATTCAACACTTATCTGTGCTGCCACTTCTCTATCTACTCTTCATTCTCAAACACAGGAGTCTTTCTCTTCTGTTGAAACATGTTTAGCCTAATGCCCATCTAATCCTGAACCTAGACAAAACTAAATTATTACTCTTCCAACCTAACAAGACATCTATCTCATGCCCGACATTTAGCATAATAGCCAAAGACAATACTGTGATCTCCCCAACAACCCACACAAAGCTTCTTGGAGTGGAAATAGACAATACCCTAAAATTTGACTTGTATGTCTCCCTAACTATAAAAAAAGTCCATAAGAAACTTGGAAGTCTCTATATGCACAAAAGGTTCCTGACTACAGTGGCCAAAATTACACAAGCCCATCTGCTCTCCACTCTATTATAGGCCTCCCCAATTTTAACTAATCTAAGGAAAACTGACTTATCTAAGCTAGAAGCATGTTATAATAAAATTGCTAAGTTTGCATCTGACTGCCCATATAGAATACATCATTGTACAGCTTTAAGGATACTAGACTGGCTTGAGCTTCTCAGCATTATTCTTTACAACCAACTCTCTCTAACTCACAAAATTGTAACACAACCAACCCTACACTACAAAATCTCATTCTTCCTCACAGTTCCAGTAGACCACTTCGCTCTAACAACAAGAACTTACTCACCATCTCCAAGGCCAACAACACTGCAGGAGAATCTTTATTTTCCAACTATATATCTCGTATATGGAACTCCCTTCCTAACTCCATTCCCTCAATCTCTTCCACTAACCACTTTAAGCCAACACTTAAAGCTTATCTAAAAAATAAGTGGCTATGTTCCTGTACTAACCCTTCATGAGTGCTTTGATACATCACAGTATACCCAAAACATATCCAACTTCACCCCCGGTGTTTAATCCTTTGTTACTACCGACCTGTCTTAACCTTATATCTTGACATAAGTCATACCTACAAATAGTTCTAGCTATGTTTAAAGTCAGGTTTTGTTGTCAAAATGTAAAAAAAATTGTATGTTCTTATGTGTACTACATTTTGTTTACTTTATACTTTACTGATTATTGTAATGTGTGCATGAAAATTTACTGTTACTCATGGAGCTTTTCTCCCCGGGCCTCTGCTGAACAAGGACCTGTGTCCAGTCGGACTTTCCAGGTAAACAAATGTTAAATAAATAAATGTATTAAGATGTTTATTTGAAATGATTCCAAAGCACTCAAAAATGGAAACGAGGATAAAAGAGAGAATTCTGAAGTGAGTAAGGAAAAAGTTGGTACTGATGGTATGAAGTAGTCAGAGGTACCACAATGAGGTAGTAGCCTCAGTCTCAAGACAATAAGAACTGTGGGCATAGAAGAATGGGTACAGTATACACCCGAAATCTTAGGGCAGGTTGGAAAAGTTAAAGGAAGACAAAATAACTGGTATAACTTGACATTTTGCATCCAGTTGATGTCGCAAGTATTGATATATCATATGTAGAAGATATTTATGTTTAATCAGGAACTGATTAGATACAGCCCTGTGACTCTCTTATAGAACATGATGTACTCTTGACTATAGACATACCCTGTGAATCAATAAAACAGGATGAGATACAGAACTGGAAAGACAAGATTGTGTTTGAAGAAGTTGACACTTTAGGCCAAATAGTGCATCTCTACTAGGTGGGAGTAAATCCTCAAAGAACGCCAAAATTAATAACACCCAGGTGGCACCATGGTGTAGAAGGGTGAAGCCCTTATTGTGTCCAAGATGACTCATGTTTAATTAGTGGCACAGATGCTAGTAAGGCCATAGAGGAAGGATGAGAGTAAGCATCCAATATCAGCTCACCCATCCTGATGGGAGGGAGGTAGCGTAGGTGCACTGTAATAACCATGGCAAGTCTCATGCTGTATAGTGCTTAGTCGGTAGGTTGCTCATGAGCTGAAGCATGCATACACCTCCTAAGAGCAGCATTTTCAGAGCTGGCAGGGCAGGAGGTAGATTATTTTCCATGGAATTAGCATGACAGTGCACCAGGTGTCTTTGAGCTTCTTACCATCCTCAGATATGAGCTGGGAAGACCCTTCAACAGCCCTTGTAGGTAGAACTGGTAACCAGCTGATGGCCAGCTATGTAGACAGGGAAAAAGGAATTATACCCAAAGCATGTCTTTTATCTAGAAACATTTAGAGAATTTTGCAGAAAACAACTTCTAAAAGCTTCACCAGCATCTGCATCACAATCTTTTCAGCCCCTTTTGTCACAATCTGTTTAAAGTAGTGGGAAGATCATTCCAAGGACATTAAGTCTGCTTTCTTGCAAGGCATGGAAGTCTCTCATGACATTTGTCTGTCTCTCTCTCCCAAGTCAAAATGTGTAGGACAGTTTTAGAAACTCATTAAGCATGTTAATGGAATGACAGAAGCAATGCTCTACTGGTATAAGAAAGTAAAAGACATCATTGTTAATCCAGGAAAGAACATTTCAAAGGTTGCCCTTGCTATGTTCTACTGGCAATAAGATCACTACAGTACTGTTTGTGCTTGCCATGTAGATGACTTTGTCACATTGCTGTGCCAGTTCAGTTATTCTCCACTTAAAATATGCCTTTCATGTTGGCTGCGAAGAGCATGGCAACTTTTATTATGTGGGAGTAGAATTGGCTACTTTTGATGGAATGGTTTGGTATACCAAGAGCTACATAAAAACATAATTTTGTTATCATAGAATCATGAAGAATAGTGCAGTGGGATGATCCCCTTATACTTTCTATAAGTGGGCTTATTGATGTCAAAAACAGGACAAGTTCTATAGTGTGGGAAGAAATAGCCAGGGAATTGTTATGGCTAGGCTTGTATAGGCCCTAGGGTCAGTAGCCTAGTACCAACCTATGAACCTATGAACTTTGCCAGATAGGCTACAGCAGATGTAATTTCTGATTCTTCTTCTTTGGCATCAATCACAAAATGCACAGACTGTTCATGAATCAGACAAGACTCTTCAGAAAATCATTTCTGCAAATGTATGACGTATATTTTAACTCCCAGGCAAGGCTGAATCCCTGATACTGTCTATTTTCATTGAAGCTTTATTTTGAAACTTACCTATTGGTGGTACTCTAGGGGGACTAGGGGGATAGTTTATAATTTTGTTAGGGAAAACAAGGATAATTCTCACCTTTCTGCTGTCAGTAAAAAATCATTAGAAATGTGGTGTACAATACCCTTGCAGGGAAAAACACTCTGCTGTGCCGTACAGCCTTGATGGCAGCACACTCTTTCTAGTGGTATAGTATTCCACGCTTACAACTGGTGACCCAAGGTGTGACACCATTCATTTGATCTGTGTTATGGGTTAATATTATGTTTGAAGCAATTAACTTTACAAACCCTTTCACAGGAAAAGGCTTCACCTGAAGATCAGTGGAATGAAAGAACTTCTTCAAACACAGACAATTCAGAGTATCCCATCTTCTGTTCCAAAAAGGCAGCTAGCAGATTCTCTTACAAAGAATGTGGTTTCTCCATTGGGCTTCTAAAGGCACATGATGAATGAATATTGTGTACTAACTATTGAATCTGTATGCAAAAAAGGATGTAAGAGGGAAACTATTACATGGCATAAATGACGATAAAATAATTAATTGCTTGCATTCTCTGAGAAATGTTAAGGATCCGTAGTGTCAACGTTTCAGATTACATTTTTTATAATGACAATGTATTTAAAATTTTTTCTAAGACTGTACTATAAGCATGGTTAGATTTGAACTCTTTTGCATTTAAAGCATTTTTTGCCAGTTAAATAGATATTACGAGTGAGGAAAATGAATAGGCAATGTTTAACAATGCAAGTATGTCACACTTTTTTTTTAACCATGAAACAGCTTTATTAAATTATCATGTATAACATAAGCAATCATACATTTATGTAAATGAAACAAACCATTTTGTCATAGTTTTAGTTGCGAATATTGTACATCACAAACCATATTGACATAATTGTAGTTGGAAACATTATATATCACTTATAATCTATCGAGTCACTGTCAGTCAAACATTACATAGCTCATTCAAATCCTGCCTTCTTTTAAACCTTGTTCCTCCTCTGCATGTATTGTACCCACAGTTCCCATTTTTTTTCCTATGTAATTTGCTTCTACCTTTTCTAAATATCCAAATTGCAGTTGTTTTATCTCTCTTACTACATTCACTACTGATAGTAAAGTTGGTTTAGACTTTGATTTCATTTTCTAGTGATTGCTTTTTTGGCAGTCTCCATAATTAGACTCAGCAAGGCCTTACTATGTCTAGGCAATTCCAATTCTGTATTGTAGCTCAAAAAAATAATTTCCTTAGACCAATTTGCTCACCATGTATTTCTGACAGAATGGTCTGCAGGGAATCTTTAAAGTCAACTAACTCATTACACTCCCAGAGAATATGTTCCCAGTTACCTCTTCCTTCCCCATTGTACCTCCAACATTTGCTGTCTACCTTAGAAAAATTTCTTTGAATTCTACTTGGAGTATAACAATACCTATGTAAACACTTCCTAACAAAGATCCTAAATCTTCTAGACATTTTTGCATACTTGGGATATATATATATATATATATATATATATATATATATATATATATATATATATACCATTGTTTCTTTGTGAATTGCTTATCCATTTCCCAATCCTTCTAACCTCCTCTGATTGATTCTTATAGTTATCCTGCAATATCTTGTATGCTGTACTAATTATTCCTTTTTCAACAGCAGCTTCTGTTCTAAATTCTACTAAAATTCTACCAATGCTGGTCTTTCACTTAGGACCTCCCCTATTTATTTCTGTTTGCCTTTACACTGACCTTCCTATAAAAGATTGATAGCAATCTCTATCCTGCAGTCCAAATAAATTCTTGGCCTCTTCCCATTCTAGTACATTTCCCTCTGTAATTATTTGCTCCAAATTCCTTGGTTGTTTTCCCAGTTTTCTGCAGTAAATTCCAGCACTCTTTTGCCTGTTGTTTGTATCCCTAATTGCAGTCATCACTATCGGCAGAATCTCCTTTCTCCATTTTCATGTTGGCTTACTTCTTAGAATACTGAATATAATATTCTCCATAATTATTGTTATTCTCCATAAGGATCTACATCCAATATCCCAGTCTCTCCTTGCTTCATGAGCTTCCCCCCATTTCATCATCATCCGTTTCCACTTTGAATTATGGGTTTCTGCTTGTGCTATTATTAGGAACCGTAACTGTGTAGCTGTGAAATATTCCTTCAAATTGGGTAATCCCAAACTGCCTTGTTCAGTTAGAACTATCAGCTTATCCCACTTGACTCTTACTGTTTTCCCCTCCCAGATAAAATCCTTCAGCTGTTTAGTAATTGCTTTCCACAACTTGTCCTCTGGCTGATAAAAGTTTCGTTGTCAAATAATTGAACGACCATATTATCAAATGTCATCTCGTTGAAAATGCAGACCATCAAACTGCCCACACCCCGGCTAATTATATATACTGTCTCTGAGATTGCACTACAGTGGGAAAAAGGGCAAATTTCCTGATCCCAACCATAACGCGATCTCAGTCTGAACTGTACGACAGCCTGCATTGTCGACAAGATGATATGTTCGACAATGTGGCCATTCGATTATGTGACATAAACCCTTGATAAAAATATCCCTGATCTGTGTCTAAAACTAAGGAGACTAAAAACATTGTAACTGCTTGTATTGTGCTGTCCATATCCATATAACGGTGCTTTCAGTTTCTCAGTTTTGTATTATCTTTTGTTTATTCTTTCCCACATATCAGAATCTTTTTTAATCCATACTTCTAAGTACTTCATTTTATCACGTCCCCTTAAATATGGATATTGCTGAACTAATCCATGTGTGGGGTACGTAATTTACAGCTATTACCTTTAATTAACTTCATTAATTCTGTATTCCAAAAGCGATTTGAAGCTGCCTCAAAATGTTCCAAAACACTGAAATGTCCTTTTCTGGTTTTATCACGTGTAAAGTAATGTCATCTGCAAATAGAGCCAGATTTTCTTGACTATCATATCAAATTGAATTTCTGAGTCTCTTATTTTCTTTGCCAATAGTTCTAAATATAATACAAATAACAAAGAGGAAAGAGGACACCCCTGCCTAGTTCCTCTGCTCAAATAGAAATTATCAGGGAGGAACCCACCCACTTTAATTTTCACCTCTGCTTCTTCATATATCCTTCCAGTCAACCTTATAATTTTATCAGAGAATGCAAACACTTCTATTACCTTACTCATAAACTCCCAGCTTATTCTGTCAAATGCTTTCTGTGCATCAAGACCCATCAACAATAGTGGTATTTTCTTACATTCAACTTCCCTCTGGATCATCAGTGTTCCATTCATGTTGTCAAATATTTCCCTCCCCTCCAAAAAAACACACTGGGCTATGTCTATCAATTTTGGCATCACCTTTGCCATTCTTTTAGCTATTATAGACATAAGCACTTTATTTAGGATTGAAATGGGCCTGTGTGAAACTGGTATTACAGCCACCACTGCTTTATTTCAGGATATTGGTGCCTCTCTTCCTCATAAACTATTGTTAAATAAAACCTTCCAGATCTTTATCAGGTTTTCCCTCCTAGCTTCCAAACTTCCACAGGAATATCATCTATTCCTGGGGACTTTCCTGTAGATTGGTTATATATCACCCTGTTTATCTCATCTCCTCCAGTCCTAACTGTTAGTAATTCAGCCTCATCTACCTCTAACCTTGGCATATTTAATTCTTCCATAAACATTTCCATTTGCACCTTTTATTGATCTCTGTATTTCTCTGCTTTATATACACTTTCATAAAAATTCCAAAATATTTCTAGTATCTCTACAAGATCTGTTGTTATATTCCTTGTTATAGGCTGCCTAAGCTTGGCAACAGCCCTTTCTACTTTCTGTTGCCCGAGTCATTACACTAAAAGTTTTTGTGCTCTAGCATTATTATCAAAAAACAGTTGTGTAACAACAGTCTTTCTAAACCCATGCATATTATCAAGGTAATCCTTTATTTTCTGCTTAGCAATCTGCAGTTTTCTTCTTGTTCTTTGAGATTCCCTCTATTCTGCAATACTTTAATATTTGTCAGTCACTCAGAATAATCTTGTTGCTTCTTAACCAAGTCTTTCTTTTATTTCTACCCTATTTTTAAACTCCACTTTAATTTTATCCCACTCCCTAGCTATATTTTCAGATAAAAATTCTGTCTTCTCTAATAACTCCTGAATAATTTCCACTACATATTTTTTAAATTCCTGTCTTTTCAACAGATAGGTGAGAAAGTACCAGTGTCTCATTCATGTATGTCACTTTTGACCATGAATGAGTAGATGATGGTTCGGAATGCAGATTTGTTCGTTTTGACATTATAGCCTGTACCAAAGTTCATCTGAAGTTCCAAGAATTTGGAAAGATTTATTCAGATTTACTTTTATTTATTTATTTGTATTTATTTTTATTGTATTTTCATATAATGAAAACAAAACAAAAAAACTAGTAAGGCATCTGCAAAGAGAACTGATACAGGATTATAGCCTACAGTGGAAATGGTTTTCATCTTAGACTTGTTGAGGGTGTGGATCTGGACCAGCAGTTCTAAGCACAAAGAGAAGGGGTTAGTGATATTGTTAGAGAAATGGTTCATTTATTTTAACTTGAGTTTTGGATTCTGAATTGCTGTTCATGAAGTATATGTATTAGGTAGTAGGCAAATTTCAGTATGGTTTAGAAAAGCAAAGAGTTTTTTTTTCTCCATCAGTGACACTTTAATAGCCAAACTCAAGAACTACTAAGTTATTTTTTCTTTCTTTTTCCCCTATACATCTTTAATAATATAAAAATCCTTCCAATATTATCTTGATCTGTCAACTTGTAATATAGCCAACATGAAGTAATCAAAAGGAGAAGCTATATTAGCCAGAACTGATGCAGGAGAAAACATTGCAAGGACTTTTTGAGATAGTAATTAATATATAAGAGGAACAGATGTTTTGGTCTTTGTCTAGTCTAAATGTTACTGAGATACACAAATTATCAGAAAAAAATTAATGCCTTTAGCATTTAAAATGTAATTTACAAACACTGACATAAGAGGAATGAATTTCACAGATTTTCTAATGTATTCTTTGAAAATGTCATTGCCTAATCTTATTGGTGGATCAAAAATATTTTAATTACATCAGAAAAAATGGAAGGAATGTTTGTGGTAGCAGGAAAAAAAATCAATTGAATACTCGCCCATTACTCATACATCTTTGGTACTCAAAATATAGTAGATATAATGTTTATATCAATGGACCTAAATGAGAAGGTCAGTAACTTTAGAATAGTAGCATGTTCCATATCATATTAGTTCTTTAACAGTTTGACAGTAAATATTAGCTACCAGTGTGATACGGAATACTAGCATATAGTACTAAAAATGGAAAAATTTAAACACTAGATCTCAGAAGAAATATATTTTTTTTAATTTAATGATAAGGAAGATATTAGTAAAAATACACTCTGGAATACTTTAAAATCTTACATATGGGAAAAGTACACATTGGATATGAAACAAATACAAAAATGAGTACAGTGAGTTGATAGTCATAAAACAAAAAATAGACATTCTCTGGGATTCACGAATACCTACAGTAAGTGTAAACCATTCTGAGTGAACAGACAACACAAACATAACTCGCACCTCATTCACCCTAATTTTAGTTTTCCTACTGATTTTCTTGTGGCCTTAAATATCAAGAAGGATTCATAAAGGTTACCACAAAGTATGCACTACATGTGTACTTAGTGTAGGGATGTTCTTGAATACAGATTGTTTACACTTCGTGTATGCATTAATGAATCTGGCCTATTGTCAATAGTGCAAAAAGTAGAAGTAATATTTTTGACATAGTGAAAGCCCTAAATAAATATAAGGAAGTATTTGATCATAGATGAGACAATAAACCAAGGTCCCATCTGCTTGAGTTGATGGTAGGTCTGGTAGATGTAAACGATTCAGCAGCACCTATCAAAAAGAGTAAGAGACGTTTTTCAATACCCTGGCCAGCTGTCCCTTAGTAGTATAAATACCACCTCAGGTCTCCCTTGAAAGAGGACTTTAGCCTAGTTGGACTAAACTGGTTGACAAAGAATAAATAAATAAAAAAGAAAACAATTACTAAAGAAATGGAAACATACATCATATTACATTAATCTCAGCAATTACGTAACTTGGCCATTAAGTTAAAAAAATCTAAATCTTACCAAATTAGTGCTAGTAAGTCTTTAGCGAGTATTAAAAATAAAACCAACATTGAGGACTTGCGTAATGAATTTAGAAAATGGCATAAAAAGTCAATGAAAGAAATGAAACAGAAAATAAACAGAATCCTTTTTGGACAATAATATTTAAGAAATTATCTAAGGATGCTAAAGACCTATTAATAAAACAGATTCGTGGAATAGAGGTTATGCAACAGATACATTAAAAGAAAATAAAGCTCCAGGGATAGATGAATTAATTCTGGAAGTCTGCAAGTTATTTTCAACTAATGCTGTACAGTTAAAAATGAATGTACACACTGATATTCAAGGTAGAAAGTATATTCCAAGATCCTGGAGATATTTCCATGATTACACCAATACTAAATACAGGTAAAGATCCTGTTCACTGTGCACCATATCATCCAATAACATTATAAAATGTACATTATGAGATACTTATTTCCATATAAGTTGATATAAGAAGTAAAAATTCACACTTGATACATGAATATCAACTAGGATTCACTGTCAGTATGCAAGTTCAGAGAAATAGAAAAAGAATACTAACACTAATAGATAAAATGATAAACAAGAATGAAGAGATGGTAATATTTAGTTTAGATATCAAACATAGTTTTAATATCATACTCTGGGATTATTTATGTCATTACCATTTTTAACTTTCCCAAAACATTCCTATAATTGTTGCAGACACTTTATAATGATAAGAAAACCTGTATTAAATTAGACCCTGATCTCAGAAGCAGTAAACATTAAAAGATGTCCACTATTGACAATATTTTTCACTGTAGCTGTGGAACCATTGACTAATATGACAAGTAATATCAAAGTAATGGGGTTTAAGATAAATAAACTATGTTCATCAAAGATTCTAGTCTTAGCAGATGATATTTTATTATCACTGATATAGAATCTTCAATTAAGAAGCAGAGAATCAAATTAAAACTTTAACAATATTGCTGGACTGAAATTTAGTTGTGATAAAACAAAATGTACAATTACAGCCAAAAGTAAACTATACAGATTTTTTTCAAAGAAAGATATAATATAGATACTGATGAAAAATAAATTACTTAGGAATAACTGCAGCATCAACTATAAAAAAAATATATAACAGAAAAAAACAAAAGTAAAATAATACAGAAACTAAGTCAAATAGATAAAAAAAACAAATTACTTAAGAATGACGCTGGCATGAACTATAAAAATTCATGATGGAAACAAATATAATAAACTAATACAGGAACTATATCATATGGCAGATATATAGAACAAAAACATTTACATTTGAAGTAAGATTATTACTGATTAAAATAACATTATTACCAAAAATCTTGTATATTATTCAAGCATTTCAGTGCCCCTAAAGCTCAGATTAAGAAAACTGAATGAATATCAATAACCTTCTTGCAGTATCCTAATAAGCCAAGAATAGCCTACAAAAACACATTAAAACATGGAATAATGGAGGTCTATGATTTCCAGACATAGAAAGCTAAGTTATAGCTTTTAGTTTTAAAATTATTATATATTGGCTGAACAGTTAATAAAAGGCTATTTTATAAAAGTATCTTTGCTGGTGTGGAATTTTAGTAAATACAAAACAAGTAAGTTAAATTAAGATGTGATATTCAACAAGTTTTGATTATTAATTTAAAATTACTTTCAATATAACTTGACCATTCTATTTGGCACTAAATGTCTATACAATATACTGAAGACTTGTAAAAACTACATATGCAAACACATTAACTTAAAAAGCTAGTTATTCATTATAGTTCCATTGGGTTTGAATATAGGTGTGTTAGACACAGCAAATAAAAACAATGCTATATTTGAGAGAAAAGAAATCCTTAGCTTGGCATAATAGTCTGGAAGGAATAAATGTTAAGGTAACTGAAAAAGTAATAAAGGGATACAATGTATAAAAAGAAAGATGAGCCATTAGAGCATACATATTTGAGGGAACTCAAAGCTTTAAAAATTCATGCATAAAAGACTAGACAAAATTATTAGATTACGTAAGTAAGTCAGATAACATACAAGCAGTATTAATAAATCTATATTATAAAACATATGTATAAAAATAAGAGAATAAGATTTATATTCATTAGATAATTGTTGGACACAAATACTTAAAAATGAAGATATGGAATTTACCTTAAAAATAATTAATGTTTAGATCTGTTAAGTATACACTGTGTGTGTGTGTGTGTGTGTGTGTGTGTGTGTGTGTGTGTGTGTGTGTGTGTGTGTGTAGTGACAGAGTTTCAGTGGTATAAAGCTTGAGTGACTGCTTACATGGGTAAATACACATTTATGAAAGGGCACAATCACCAAAGTGTTTCAGGTCTGTAGTATTGTATTATTTCAGAGATTCTTGTCAGGTCAGTAATAGTGGGTGAATGGGTTAGGGAACTGGTAGGTATAAAAACGTTGTGGCTGGGAAAGACTGCGCAGTAGCAGGAATTGAGAGTCTACCCTTTCTTCTAATGTTGTGTTATCTTAGAGTCGGTACATACATGTGTCTGTGTGTGTGTGTGTACATATATATATATATATATATATATATATATATATATGTGTGTGTGTGTGTGTGGGGGTGGGTATGTGTGTGTGTGTGTGTGTGTGTGTGTGTGTGTGTGTGTGTGTGTGTGTGTGTGTGTGTGTGTGTGTGTGTGTGTGTGTGTGTGTGTGTGTTTGTTAAGTAGCAGGGAAGGAGAAGTTAGTGCTTTCTTCACTAATGTGTCCACCGCAGACATCTGTGTTTTGAATGCATGGCTATCAATGTATTCTCTGGCCTTCCATTGTTTAACTCTGTCTTGCACTAAAGTAACACCTTCTGACTCTCAGGGTTCTTCAGGTCCTTTGAGGTTATTTTCAGATATTGTTTGCAATTCTTCTAAACAGTTTTGCCCTATCTTTGAGATGGATTTCTATAATGAGTGATTCATTCTTGTCCATCATTCTTGTATTGTGTGGTAATTTGTGCTGAACACTCTAAGCCGCTGGAGTTCCTGTTAGAAATCTGATTATAAATGTGTGCCGGTCAGTAATGTGCTGCTTTGAAGTTGGAATCTGCTTCAAGTAGTGGTCAAGGTCAGAGAACTCATAAGATGCATGTACCTGTAACTTTTTAGGATGCATTGTGCAATCCAAAGTGTATGTATTTTTATGAATTTTTTGATTTGGGGATTTTGTAGGAGTTTCGGGAGAGGTCACTAAAGACAAGTACATAAGTGTTTCACTGAAGACTTCTTTGAAGATCAACTGAGGTGGAATATCTTTACACATCATATTTCCATATCTTGTAAAAATTGCCAAAAATGTGTATGCTTTTTTTTTTTTTTTTTTTTTTTTTTTTTTTTTTTTTTTACAGAAGCTGCAGTTTGCACATCTATATTCTTAAAGTGTTAAAACACCTTATCAAGGGAGTACAAACTGAAGTATTTAACCATATCTATTAGCCTAGTAATGACAGTGTTTAGCAGCAGACTATTATTGAAAATTGTAAATTAAAGTATTTCTAATGTGAAGTTCTGCTTTAAATTAGAATAAAAATCTAATATCCACTAGACTGGTGTAGACCTATTAAAAAGCAAGGATATTTTGTTTGTGTTAGTGTAGAGTTTCAACTCCCATTTGCATTTTTGGTCTTATTTGCAGATCTGACGCAAAGGTAATAACATCTCTAAACTATTTTTTTTTCTGCCCACAGACAATAGCTGCATCACAAGAAAATAATTAAACTTTTAATTCTTCTGCTGTCCAAAGAATTATAAAAGTTGAGCTTCACACTTCTGGACCTGGGAACAATATATGTTGCTACCCCTTGAATTATCTAGGACGTCAGGAATTTATCCACCTGTTCCAATGCTTATTCTAAATAAAGACTTTTCTTGGTTACTAAATTAAGGCAATGGTGCTATATGCTGTCATAGAAGAATATATCAACTTTTTGTCATACAGGACTGCAAAACAGTAGCATCTCATTTTTTCAGTACTTACCTTTTCATTTCGCTACATGTATTTGCCAAGAGCAAGCAATACCTTTCACAATGTTTGCTAGCTTGCTCACACAGCTTAAATGTTTTGTTTTTTTATGCAGTGGTAGAGCTGTATATAAGTAAAGCACAATGATTTTAATTAGTCAGATTTCTATTTTCTGTGAATGATTTACACTTTTAAACTTAAGAATATAATTTGGAATACCACTGGTTAAGAGTTAGAAGATGGTTTTCATCTTACTAATAAAAAGGCATTATTTCCTGTTATAATAAATGCTTTTTATGTAAAATGGATTTTCTGGTGCAAAAGTTTGTGATTTATTGTTATGAAGATGTTGATTAGTTGAAGCATAACATCTCTCAATTTTGGAAACTGTTTCAAGGGTACATCATAATCTATAACTCAAGTTAAGCATGTAATTAATGTGGCATCCTCTAAGAAAAAATGATTATGGACATATTAGCTTGCAGTTCTTATTCACGACTGGCAAGACATCAATTCTTTCATTCAAAAATACACACACACACACACACACACACACACACACACACATTTATGCACCACATGCACACTTTCAAGTAGTTTTGGATGATTGCCCTTTCATGTATAACATGTCTTTCAAATATGGTAGAAAGTTAATGTACCTGGTAAAAACCCAAGTGGATGGAGAAAGAACATCCAGACCCCACATAGAAGACACTTCAGCTATGAGTCAAATCAAAGAACCAAGTGGCTTGAGGTAGCAATGCCAGCCAGTGCAACAGTTCATTAAAACTGCATACATGCATACAAGTAAAAGTTGTTGGTTTTTAATTAGCCAAAATTATTTAAACAGAAGGCTGAAGAGAACTTACTGTAAGATTGCAGTGCCACACTTCAAGCTGCTGTTAGCAGGTGTAAGAACCACTGTACAAACTTGAAAGTCTTCTTTCATGAGTGTCCCTTTCTGGAGTGCTGAGTGATGCATTCATTAATGAAGAAAGCTGTCTCCCCCCCCCTAGTTCTTTGTGTCACTCATCCAGGATGCACTCTGAATTTTGCATTCTGTTCTTTATACCAATATTTCTTTTTTTTTGGTTCCAAAGTTTTTTATTGATTTTTCAGTAACAATCATTTAAACAACAAATTATGATAAAACTGTTACAAAATTTACAAAGGCCTCAAGCACTGTATGAAATTTTATAGATGTAAAGAAGGGTACAATATTCATTCATTCATACTTTCAAAGTGACTAATTTGATGGAGACAAATCTAAATTCAATGACTGAATAAGGGATACAACTTTTGTCCAGGGGTTGTTAGTCCATTTTCTGGGATATATTCTTGCTTCTTTAACTTGTATTTCCATTAAGAAATTTTGGAATGATATTGAAAATTTTCTCCAAGCCATCTTTACTGATTCCTTTATATTCTCAAAACCGTTAATTTTTCTGAATGTAAATGGATCTATTGTATTGAATAACAAAAATAAGTATTTTCTTTGGACAATCCTAGCAGTAGCCAAAAATGCATTACAAGAAGATGGAAGTCATCCTCCATTCCAACCTTACAAGATTTCAAGACCCTCTTGGTTGAAGTAGAGTCAATGGAAATAAAAGTTAAAGAAGCAAGAATATATACCAATATTTCTGGTCCAATGTTTGTCTTTAGAATGCTGCTTTGCTTTGATTCCTGACAAACAGGTTGTTGCTGGTGTGCTTAGTGATCATTGTATAAATTCTGCTTATGATTCAGGGGAGATATTACTTTGTTCCCCACTGTCTGAAGTTCAATTTAGCAAACCACAGCAGGAAACAAAATGCACCCTTGTTTACCTTTATCATATTAAAATAGATGGTATCTTATTTTCCCTGGCATTCATTATTTTACAGAGCTTTGGCTTCCTCATTAGGATTATAAATTTAGAAAGAAAAGCAGTTTCAGTGAATATGGCTGGTCACCATTGTCCAAACTCATGCTTGCCTCTGGTGTTCATCCTACGGTTCCAAAATAGCCCTGACATCTCTGGTTTCAGAGCACATCTACAGCAAGTGGAAACTCAAATGGTGCAAATGATTTTTCAACACTTGGGCTGGAAACAATCAGATATGATGTTCTTCATATAGATCATGATTACAGTGGTCCTCCTTACTGGGACTTTAGCTGTAGGAAGGCCTTCCATCAAGCCTGACTTTCAGGGCTCAGCACCCTTCCCTATCCAGGCCAGACATATTTTGTCTCTTGGGGATATCACAAAATGCAGTAGGTGAAGCCAACATCAGCCAATGCCATTTTACATCTTCATTGCTGTAGTTTACAGTACATGCATCATGGTATGTGTGTAGATCCTGTCATTGTTTGGCATTCGTCAGAGCTCAGTCCAGATAAAGAGAATTTTCTTACTGCTATTTGTGTATTGTTTGCTGTAGTTGAAAAAAAAGCATTGTGGTGTTTAGTTGGTTCTGACTTCTGATTATGATTTAGGCATGTCCACTGCCAAGAAAGAAAGCTGGTACTCTTGAGGTAGACAAATTCCACTTGAAGACTTTCATAGATTTTCCATATTATGCTTAAGTCCAATGCACAACATTAAAAATTGTAGGATTTGCCAGAATTTTACTCCTAAAACTCTTACAAGAGGGAAGCATTCTCTGCTAAAAATGTGTGGACAGGAAGAAGATAAAGTCTGACTTGTTGTCTTCCATTTAGACCTCAGCCTCAGATGATACTCACAGGAACAAATAAAAAAGAGACCTAATGAGAAGGCAGGGATTCTGGAGCTGCACCTTTGGTATAAAATGTCCTTGCTTAGCTTAACAACATGGGCCTGGCAAGTCAGTTTAGCAGCTCTCAGCCTGTGCATCCCAAGCATTCAAGGACTTTAGTGAAACTCTTTGAAATCCATCATGCCTGCAGATAAAGATGCTTCCAAAAGAGCCAAGGACGTTTATGTAGATTTCAGACTGGGTGCACTGTCTTAGTTGTTGCCAAAGTGTGTTTCAGTGTTTCAGAAGGGGTGGATGATTAACCCACTATTTTAACTAGCGGGATGCCTCAGGTTGAGATGTGGAGGTCTGGATCTTATCCCCAGACCACCAAGGTGTCAGTCCAAGTCATGAGGATGTAAAAGCTTAAGCATGGGTTCCCTACCCCTTCCTCTCTGTAATTGCTTAAGCATCAAGTAACTTGTGGGTTCTCACTTTTCTACCCCTTCTCGTACTGTTCTGTAGGAATGAATCGTATTGGCTCAGGGATTCCTTCATGTCCTGCAAAACCTATAGCCAAGTGCAGATCAACATTCAGTTGTTGTAATCTCCTCTCCTAAGAGAATGAAGTAATACTCCTTCAGAGAGTGAGGGGGTAGACTTGGACTGCTTCTTCCAGATGTCTTCCCTCCTTGGCTATGACATAAACAATGATGTCACCATGTCCTGTGCGTGGGTATGAAATAAACATTAATGTCACCATGTTGTGTGCTTGGGTATGACATAAACACTGATGTCACCATGTTCTGTGCTTGGCTATGAAATAAACACTGATGTCACCATGTCCTGTGCTTGGGTATGACATAAACACTGATGTCACCACGTCCTGTGCTTTATCCTTAGATGAAATATCATTTGGAGGCATTTGTACAGAAGGAAAGTTCACTTCAACCGGGAAGCCAAAGACGTATCAGATACTCAGGAAATACAGGATGCAGCTAAACATATGGCTATTTCTCCAGCCATGAAAGTTCTATTGGATGCCTTTTTGGCTGCCTATAAGTACCAAGACACCTGTCTCTCTGCCCCCTAAGAAGATTTGTTTAATGTGGAACAGGAGGCCCTTAAGATCCTTTATGAAATCCTTTGGCAGATCAATCACTGGTACCTGTGGATCCAGATACGGGGTCCAAACTGGCACCTTGTCCCGCTGCTCTTCCCAGTGACTAGGGAAACAGAGTGCTGGATTAGTTTGTGAAGAAAGTGCCTACAGCTGCCGTTCTGCCCTTTGAAGATGTATGTGACAAAGTTTCAAACTGCAATCCTGCGGATTGGAAAGGTGTCTGATGTGGATCTGAGGTGCAGTTCTTGTATTCCCTCCAGACTACCAGTCAGGTAGCTAATCACACCATTATGTGTGGCTATGATGTTGTGGACACAGCATCCAAGGTTGCAGCTACAGGGTCAGTGACTGGAAGGCATGCACTGAATAAAGATACGGTCCTTGGGAACACCACTGATGAAGTATAGAATAATGAAAGAAATGGGCAAGGCTGTGTAGTCAGTGAAACAGCTTTTGCACTCCCCCATGTCTAGATGTGACAGGAATTAGCTGTTAGTCTGAACAGTATTATCACAGACAAGAAGATGTAAGCAGGTGAAGAGAAAGAAGGTGCAGTACAAAAAGAAATGCTAAGGAGTCTAGAAGGGGGTGACTGGGACCCCATTTCTTGTGAGTGAATCACAAGTAACTAGTCATTGACTTTTTTCCCACCCTACATAATGTCTGCAGTGGTTGCTGGCTCTGATTCCAGATCCCTTACCATGGAGGTAGATATGATTCTAATGTTAGGACATTCTGCACTGAAACTGGTAGCCAGTGAGTAGTATTGGCATCTCATTATCCAGTATCTGAGAAAGGCCTTTGCCCTAGAATATCCCATGCAGGTCCCTTTGTTAGTATTGTCTTCTTGGCTTCACTTCTGATCAATTAGCATAGCCAGATTCAGAATCACAATAACAGCAGATAAGGACCGCTTGGCCCAAACAGCTTGCATACGTCTGTGCCTGCTGCATCAATGCATATCCTACTTATTCAGCAGCTGATTGCTTTGCTCTTTGACTTTTTTGTATGGTTGAACTTTGCATTCCTGATTTTTGTTATTGCTTCTGATCCTACTGTATAACCAGAGCACTGCTCCGTTAAGTCACTGCCCTGCTTCCTTCTGTCCTCAGTGCACCACCTTTACCTTGTGCTTGCTTGCTCTTATACATTTCTCTATGTGAAATAAGACACTAACTTGGAAATGGTCTCTTCTGAAGCTACAAATGTGGTTATGTTCTTCCTCTTTCCTTTTCCCCTTTCTCACAACACACAAAATATACCCCTTAACAAAAATTAAATGAATAATGCAGGTGGTCTAATACAAGTACTGAGATTCTTCTTAAATAAAATAATGATGGCTACCTTACATTTTCTTTCCTGTTTTGACTGAAACCACAGCACACCTGGCCCACACCACCTTCCTCACTTTGTCATATGAATGAGTGGACCTTACAGAAGTATATATCTTTTTCAAATCTGTAAGCAATCATGTAACATAATACAAGTTTGCAGTTTAAGTTCTCGAGGTTTCTTGTACTGCCATCTGATGTGCATGCTTGGTTTCAGATTTTACACCAGCAGTTTTTTCCCAACTGAAGGTTGACTAGTATGAATGCAGTGATTCAGCAAATATTTTTATCATTCTACAAGCCACCTGTTGCATTTGTAACTACTTCTACTTTGTTCTGCAGGGTAACAAAATATCCATTACAATAGTTCCATGTTCAGTTTCTGACTAAAGTGCTTATTTTTGTCTGTAACCCCCATAGAAGTAACACAGTGAAGTTTTTGCACTTGCAACCAGCACATCACCATCCCTGAGTGATATTACACAAACTTGTTATATCACAAGTGAAACAATTGTTTTTTTTTTAGAGGGAGGGTAATCATCCCTACACCCCCCATGTCAGGAGAGCCCTCCACACTTCCTAACTTGTATATACTATTTGCACAGTTTATCAAAAGTGTTTTTTAGCGTGACTGATTTCTGTTGGCACTTGACCTTATTGCTTGCACAGCTTTGTCATGTTCCTTGTAGGATGAGCTGCACTACAATTAGTGTCCTGCTGGATGCTTGCACAGCTTTGTCATGTTCCTTGTAGGATGAGCTGCACTACAATTAGTGTCCTGCTGGATGCTTGCACAGCTTTGTCACGTTCCTTGTAGGATGAGCTGCACTACAATTAGTGTCCTACTGGAATGAGTAGATCAGGGCTCACGTGTATGATGCTGCTAATGTTTTTGGGTCATATTTTTGACGACATCTTAGCTTTCTTTGCTTTTGTTGCACAATTTGTTGAACACCAGATGCTGACGTGTATATTATTTTATTTTCTTATAAAACGAATGCATCAGTTTGATCCAGCAAACTTAATAGGGAAAACATGAGCCTGATAGTATTATACTGTATATTATGTAAAAAAATAGGTTATTGCCCTGATACGAACATTTCACACTGTAATAGGAGCTATAAGGTTTTCCCCAAGTTTTTTTTTTTAATTTCTGTTTTTGGCGTGGAAGCTTTGCTGGCATCATGGCTGAAATCTGTCACCTGCCTATGAACACTTTCACTGCCGCTGCAGTACCTGCACTCATCAAACCATTTGAAGAGTCCATCTCTGCACAATAAACAGAAAATAAAGAGTAAGACTTTTGAAGTAAAAAGTGGCAAACAGTAAAAGGGGCTATCATACCACAAGCAGTCATCTTTTTTTTTTTTATTTTATTGCCCTGACCAAGTCACATAACTGGTCAAATTTCCATATGCTGTTGACTTTAAAAATGTGCATGGACTTTTTCTTTATCTTCACTCCACTTGGGATTAACCTGCCCTCTCAGATAGAATGTGAACTCAAAGTGGACTAGTCCATACTCACTTCAGTGAAAGAAACCAGCCCCTCAGTCACAATCCTCTATGCTTCCCTTGCTCAACTATGAAACTCACAGATTGTAAATCAACCCCAGGTTACTGATGATTGTAAATCACCCCTAGGTCACTGATGGCAGAAGATGGCCTTCACTTGTAACAGATGACTGTCTCATTTATGTATTTATTAAATTTTAATGAAAAAAGGGAAAGAAAACCTTTAAAATATGTGATGTATATTAAATTAAAAAATATATTTAGATTTGATCTACAACTAAAGTTATTTGCTGAGCAAGTTGCAGTATGCATATGGTAGCTAAGACTGAAATGCCAACTCATAAGTTTATGGCTCTCTAGTGTGATAGAAGTGCCCAAACCTCTTGTATTCATACACGGACACTGATCTGAATGTGCAACAGTACATCAGTTTTGTTGTGATGAGAATGTAGATGTTTCTGCCTTTCTACAAAGTTCCTACTGACCTGTAGCTCTAGCTGATACTTCCCTTTACAAAGTGAGCAGATTGTTTACTGTGGTTTTTACCCCATAATGTATCCTCATTGTTCATGGGAGATTACTGCTGTTGGTAACCCACCTCAGGAACCTCAGAAAGGCACAAGTAAACAGAGCAGCTAGAGCCATCATCCTACAAATAGCCTGTTTTCCCTTTTTAGTAATGTAGTCATGGCCATGCTGGGCATGCATTACCCCACCACTGACTACTCACAATGCACCCCAGTGCATAGTGTGTAACTACAAGGAAGATGATCAGTGAAATCCATCACTGTAACAAAGCACATTGCTCTACATGTGCTAGGTGAGCTCAAGTTCTACTCCACACAATGCTACTTCACCAGGCTGCAATGTGAGAGTTATTAATCAAACTCCAAATGTCATCAGTACAAATGAATACCTGTTTCTGTTTAGTTGTCCAGAGGTTCTAATTATTGCATTTTGTTTCATAAAATTATCACCCAGGCATACTGCAGGAATGACCATTACCAATGACTTGACAAGGAATAAATAAAGCTTCATCACTTGTAAAAGGAATAAATAAAGCTTCATCACTTGTAAAAGTTTAATTTTCAGGTGGTTGAAGAATATAAAGCAATGAATGGACATCTTATCTCTTGATTAAAATGGAAGGTTTGCATGTGGGTATATCACTACATATGTAGCTAGGAAACTGCTTAGGCACTTCAGACTTGTACAAAGACTGAATTGATTGTGGTTTCAACAGTATGCAGCAAAATATTCAGCTCTTATATCAAGTTGCAGTAGCCTGGAAAAAAGTCCACCCATCTGTGCAGGTTTTACCCAACTCCTGTAGTGATCCAGTGAATGGCCATCCTTCATCCACAAAGTTTATATAGGGAAATGAGTTAGATTTTAAGGCATTTCTTACATAAACACATGCACACATACACACACACACACACACACACACACACACACACACACACACACACACACACACACACACACACACACACTCTCTCTCTCTGAATACACACATTGGGATTATAGATTTTCTAGTCTGCCTGCCGTATGCGTTTGGGAGGTAGGAGAATACTGGAATAAACAGGAGAAAACCCATTTGAACACAAGGCATGCAGACTCCACAGAGAAGGCAGCCCAGCTGACAAACTGGAGAGCCTCTTGCTTTGAGGTGACAGTGCTACACACTGCATCACTGTATCACCCTTTCTGAAAAGGACATCACACATTTTAAGAATCATTGGCTACAACATACTAAAAGGATGGGGTTAATCACAGTAATTACTACTGTGTAGTTAGTAATACTTATGTAGTCATAGACTTTTTTTCTGTTTACTGTTTAGCTGCTCTGATGAGGTTCATAGTATTATGTTGAAAAATATTATACAAAATAATTTAAAAAATGCTGGCTCATCTCAAACAAAAGTCCTACAAGGATACTGATTAAATTGCTTTAGCAGTCCTTACAGCTCTCTGTCACCCAAGACACTGCATTTAGTTCACTTTGTAGTAGCATCGTAACAGAATGTAATCTCTACCGTTTATCAGATTCTGTAGGCACATGACATTACTGGTACCATGCTTTTCAGAAGTAATATTTTTCAGGTGTAACAGTGCTGCTAGAACAGTATTAAGCACTTCCTAATTTACAACAGACATGTCTACAGCAAATACTTTTTCTTTGTTACTGACATTTGACACAATGTTTGTTACCAGTTTAAACTGATCAGTTCCATGAACTTTCACGATATAATAATCTTTTTACTACTATGACATCAAGTTTTGTAGGGTCAATTTGGCACACCTATTTTCTTAGAGAAGTAGATAAAAATCTCTTAAATTTGTAAACAGCTAACATTTTGCCATTTTGTTAGGAGAAAAAGGCCAGCTGAGAAACTTGTAAGTTTACATCTCTGAGGTAACACTAGCTCTTGTGAGTAATGCCTTTTTACCTTACCTTACCCCTCATTTCCCGCCAAGTTCATGAAGGCTTTCTTGTCAGCTTAGTTAAAAGGATCCTTTTACACTCAGTTCAGCCCCATCCCTCCTGGTGGGGTATTAGTCAAAGTGGACAATATACACCTTCAGGGCCTCCTCCCTGGTTACCTGTTTCAGTGGTAGAAATTTTCTTGGTGTAGCCATGGATTTGGCCACTATTGCCATCCCTTTGACTGTGGCAGTGATGTTCTACAGTAGCCTCTCCATAGTTATATTGTTAAAAATGTACACAAACACTGGTGACAAAGGGAAAAAAAGCATCTCCCAACCCACAACACAAGTCTGTCTGTCTTTGGGGAACTTAATACTTAAATGGATGACTCCTTTATGTTGATAGTAATAGCTATAGTTGCAGGACTTTGGTATACAAAAGTATGCCAAAAATGTCCACTATAGTCCACCAATGTGGAACATTAAAGGCAGCAAAAACACCATTTTTAGAATATAGTATTGTTATTATAAAAAAAGAAGTTAAAAATGCAGGGCTTCCTCATACAAAAGTCTTAAAGCTAATAACAGATTTCATAACCAGTATTTTTTAAAACAGTTTTGTACTGCTGAGTTAATTCTGTTTCAATCGGTGTGGCTTTCTTGTTCTCTTTCAGTAGTTTAGGACTCATTTAACAGGAATAAATGACAGCTTTCACCCTGGTGCCTTCTTCCAGTTTTCTGTGCTGTCTCACTTCCTAAACCACTGCTCCAGATATCAAAGTCTTATTCCGAAAGATCAAACAAATTCTTCAGGAGGTTTCCTCAGTCCTCCTTTTGTCTAACTTTAGTTGTAACATTAAATAAATCTGCTCTGACTGATATTACAAAGTTATATTTAATTAAATTCACTTTAAAGCGTTTATACCACAATCACTATAGAATTTCGATAAATACTATTCACATCGGTATTTACACACCACTGGGTCAATTGTACCCCACCATTTCATGAGATCCAGCACACTGTGCTACAGTATATCAGGCATTGTGGGGCTTATGGAGCTGTAGTGACAGGGCATAACATGCACACATACAACAAGTGGGGGAGGCTACACAACCTCTTCATATGAAAGAGGGGCTACAGAAATGGAGAGAGAGACTCTTGCCTATCAAGTTTAAGAGAGACTAATGGAGTTATGGAAACCAGAACGTGAGTAAAAGAGGGGACTGGCAGCAACTGAAAAGCCTTGGACTTAGAGTTAACAACCAATGGTGAGATTAGAGTTATCAACCAATGGTGAGTTATTATATGTTGAATGAGAGACTAGTCAGTATTAATATTTGATGTCCTTTTCATTCTTCCTCACTGTATGAGTTACAGATTCGATCCTTGGATCTGACTTGGCTGCATTCTGTAGACTTGGGATCCGACTATGAATCTCCTCCCTCTACCCATAATTCCCTAGTCCATCCCCAATATCTCAGATCTCATTTACCACCATCGTGCACAGATGTGGATCCTCTCTTGTAGTGTTAATTTAATGTTCAGGTAGCCATAAGTGCATTATTCTTCTCCAATTATTCTGTCTTTTACATTCCCTTATATATTTTATTATACTTTAATGTATGTCAAACCTCCCTTTAGTTAGTTTTTAATTTTTCCACTTCTGGCCTTCTACTGTAGTTATTGTAGTTTCTAAAAGTACCATTTCTTCATTATTTTCCTTTGTTGCTACCCTTTTTAACAGGGTATTCTTAATTACCATTGGCAGTAATTTCGTACCTATTTAAAAAAAAAAAACTTTTCTTTTTCTTTGCCCTAAATAGATTCTTTCTGTGGGTTTTTCTGTCATGGCTGGTAAGTGGACAGGTTTTAAGAAATGCATTTCATGTGGGTATAAAATTCCTAAGTCTGATGCCCACAGGGAGTGCATTTATTGCTTAGGAGCAGCACACTTAGGTGCAAATTATACTATTTTTGCAGGTTTCAGTATTAAAACTATAGCTGATAGGCATAGCAAGCTTGTTCTTAATGGCTTGCTTCCACTTACTTCTTCCTCATGAGGGGCTTTTACCCCCCCCCAATAAATCTTCAAAAGCTCCTGTGGAGCACAGGAAGCATTCTCCTCCAAAGTCTCCAAACCATTCCTCGCAGCCACTACAGAAAAATCACAAATCTTCAGATCCAAGTTCATCAGATTTGAAAAGACAGACTTTCTGAAGTGGATGTGGATAGGATGATGAGAAAGTTTCTCAGAAATCAGATCCAGATAAGGGTTATATTGGCTTCCTCTTCCATTGTATCTATGAGCCTTCCTGCCACTACCCATACAGATTTATCTCCTTCACCAATCCATCCTTTGGTTTCAGAGCCCCGGGATCCAATAGTTTTGAGAGTTCTGGTGTTGGATCTGAAGATAATTACTGCTTCAACTCCAACAGCCTCCCTGACCATTTTGACTCCTATGCCTTCAGATCAAGACAAGTCCCAGAGCTAAAGTGTCAGCATTAGCTATGTGGGGCCTGGGTCTACTATGATAGTGTCAAATCCATCCCTGCCCCGCAGAGCCTCAGCATTTGATAATTGGGGTCCAGTTCCCTACTCAAAGCATGGATTGGGTCAGAGTTATAATCTGCCTGTGCTGGAATATTCAGCTTTAGTGCAGATGGCCATGGCTTCTCCAGGTCCATCTGCCTTTGAGATTGTGGGAAGGGTTTTATTTCATTCTAGGGATCTGATCTCTCAAGTGTGAATGGATTCTACCCATTTCCCTCTATGCGTCTCAGCTCTGATACCATCAGACTCATTCCACAGGTGCAGCCAGTTCAATCTAGCTTCCAGTCAGTTTCCATGAAAGAACTACCCCTCTGTTTGGACACCTCCCCAGAACATCCCCTGAGGAGGTTCACCAGAAGAGAATGTTTAAGAGGAGGCACAAAAATTCCCCTTTGGAATCTGTCACTGAGGATACTGATTTCAATAAAGGGGTAAGGCTCCCCCAGATTACCACCTGATGATGTTTCATTTGGAGACATTTTAAAGATTCGTAAGCAGAAAGGTGGTCGGTCCTCTGATAATCCTTCTCCTGAGGAGTCAGTATTTCTGGAGGGTTTTGGTGCTGACCCATCTATGTCTTGGGTGACTCCTCCAGCTGATGAGCTTATCAACCTAGTCTCTTGCTGGGCATGGAAGGAACCAGATTCAGTTGAACTTGGCCTGTGCTACCAGGACAAAATTTTAGCCCTTCCAAAGTATTAACACCACTTGAGCAAAGGAGTCTCTGTCAATGCAATGACTGTGTTAGCAGCCACCGACAGGGAGTTTGCAGAACAGAGCTCTTCTGCCCACCTCCCTAACAGACAGTCTATGGCACTGGACAGATTTGGAAAGTGTGTATTTGCTTCAGCAACCTTTGCTCTGAGGTCCCCGAATTACCTGGCATACCTTACAAGACTACAAAGAGATTTGACCAAAGAACTGTCAAAATCTCTTTCTCAGAGTTCATATCTGCAGAGGATTACAAAAGATCATCTTCTCAGCTGGCCAGATCTCTCATGCAGCATGTACCTCATGGGTGGTTGGTTCAGGCACTGCCATAAGAAGACATGCCTAGGTATGGCTATACAACTTTGTGAAACCTTCATCGATGCTTCTTTTAATGGAACATCCCTGTTTGGCCCTTCTGTGAAAGAAATACTTTCCTGCAGTGAACAAGAAGGAAGGACTGTCTGCCTTAGGGTTTCAGTGTTCTGCCCCTCAATGATCTTATTCAAGGAATCAGAGATGTGGCAAGAAAATGTGGTTCTATAAATCCCAGGGATCTTTCCAGGACAAATTCAGAGAAAACTTCAGAGGTAGAGGGGGGATTTCAAATGGAATATGTTGGCCACACTGCAGAAGAGACCTGCAAAATCAGGGTTCTTGAGATTCCTTCATGGTTAGGACCTTTGTAGTTCTACTTAAGTGCTGCCTGACTACCCACATCTGGAGACAGTTGGGGGATATTTGTCCTTGCAGCCAAAAGTCTGGGCTGTTATAATAAAAGCTTCTTGGGTACTAAAATAATATACATAGGTTACTTCATAACCTTTTTGTAGATACCCACTTCCAGAAGGAAGAAGCCTCCACCCAGTCAGAGGGAAGCTGCAGCCCAAGAAATTCAAAAGCTTCTGGATAAAAGCTTCATCCAGGATGTCTCACTAGACCAAAGAGGATTTTGATCTTACTCAAAGTTATTTTTAGTGCCAGAAAAGATAGGGTACCTGAGACCAATTTGGGATCTAATCAATCTGAACCAAGTTGTGTGGAAATCAAACTTCTGAATGGCCACTGTTCAGTTTATTCTACCTCTTCTACACAAGGACAATTGGATGTGCTGCACTGATGTTCAGGATGCGTACTGTCACATCAAAACAGACTGTCATTCCCAAAGACATTTATGCTTTTGCCTGGGAGCCAGTCACTACCAGTGTCGAGCCCTACCCTTTGGAATCACCACAGCCCCCAGAATGTTTATCAAGTGTATGGCTATGGTAGCAGCTCACCTGAACAAGGATTCCGAGTGTTTCCATATTTATACAATTGGCTTCTCATCACCCCTACCATGCATCACCTAGAACTGTCCAGGGACTATTTGCTCCAGATTTGTCAATCACTAGGCATAACAGTCAATGCTGCCACATTCAAACTGATACCAGTACAGTGCCTGGAGTTCATTGATGCCCATCTAAACACAATACATCAGATTTCTTCCTTACCTTCTCAACATGTATGCATACTCAGGTCTCAGATTCATCAAATTCGTTCTCATCCTGCTCCTCTTGCCAGACTTATTCTTCAAGCTTTAGGTTCCATGACAGCATCAATAGTATTCGTCCCATTAACATATTATTTTATGATTGTTCTCCAATGACTCAAGCTGCTGAATGGTCTATTCTTCACCAGCCCCTATCCATTGCAGTCAAACTTACTCAGATATGCAAAAGTCATGTTTGCTGGAGGATGCAGTCAGATGACATTTACCAAGATCTGCTTTTCACCCTATCTCCCCTGTTAGCCACAGTGACCATGGACACCTCCCAATTGGGGGGGTATTACTTGGGAAGGATGGTCCAAGGCATGTGGTCCCCCCAGCCAGAGACCAATTCTCATATCAGTGTTCTGGAAATGAGAGCAGTCATTTTAGCATTGCAGGCATTTCAAGATGCTGTTGCTCTAAGGACCATTGTAGTTTAAACTGACAACATGTCTGTGGTCTGGTACATCAGCAAGCAAGGGGAAACCTGATCTTACCTCCTCTGCTGAGACGCTATGAGAGTGTGGCAGTGGGTGAGCTCCTCCACCCACTTTCTAGTAGCAATGCACATTCCAGGGAAATCCAATGCACAAGTAGCCAAACTGAGCAGATACATTCAGATGCCTTAAAAGTGGTCTCTTAATCAATCAATCAGTGGCAGAGGAAATTTTCCTTCAGTGGGGCCAACCTTGCTGCAACCTCTTTGCATCTTCCCACAACAATAAGTGCAGCAGGTATTTTGCCCTGATCCCACCTCAGGGGAGTCACTGACAGATGCTCTAGTCCACGTATGGTCCTCCAGTCTTCTTTAAACCTATCCCCCCATACCTCTGATTCCAAAGTTTTTACAGAAAGTTAGTCGGTTGAAGATCTTGGTTATACTCCTTGCCCCTTTATGGCCTCGTCAAGTGTGGTTCCCTTTCCTTTGGTTTATCTTCACTATCCTCCTTGAATACTGGAGCCAAGTCCAGACCTCCTGTCATATCCTTCAGTGAAGCAAGATCCCAATATTCCAGCCCTCAAATGAACCGCATGGTTTCTCTAGTTCCACTAATACCCAGACAGCAAAGGCTTTCTTCCTCAATATGCACTATACTTTTATCCTCAAAAAAACATCCATTAAAAGGGTATACAAAATAAATGGAAAAGATTTTCAATCTGGGCTCTGGAAAATTATATTGATCTGTTCACTGCCCCTGTCTCAGTGGTATTAGACTTTTTAGCTTCTCTATTTAAAGAAAGTGCTAGTTTTTCCACAAAGTACAATTGGCAACTATTTCAAATCATCATTCAGGGATAAAAAGTCTTGTTTGACTGCTTCTAAGTTATGTAAGGTGTTTTTAAAAGGTACATTCTTGCTCAGACCTTCAGTAAAAATCCATCACCTCCCTGGGATTTAACAGTAGTACTGCAAAGTTTGACTCAAAAACCCTTCGAGCCTTCAGCAAAAACTGACTTAAAGTACCTGTCTTCGAAAGCAGCTTTTTTAGTGGCAATTACTTCAGCTGAAAGGCTATCCAAACTCCAAACTCTTTCATCAAAAGCTCCTTACATTATTTTTCATAAAGACAGGGTTACCTTACAGACCAACCCTTCTTTCCAATCAAAAGTGGCTTCTGAATCTAATATTAATCAAACTATTCATCAACCAGTCTTCTTTCCAAATTTTTCAAAGAATACATGCTACATCTGTTGGATGTGCATAGACAATTATGTTTCTTCTTACACAGTACAAAAGAATTCAGGAACACAGACTAGTTGTTTCTCTTTCTCACCTAGTAGACTGAGCTCTTCAGTTTCTAAATTTACATTGGTCAAAAGGATAACTAACTGCATTTCCTAGATTTATTCTCAGCAAGGCCTTCCTCTACCAAAACCTCCTAAGGCACATTCAACTAGATCTACTGCCACTTCATCTGCATTTTGATCATGAACTTCCATCGATGATATTCGCACAGCACCCATGTGGTCCAATGCTCATATCTTTGTTACTCATTACAAACTGGACTTAATTTCCAGAAGTAGAGCTGCATTTGGTTCAGCAGTTCTCCATAATATCCTTCCATGAGAGCCACTCAAGATATACATAGCTGGGGACTCTGTCCCATACATTAAGGAAGAATGGAAAGGACAACATCAAATCAAAAAGTTAAGTAGTCACCATAACTAGGCATC
>NC_056751.1:158229651-158327151 GCF_019279795.1 Protopterus annectens
GTACCAGGAATGCTGAAGTGGTTGATTCAAATCATAGCATGCCAGAATTTAACAATAGCACAAGTGATTCCAGAGGTACTGTTAGTGGGGAATGAACCTCTGCCTCTACAGTAATGGAAATTTATCCCCACACATCTTCATCTAATGTGAATGTTGTCGATGCTAGTAGGCCTACTCAAACACTCTCCCTTGGGAATGATGTTAGAAAGAAAATGACCCCCTCCACAATATCTGTTCCCCACAAAGATACCATTGCCCAAAGTAATGTTTCCTCTCCAACTTTCCCTTTACCCATCAGTGTGAACAAAGGGAAAGGCAGGAAGGCAGGACACATTCACTAAGTTGTGGATGGCAGAAACAGAAACATTCAATAGAGAGGAACTCAGGCCAACCTTTGAAGAAAATTTGGAACAGAATGGGGGCCAATTGATATGGAATATTTCTGATCATGCCATAACTACTGATGAGGCATCAGTAATGGAGAAGGGCCTTACATTTATTCCTGCTAGGAAAAGTGATGTTACTGACACTTTACTTGACATTAAACTATTTAGCAGGAATGTATTGTTGAAACTTGAATTTGGCAATACTTCATTAGGTGATGGTTTGTTTTTTAGATGACCAAGCACTTATATGCTTATTTCACATCCTTTAGTTGATGCCTTTAACAAATGTGTGGAGATGACTTGTTTGATTTGTATGATTCAAGGAGTAGCCATGCTTCTCGTAATAACAGGAAGCCTAATTTAAATTGGAAACAAAGGAAAGCTCTGTTACAATTGCAAAATGATGACACCATAACTATTAGACCAGCTGATAAAGGTGGTCCTGTTGTTGTCATGAATAGATGTGATTATAATGCTTCTATGCATAGTATGTTGAGTGATAGCTATTTTTACTTAAATATAGACATTGAGTATGTGTATAATTTAGAATGCAGGATTTAAGATATGTTGGAGGATTTGTTTAAAAGTGAATTAATATCATCTGACATACTACATTTTTTGAGAGTTGAACACCCACTTATTCTGATTATTCAAGGACTACCTAAAATTCATAAGAATAGCTTGAAACATCCTCTGTGGCCTATTGTGGCTGGCAGAGGTTGGTCTACTGAACCATTCTCCTTCTTTCTAGAGAAGCATTTATGCCATACACTTGATAGTAACCGGTATGTCTTAAAAGCTTCTAAGCAGTTCCTTCTGGATTTATATAATTTTACTAGTACATTAGCAAAGGATATGTAATTTTACCTTGTCACCTTTGATGTACAATCGCTATTCACTGTTATTCCTAAGACAGTTGGCATTGACTTTGTACTGAGATGTCTTAGCACACACAGTAAATACAGTGAAGCTTTCATCAATCTCTTGTGTTTATTTCTGGAGACTGTCCTTGAAATTAATATTTTTACTTTTGATGGTGACATATTTCTACAATAGGATGGCATAGCTATGGGCACTTCATGTGCCAATAGTTATGCCACCGTGTTTATGGCCTTGTGGGAGGAGGTCCACTTAATTACTAATGAGTTGTTCTCTATGATTGCCCCTTTCTATCATCGCTTTGTGGACAATTTGTTTTTTATATGGACAGGGAGTAAGGACTAGTTGGTAACCTTCTGTGAACAGATTAATGGGGCCACAAACTATTTGAAATTTACCATGTCCTATTCTCCCATTTTGATAGCCTATCTTGATGTGTTTGTACAAAGGCTGGATAATGGGATGGTCAGTACTGGTGTCTATAGGAAACCGTGCTAGAGAAATACTTTACTTCATAGATGTAGCATGCACCCTCGATTTATCTTTAGGAATGTGGTAAAAGGACAGGGTATGAGGGTGTCTAGATTGAATGCCTCTGATGATGGCTTTCACTCTGAGTTAGTTAACTTGAAAGCTAGGCTTTTAGCCGGGGATACAATCCCGGGGAAGTTGACACCATTTTGAATGAGATACCTGATTAGTGAAGAAGTAGGGTCCATCCATATTTTTCTAATGGAGGTGGGATTGCAGGTGATAGTAAGGCCAATGAGCTTGTTAATAAGGTAAGGGTACCCTTGTACTATACCACTGACATCAATTCCATCATGGACATAGTCAGGAAGCACTGAGACATCCTCACTACAGATTCAGTTATTAGAGGGATTATAGGAGACACATCAACATTTTTGTTTAAAAATAAAATGAATTTGAAAAGAATACTGTGTAGACTGAAGGATACTCTCATGCCAGTGGTTAATAAGGATTTTTGCACTAGGACATGTGGTATGTGTAATTGTAATAACATTGATAGTAGTGGTTTATTTACTCATCTGGATACGGTTTGTAAGTATGTGTTTAAGATATTTGCTAACTGCCTTACCCAGCATGTGGTTTACCTCGCTTATTGTGTAGTGTATGGTTCCTATTATGTGGGTAAAACTGATAGGATGTTCAAAGACTGGATTAGGGAGCATCTGTACAACATAAGGATAGGTTCTAACAACAATGCCCTATCTAAGCATGTTATATAAGAAGGGGTTAGTCATACCTTTCATTTTTTGGTCATTGACCGTACCTTTACTAGTATAAGAGAAGGTGATATCAGGAACTGCACTGAGAGTAAAGAAGGGAGCTGGATTATTTGACTTAGGGCATATAGGGGGAAAGGCTTAAATGAAAAAGTCTCCCTTAAACCTATATTGAAATCTAGGCTTTTAAAAGTGTAATGTATTTTTAATTGATGGTTTTATGATCATATATACATATATATATATATATATATATATATATATATATATATATATATATATATATATATATATATATATGTATATATATATATATATATATATATATATATATATATTTTTTTTTTTATTTATTTTTTTTTTGTTATACAATGTTGTTTTTTGTTATTTGAATATTTGCTTTCATGGTGAAAGTTAGTTATAAACTCATGTTTTATATTGTACTCATTGCTTTTTATCATGTGATTTTTTTTTTATCGTGTGATTTTTTTTTTTATTATGTGACTTTCATCGTGCAGTTTGATTGGCCAGGTTGCTGTATTTGAACTTGGTTATGGGGTGTGCAATATTTTGGTCTGATAAAGCTAACTGTGAAAGCACTTACCTGTTCTTGTGCACTGGGTTCATTTTAATAAACGTGCTTAAAGTTAACTTTTATGGTCCTTCTACGTGTTTGCTTTGTTGTATACACTGTTTGATTATTTTATGTAAGCTTCTTGTTACCTCACTTATTCTAGCTCCTCCTTTCTGTTTTCTTGTCTGTTGTCCTATTTGCTTTGTATTTTCCTCCCATTTCCTATTTTCTGCTTGCCTCACCTTTTGAGGACCTTAATTTAAACCAGCTCAGAAGCATTCTATATCCCTAATTCTTGTAGTGTATGTTCTGGCCACTAGCATCCCATGCATCTATTTAATCTGCTATGGACTAATTTAATTTCTCTACTTCTCTCTAAAGCTAACCCTATGAATATTCTATACTGCATTACCTAATTTGCTCAGCTGTGTTTCAAAAAATACCTGTTTTGTATATCAGCTTTACACCAGGAATAAGGAAAAGTATTTATTTGTATTTTTGCCCGAATAAATATGTAAAAATGTCAAAGGCTTGATTATGTTTTAACAGTATTTACAGTCTCACTCATTTCAGGGGCAACATACGACTTGTGTTGTGAAACCACTGAGCTACAAGATTATATATTTAGAAGATAGAGCAGAGCAAGTGCAAAACAAATCGTACATCATACTAGTGCACAAGTACAACACTGTCATAAATCACTCTGATTTTCTTTGTCAGATTACACGTGCATTTCTCTCAACCTCTTACAGCAAGAAATCTGGTCAAAGCCATAAATAATGGGGGGACAAAGGCCCAAAAAATAGGGACAATTTTTTAAATATTGCTCTTATAAACTGAGGAATTTGATAGAAAAACAGGTTTTGCATTAATATGAATTTCTAAAGGGTATAAAATCTGAAACACAAATGCCTGTCATTATTTTCTGATTTCCATCCTCAATGATTTGCTAGTCATTTGTCAGAAAACCAAATATTTATGAGGAACAGACCAAATATGTGAGGCAAAATCTGGACAGTTGAGAGTTATGCATGTAAGCTATAGACATTTTTGCCATACTTTTTTCCTGACAGCTGCTCAGAGAAAAAGAAAAACACTGCATTAATTTGCTTCGACAGAGCATATCTAGTACTACCATGGGAGAGTAGGGTACTGACATAGGGATAGTGGTGGTCTAGGTCTGTTGGGGAATGATTCACGGAAATAAATGGGCTGTCCCAATATAGAAGACTTGCTCTACCAGAGACTCACTTGTTGCAATTAACTTATATTTTCTCACAAAAAACATGCATTAGAAATTAGAGCACACATCTCAGAATTCTTGATTTCTTCCTGTTAGCACACACGTCTCCTCTTTCCCCAGGGAGGCGGGGTTGCTACAAATATTATTTTCACTGTTTGAACTCTAAACGGATAACAGAACCATCATTTTTATGCAGCTGTTTACATTCAAACAACAGTAATGTCTTTTATCACAGTGGTGCAGTGGTTAGTGTTGTTGCCTCACAGCAAGAAGTACTCTGGTTCAATTTATTTGCTGGGGTGCCTTCTGTGAAGAGTCTGCATCTACTTCTTGCATTCATATGAGTTTCCTCTGAGTGCTTCAGTTTCTATGTTACAAAGACATGCGTCTGGAGCATTTCTCCCCAGGTTTCCACTGAAAATAGGCTCTGTACTTGTCTGACTTTCCCAGAAAACAAATGTTAAAATAGAAAATAAAATAAAATCCCAACCTATAATTTAATGACAATACATTCATTCTCTGAAAGTCCAAATCTCAGATTAAAGCAGTCCAGCACCAGCTTGTAGCAGGTTAGCAACTACTGTTAATGTCTCTTACTGTCTGTAATCACATTCAAATAAAAAAATAAAAAAAACTGATATTTAACATTAGCAATAAAAGGCAGGCTACAGCAGACTGCATAATCATTTATTCTGATTGCTTTGCTGCAGTTTCTAGGCATACATACATGCATTTTTTTAAATTCTTTATCACTTACTTGGAGGAGGTCAAGCTGCTGGATAAAGCAAACTTTGTCATACTTGGATGCTGTAGACACGGGTGGGTGAGCTGGGTGGACTGCAGCTGGACTCCGCAGAAGTTCAAACTCAAAACAGGAATGAATACAGCTGAAATTAAAGTTTGAAACTGTAATGTGTACACAGACTAGCTTCACTCTGCTCACCTTTGCTGCTGCTGGTATTCTATTCACTCACCATGTCATATAGCCTGCAGTCTGCCTCAGGAAGCTGGCGTCACAATGCATGCTCCTGCACATTGATGACATTGCAGGACATGGTGGTGATACATCGTGACATCAGCCACAACTGTAAATTTTTACAAAAAAAAAAAAAAGAAAAAACAAAAATTGAAGGGGCCACTTGGGAATTCATGGCACCCAATTAATTTGACCTCAAAACCTGTAAATACTGAGGAATTCAGTATGGTTGAGAGGTATGGTTTTGGCAAAGTCATTTCTGTAATGTGGGATTCATGCATATGGGCTTTCATTCTTGTGAAGTAGACCCATATATATATATATATATATATATATATATATATATATATATATATATATATATATATATATATATATATATATATATATATACACATATATAAAATCTATATATCTATCTATATATATATATATATATATATATTTTTTATTATTAAAAAATTATATATATATATATATATATATATATATACATATATATATATATATATATATATATATATATATATATATATATATATATATATATATATATATATATATATATATATATAAAATTGCCTTCACCCAACTAATCCAAGGGGGTTCTCTCTCTGGTTCCCAAGCTCTACAACTCTCATACTTATCTTCCTATGAGCCTATCTAAGCTCTCAACAATTTCTATAGCTTCTCTCTAAGCTCTCAACAACTCCTACAGCTACCCTCACACAGCCCAACCTTGTAAATATTGTAAATAGCATTCTACTGTTGATGTGTGTATGTAAAGCGTATTTAAATTTTCTTAAAAGGTTTGTATGTAAACTGTTTCCACACATAAAACATATCTGTTTTCCTCAAATGAAACTGTATGATCCCTACCTTCAGTGTAGTGAATGGGGATTGCCATACAGTGCGGAATGGGGACATTGCCATTCACTCCACTGTAGTGCTATCTCGGAGTTGGTATATTTAAGTTGCAGGGGATGTGGAGGTGCAGGGGGACTTGTCCCCCTGAATACACATTAGAATAGTTTGTTGTATGTTTTATTTATTTATTTATTTTTTAAGTTGTGAGATTCCGCAATCTCAAGATTCTGGTTCTCGGGATTCAGAGTCTCGGGATTGTGGAATTTTGGTATTCTGTAGAACATAGGTTCATATGTAGATACTAGGCTATCGGTCCAAGGGCGAATGTAAGCCTAGCCAACAAGGTTCCCTGGATTTCACCACCCAAGAAAGTTATTTTCATGTGCCCCTGTCGAGCAGAGCCATAGAAGTGATCCCTGGGGTGAATTTCCTATTTCCCATCCACTCATCAAGATTTTTCTTGAATAGTGCTAATGAGGAACTTTGCTTGACATAGATAGGTAGCTTGTTCCAGAGTATGGGAAGTTTCTGGGACAGGAATCTTTCCCTCCAGCATGTTTTGTTTATCGTGGTCACAAAGTTTAGGTCTCTAGAGCATGTATCCCAGAGGGATTGTGATTTCTTTAGGTGTAGCATGTCCAACAGCTCTGGATTTTACATAGCTTTGTATGTTATGCAGAGATCACCTCGGAGTAGGCGATATGCTAAAGAGTAAAGCTGGAGTTTTTTTAGATGGTCAGCATAGGGCATCTGTTTGAGTCCTGTAATCCTCTTTGTGAGGTACTTCTGTGGCCTTTCCAGCTGTTGCAGATGTCTTGTGAGGTATACAAAAGGGGCATTGTAATCAATAATGGGTCTAATGAGAGCCGAGTCGAGGGGAAGAATGACCTCTTTTTTTCCCTGGATGAGAACTCTTTTGTGATGAGATGTGCCACACAGAAAGATTTCCTGACTACTGTGGCAATGTGATTATCAAAGGAGAGACTACTGTCCACCTGAGTCGCAAGGTCTCTTATCACACTTCAGCATTAAGTGGACTGCCACCTATGTGGTAGTTCATGGGAACAAAGTTTTTTCCAAAGGGAATGATAATACACTTTTTAGCATTGAGGTTTTGGCCATGGCTCTGACACCAGGCATCTGTCTCAGCGAGGCCCTTCTGTAGAATGTCCACGTCGTTTGGGGACTTGACTATGGCACCTAATTTGCAGTCATCTGTGAACTTCGTCAGCCAGAGGCCCTCTGTGTTAGCCCATACTTCAGAAAAGTAGATACCAAACTGGAGAGGACCCAGAACTGAACCCTGTGGTACTCCACTTGTCACTGATTTGAAGTCTGCAACATTTACAGTGTGGGTTCTGCTAGTGGGCCAGTTGATGACCCATCTTGTGACGTATGGATTTATACCCAGTGTAGTGAGTGTTTCTATAATTCCAGACTGGGGGGATGGTGTTGAAAGCCTTGGTGAGGTCCAGATAGGCTGTGCGAACTGCCTTACCCTCATCTACAGCTTTGGTGACTGTTTCAAAGGATATAGGATCAGGTTCAGGAGGCATGATCTGCCTTTCACAAACCCAAACTGGGTGGGGCCCAGTGTTTGGAGGTTTCCAATGACTTTGTTTATGAGTTCCATGATGATGCATTCCATGGCCTTGCAGACCAGGATCATCAGGCTAATAGGGAGATAGTTCCTGGGGTCCGTGGTAGCTCCCACTTTATGGAGTGGTATAACTGTTGCTGTGCACCATTCATTGGGTATAAAGCCTGACGTGAGGCTATGACTGAACATGGTGCTTAGGTGGGGGGCAAGTACATTTTGAAATTCATGTAGAACACAGCCTGGGATGTTGTCCAGTCCCATGGATGCTGTGTTCTTGGCTTTGGAAAGTGCAGTTTTTACCTGCACAATTGTGATTGCAGGGGCTCCGCATTCTTCTGGTATAGATATGGGCCCTTTAGGGGGAGAAAGGGGGGTAAAGTCTTCACTGAGCCTATCAGCCAGGATGTTGGTGATATCAATTGGATCTGTGATTTACATGCCATTGTGCTGTAACTCAGAGCAGATCTGGGTGTTACCATTGAGATTCTTGACATAGCTATAAAATGCTTTGTGGTTGTCCTTGGAATCAGTGGTAATCTTGTTTCGTAGCTAGCTTTGATGGATTTTATGAGGGATCTCAGCTTCTTACTGAGGCTGGCCAGGGATATATATATATATATATATATATATATATATATATATATATATATATATATATAGATATGGGTCTACCTGAAAACACCAACATGCAAAAACACCAACAACGAAATCACCGACACCACAAAACCGAAAGTTCAAAAACACAAAACTTCACACTTCCAACAAACTACAATCCCGACAGTCAACAAACAAAACAAATCCCCTGTCCAAATAGCACACACACAACACAAGCACACCAAAAACCTTACAAACCTACACTAAACCTTACAAACACAACTATCTATGCACTAACCTTAACCCAAACCCTAACCCTAAGGTCCGTAACTATCACACACTCACCTAACCTGTGCCCTAACCCTAACTCACTTAACCCGCCCCAACCCTAAATTCTGTCACTATCACACACTCACCTGACCCGCGCCCTAACCCTAACTCACTTAATCTGCCCCTAACCCTAAAGTCCGTCACTATCGCACACTTACCTTAATCGCACCCTAACCCTAAAGTCCGTCAATATCGCACACTTACCTTACCCGCACCCTAACCCTCCCGTCCGTCCCTACCGCATACTTACACACTAGCACTCGTTTGACATGTACGTGTTGTCAGCGTCGGGATTTTCAACTGTCGGTCATCTCCGTTGTCGATCTTCCGGTATCGGTGTTCTCGTCATCGGCGTTTCCAGCTTTCAGAGTTATCAGGTAGATATATGTATATATATATATATATATATATATATATATATATCTATATACGTGTGTGTGTGTGTGTGTGTGTGTGTGTGTGTGTATATATATATAGATATAGATATGTATACACATAGCTAGATAGATTTAAGGTGGTACAGCTCATTGAAAGTCATCTGCTTGCACAACGACTGCTTTTTTGTGAACACTGGGGAATTTGACCTTTCCCCACTGTAGTGTGATCTCATATTAGGCATATATAATTAGCAGGATTATTATTTTTTTCAGTGATTTGAAGATTGAGCAGTTTTGCTAGATTTGTTCATTGATGTGAGTATAAGACAAAGTGTCATAAATTTATGTAGACTCGAGTCATATACTCATATAGATGTGTGCTTTTCTATTATCAGGGCAACAGCTGTAATCAGCATTTGAAATTCATGCTAATCCGAAATCTGGTATTCTATCAACTTTCTATGTTTTTAAGAGCAATATTTTTGTGCCTTTGCCCCCCCCCCCCCCCGCAATTATATATGGCTTTGTTCAGATTTCTGTGTCTTACGGGTTGAGAGGTATGGAGCACAGAAGGGCTTCCCAAACTGAAAGTGTCGTACAAACGTGCGATGATACAGCCGCTTCTCTCAAAGATTGCTCTTCCACTAATGTCACAAGTATCTGAAAGGAGGATAAACGTAGTCACAGGGCAGGTAGGCAGGCAATGGTTTATAACTTAAGATTTGAGATAAAAACTGAGAATGTTGGTAGAATAAAAGGTGTTGTGTTAGCATTAATTTTCTGAAGGATATAACGTCTGAAACTTCTATGTCTGTTATTATTTAGTGATTTCCATCTTCAGCAATTTGCCAGAAAACCCCAAATTTTATGAGACACAGACCAAAATATGAGGCAGAAATCTGGGCAATTGAGAGGTATTATTTGCTTTTTATTTTTACTTTACATGCATCAATTGGGTACTAATGACTTTTCCTTTATTTACACTTGTGTATTTGATTTCATTGCCCACCTTGCGACCGAACGTGTTCTGTTTTTACTATCAGTTCAAATAAATATCACTTTTGCAAGTATGAAGCAACGCACACATATCACTTTCAATCATAACTTATGTTCTTTAAAAAAAAACTTGTTCCTTGCAGTTCCACGGTGAAAGGGTTTGTTGCACATTCGCAGTTAAGATTTTTTTTATCAAGTTTCTATAGTACCAGTGTTAAAATTGCTATTGCCCTGATAACAGAAAAGTACCCTCGAGTCATATACTCATAGAGATGTGTGTGTATGTATGTATGTATATATATATATATATATATATATATATATATATATATATATATATATTTATGTGTGTGTGTGTTTGTATATATTTTTTAAGGGTTCCTATCAGTTTGTCGAAACTTCAGCAGTTCGAACACCATATGTTCGAACTGTGAAGTTTGAAAACTGATTACCGCGAAGCCACGGAACACCAAATTCTTTCCCAGGGAAAGAATGTGGTGGGCCATTACTGTGGCTTCATGATTTTTAGCACTGTGGTGGAAAGTTACGGGTCGGGTTCAGGTAAGTGTGCGATTGTGTGGTTGTTAGGGTTAGGGCACGGGTTAGGTGAGTTAGGGTTAGGGCGCAGTTGAGGTGGGTGTACGATAGTGACAGACTTTAGGGTTAGGCCGGGGTAGGTGAGTTAGGGTTAGGGCACGAGTCAGGTGTGTGTGTGATAGTGACGGACCTTAGGGTTAGGGTTTGGGTTAAGGTAAGTGGATAGATAGTAGTGTATGTACAGTTTAGTGTAGGGTTAGATGTAGGATTTTAAGTGTATGTGTGTGGATTGCTGTTTTTTTTTGGTGTGCTTGTGTTGTGTGTGTGTGTTTCTTGGAAGATCGATTTTTTTCCCCTGGGGAAAAAAAATCGGTGTTCTAAGCCTTTGATGGTTTTGCACTTTGAGGTTAGAAGTTCAAACATATGGTGTTCGAACTTCTGCCTTTTCGACGAAGTGATATAGACCCATTTTTTAATCTGCCATGTATTTGTATGCAGTGCTACATTTACCTATTCAGTTTTGATGTAGATGTATCTCTTTATTAATTGTACCTGGTTGCTATCCAGATGATGGCTATGGTTTGATGTACACAGACAGTGTTTGTCAAGGCGCTGGTTTTGTGCCATTTAATATTATGCAGTAACTCAATTGTTTATTTGTTGAAAGACATTATGAAACATCTCAAATCATTTTACATCACAGTCATTATTTGCAATATGGCATTTGAGAAGTCTTCACAGGTGTTACTTTGTGCTGTATAGTGCATAATATGTCATAAATTCCTGTCTGATCAGGCTATAGAATGAATGCTTGTTCAACATCAGTGTGTGGACTTCTTTCAGTATTATAAATCATAGATAAGGGAGGGAAATAAAAGAATAGCAATATAAAATAATAGCTTTACGTTTATTGATAGCATAATTGTTCTGTTTCTGTTTACTTTGTAATTTAATTTGCTGTCTTATCTATCAAGGAATACTGCAGTTTAACATATTGGTCATTGCACTTTTATTGAAAATGCATTAGCATGCTGAAGCCTTTGCTATCAAATTATTTACTACAGTGGTAGGAGTTATTTGATTTTTATTTGCTAGGACAGTACAAGATGTGATCAAAGCACATTCACATATTTTTGAGTCCAGCACTAGAACATTCCATTAGAGCAACAACATATGAATGAACTTGTTATTCAAGATGGCTCTTCTTAGTCTCTTTCCATCTTGACTTTGTCTTTTCTGGGCTCATAAAGTTCACTTCAGGACTTTTCTGTTCTTATCTGTGTGAGTAATTTGCTTAAAAACTTATGTGTAAAACAGCAGGTACAACATTTCATAGAAAAAGGAATTCATGACCATGGGGATGTGACAGATTCACACAAATGGCCATAAATGGAAAGGAACAAAGATGAGAACATGCAACAGTGAGAGTAAGTCTAAACTAAATAAAAATTGTGGTTACTTTCCTGTTATTAGACTGGGATTTTATCTAGTTGCTGTCTGCCAGTTATGTGCCTCCTTATTCAATATATATTGGGTTTCCTGTCCCTGCACATTTATTTTTACATTGCTCTAGAGCAAGTGGCCTCCTTCTCAATACTTACAGGCTTTTGGTGTTCATTTATTGTTATTATTTTTGTGACGCCCATGCCCTGGCCCAGCAATCAAGGAGCCTCAATCGTCACCACTGACACCAGAGAGGACGACTCCTAGAAGAGGAAAGGATAACTAATACACACAGTAAAGTACAATTTCCCTTAAGTGCACACAGAGATCAGTCAGTCTGGGGCTGGTTGCTCCCTTGCTCACCAGGTCCCCAATATGACTCCCCACTGGCACAGATATAGGGTCCAGGTCTCAGCCTAGCTGGGCAAGCTAAAACCTCCAGAACCCTCTTTGTCCAACCAGTGCTTCCTGTTCCTGCCCAAGTAGCTAACACAACACACACACACTTTGAGAAGAGGTTATACAACCACACAGACCCTCCTGGGAAAAGGCTGGCACATGTTCTCCAGCTGTGCTCCTATTACCCAGACCAATGGTAGTAATTCCTGCCACCACCCAGCTAATAATTATCAGCGACTAAATGGCCCTTAAAAGGGTGTCCAATTATTACTGTGCAAAATTATAATCCAATGGTAGTATGACTAAACAGTCAAGGCTTAATTTGGAGTGACTTAGACAGTAAAATCTGTAAATATGTAATGTGCTTTAGAGGTTAAATTATCTCTACATAAACCAGCCACAGGTAAAGGTTTTAAAAGATTTAATAATAAGTAATTAAAACACAAGACAAAACTACTACAGTACAATGCTACTCAAGTTCAGAGATCACACAGAAACTTAAAACAATATTGTAGGAAAGATCTGATTTCAAAGAAAAATACTTAGTCTAACTTTTTTCTAAGGCTAACTATTCCTAAGTGAAATCACAGTGCTATAATCCTACTTACATACATAAAGCATAAGCAGTGCTGGGTTAGGTATCCAAGATCAAAATGCTTATTCTGTCACTCAACAGTAGTTTTTAAACACTAACCAACAGCTCTTGAGGCCCTCCCAAATTACATCATGTTGACACTTGGTCTGGAATTCCCAGGCAAACAAACTGCATTATTCATAGGTTCATAGGTTCATAGGTAGATATTAGGCTATCTGCCCTAGGGCATTTATAAGCCTAGCCAGAGTGTATTTGGCTTCCTCCTTCCTATTAGATTAGCCTAATGTGCCTCTGTAAAGTAGGTCACAGAAGGTACCCTTTAAGATTAGTTTACTGTGCCTCTGTCTAGCAGGGACACAAAAGAGATCCCAGGGGTGAATTTGCGATTTCCCATCCACGCGTCCAGATTTTGCTTGAATAGGGTCAGCGAGGGGCTATGTCTAACATGAATTGGGATTCTATTCCAGAGTAAGGGGAGCCTCTGGGAAATGAATCTGTCCCTCCAGCATGTCCTATTTATTTTTGTGCTGGGGTTTACGTCCCTGGAGCGTGTAGCTCTAAGGGACTTGGAATTTTTGAGGTGGAGCATGTCCATTAATTCTGGGTTTGACATGGCTTTGTACATCAGGCATAGATCACCTCTGAGTAGGTGGTAAGCAACTGAGTAGAGCTGGAGTTTCTTTAGTCGAGCTGCATAGGACATCTGTTTGTAGCCCATGATCCTCTTGGTGAGGTACTTTTGGGGTCTCTCCAGTTGCTGCAGGTGTCGGGTAAGGTACATCCCAAAAGGGGCATTGCATTCAATTATGAGTCTGATGAGTGACGAGTAGAGGGGCACAATGACCACTCTTGATCTAGATGCAAACCCTTTCGTGATAAGGTGGGCTATATAGAAGGTCTTTCTAACCACTTTGGCAATGTGATTATCAAAGGAGATATTACTATCTACGTTGGTCCCCAAATCTCTAATTACTTCTTCCGTACTTAATGGATTACCACCTATGTGGTAATTTGTGGGCACCTTGTTTTTCCCAAAGGGGATGACTATGCACTTTTTAGAATTTAGCTTGAGGCCGTGGCTCTGGCACCAAACATCCATCTCTGTGAGACCCTTTTGGAGGATGCTTGTGTCGGCTGGAGATTCGATTATGGCCCCCAGTTTGCAGTCATCTGCAAACTTTGTCAGCCATAATCCCCCTGTGATAGCCTGAACCTCAGAGAAGTATATACCAAACAAGAGAGGTCCCAGAACTGAGCCCTGTGGGATGCCACTTGTAACTGGTTTGGATTTGGACATGGCACCTGCAATTCTAACCATGTGGGTTCTGTCCCTGAGCCAGTTTCCAACCCATCTTGTGATATAGGGGTTGATATTTAAGCTGATAAGCTTATTTATGATGCCCGAGTGGGGTATTGTGTCGAAGGCTTTTGCGAGGTCCAGGTAGGCAGTGTGGACTACCTTGCCCTCATCTATGGCTTTGGTAACTGTTTCAAAGAAATCAACTAGGTTTAAGAGGCAAGATCTGCCCTTAACAAAGCCGAATTGTGTAGGGTCCAGTGTCTGGAGGCTCCCAATGTCTTTGTTTATGAGTTCCATGATAATACGCTCCATAGCTTTACAGACCAGACTAGTCAGGCTTATGGGGCGATAGTTCCCGGGGTCTGTTGTGGCACCACCTTTGTGGAGTGGGACCACTGTAGCTGTACGCCATTCTTTGGGTACATATCCTGTAGTAAGGCTAAGTTTGAACAGTGATTTAATGTGAGGGTTAAGTGCTTCTTGGAGCTCGTGTAAGACACAGCCTGGGACACCGTCTGGTTCCATAGATGCTGTGTTTTTTGCTTTGGAGAGGGCAGCTTTCACCTGTGCATCAGTGATGTCAGGGAGGTTACATTCAGTTGGGATAGGCATTTGCCCCTTTGGGGGGAAGGGGGGGGAGTTTGCGCTGAATCTGTCTGCCAGGATATTGGCTATGTCTGTATGTTCAGTATATTTTGCACCGTTATGCAACAATTCAGAGCATATCTGGGAGTTTCCACCCATATTCCTGACATAGCTAAAGAAGGCCTTGTGATTATCTTTAGTGTCTAGGGCAATTTTTTCTTTCGAAACTGGCCTTTGATGATTTTATGAGGGATTGAAGTTTCTTGCTAATACTGATCAGAGATGCCTTCCCTTTTTGGGATTTTGCTCTGTCATGTAGTAGCTTCCTCCTTCTGCTGTATAGCTTATTTATGGCTGGGGTCCACCAGACAGGTCTCCTGTTTTTGAATGAGTGAGTCTTGGTTTTATTTGGGATAGCACAATCCATGCATTCCTGCAGGTGCTCATAGAATGCATTTGTAAAGGATTCTGAGGATTGGGCTGTATTATCCTCTGGCCCGGGGGTTTCGAAGGATTCCACCTCAGTCTTGAGAAGTGCAAAGTTGGCTTTTGAGAAATTCTTTACCGTGATTTCCTTGGTTGGGGGTGGGGATGGGATATGGATGTCCAAGGAAATTTGTTTATGGTCTGATCTTACCAATGAAGGGTTTACCTCTGGTGTGGAACATAAGAGTCCCCATGTTGGTGATGACCAGGTCCAATATGTTGTTCCCTCTTGTGGGAGTGGTGACCAGTTGTTCCATCGTGTTAGTGTTTATAAATTCAAGAAACCATTGGGCGAGGGTGTTTGGGCTTGAGTAGTTTTCCCAGTCAATGTTTGGGTAGTTGAAGTCACCCAATAACATAGCGTTTGGAGAGACCTTCACATTCTCCAGTGTTCTCAGGAATGCCAAGTGGGGTTCCTGTAATAGGGAGGGTGTTCTGTAGCAGGCTACAAACTGAAAGGCAGTTTTGCCTGCTGTTAGTTGCACATGGATGGTTTCCGATGCTTCGTGCAGTGCCACTAACCTGGAGGTGTAGGTACCTTTGATGAATATAGATACTCCCCCTCCTTTTCTGCTTCAGTCCGAGTTTTGGGGCTGAAACGCATGGTATGAGTTATAACCTGGAAGTGCTGGGGTGCTCTCAGGACCCTTGAACCAGGTTTCTATTACTGCATAGACATCGATTTTCTCCATACTGAGGAGAGCCTCGAGTGCGTGCATCTTGAGGTTTAGACTTCTGGCATTCAGTAGCATTACCATTAGTTTTTTTATCCTTGGGTTGTCTATGGAGGTGGGTTTGTCCTTTGAGCCTTGCCTAAAAAAAGGCACTATGGGGTGGCAAGAGCCTTGGCCAGTATACAAAAGCCTAAGGGTGACAGGTGCGAGCTGTCCCTAGAGAAGCAACGTGGCTTGTCGAGCATGTCATCCCAGGCTGACAGACACTGGATCCCCTTTGAATGACACCAATACTTTAGCCAATTGTTGAAACTGATCATTTTGTCTTTATACTGTGGCATCATTCTTGGTGAGGGCAAGATGCTACTCAAGGTCAGGGTCATACCAGCCTGGGTACATGATCAGAGAGCTCCTCTATGTCTCTTTTCATGTAGTCCAGGGAGGTACGTCTCAGGTCATTCACACCAGCATGGACAATGAGTCATACATGTACTTGCTTTGGAGTGACCTGAACGCTTGCATTATGTGGCAGATCCTGGCACCTGACAGGCAGCTTACAATGATCTTCTCCTTGTTCAGTCTGGTCAGCAGGACAACAGTGTGCTGGACAATACAACAAGTGAATTTGGTGTGTTGTTTGGCCTTAAGGGCTGTGACTGAGGCACACTGATTTTGTGAGACATGTGAATCGTGGGTATTGTTGAGGGGTGGTTGTTGCTTGGATATCTGCTCAGGAGTTCTTTGCTGTTTAGCAGATTTTTATTTAGAGCCTCTGAGTATGTTTTTGTGTGTTTATGTGTTGGGTATGCAGATGCAATAGGTCTGTGTGAGATTGGATTTGTGGTGCGGGTGGTTATCTTTTCCTCCTGACTGTGCCAGTCTTGGGTTGAGAGAGCTCTGCCTCCAGTTTGGCTGTGCAACTGCATCTCTCACATGTATTATAGTTTGTTGGAAGGAGGAGAGGGTTGTCTGTGTACATAAGGCAATTGTAACATTGCCTCAAAATTCCCAGATTCACCAGCTGGACTGGAGAGTAACCCTGAAACTGACCCTTGGACATACCAGATTAGTATAGGGAACTGTTTTTTTACTGATCAGATTAGGGAAGGGAACTGATTTTTCACTTGATCAGGGAGGACCAATCGGGAGCCTAATACTTATGAGAAGTCAAGGAGGGTGTAGTGCCTTAGATAGTTAGTGTTTCCTTATAAGAGCTGAGCAAGTGCAGGGCTTTAGAAAGAGAACAGAGTGATTATTTTGAGAGTTTGAACAGTTCTAAGGGAAAAAGTGAAGAGCAGACTTTGTGGAGCCTGGAATAGTTTAAACCTGTTGTAGGGTTTTAAGAGAGAGAGAGATCAAGGAGTTTAGAATTGACCCAAAATGGCAAATAAAACTACAGCTTCTAGGCAGTAACCAGTCCTCCAGGGACATGCAGGCTGTTCAGTGTTAACCACTGCCACTGGTGAACACAGAGACTTCCCTTTAGCCCAACCAAGCACTGGCCTTCTAGAAACTTCCAAACAGTTCAGAACAGCAAATCTGTAACTGAACTTTCTTAACTTTAAGAAAGTCGTAAAAAAGCAAGATTTTTTTTCTTTTTTGTTGTAGTTTAAAGGTAGCAGAGATACACAAGCAGCAAAATATTCACAACAGTGCAATAAATGACCCCACACTTGAGTGCTAGGCCAAAATCAGGTAAAATGCAGTTTTTAGAGAAAAAAACAATTTTAAATTAAGTGCAACACAGTAAATGCAGTAAACAGGCTCTAGATGTGTTCCAAGTACTGTTACTGTTACAGATATAAACTTTAGCAAGCTGGAAAATGCCAAAAAGTAGGCGGCAAAGCAGTAAAACTTAACAAAAAATCAGAAGAAAATACTTGTCTCATTTTCTTCTCTCAGCATTTTCTCCCCTTGGTAGGTGCTTCAGCAACAACTAGCAAGCCTGGAAATATGCCAAAACCATGACACAGCTGGGTTTTAAGAGAGATAGATCAAGGAGTTTAGAATTAACCCAAAATGGCCAATAAAACTACAGCTTCTAGACAGTAACGACTCCTCCAGGGAAAGGCAGGCTGCTTAGTGTTAGTCACTGCCACTGGTGAACACAGAGACTTCCCTTTAGCTCAAGCAATCACTGGCCTTCTAGAAACTTCCAAACAGTTTAGAACAGCAAATCTGTAACTGAACTTTCTTAACTTTCAGAAAGTAGGAAAAAAGCAAGATTTTTTTGTTTTTTTTTTTCTTTTTTGTTGTAGTTTAAAGGTAGCAGAGATACACCTGCTCAGGAGACTACAACAATAAAGGGCATTTCATATATACACTCTAGCAGGAATCAAAGCAATAAAGCACTATCCACGTGTAAATTCTGGCCCTTAACTTTAACCTTAAAACAATGGGCCTGAAACCTTCATCCAGACTCACTGGAGCCAACTTGTAAAACATCAAAGAGATTCATAAGATCTTTTCAGCTTCAAAAGACACATTTAAAATGCTTGGCTTGGTTTTCCTTACAGCAGATGGCAATGTTGCAACAATCTTGAAGTTCACATTGTACAGTATTTTCTTTCATTTAAAAACACAAGCCTGTATTTTACATTGATTTATACAATTGATGGAATTATGTATCAAATTATATTTGACTAGGCTGGCAGCCTTCGTCCATCTTCCTCCAATCTTCCCACCCCCCCCATCGGGGAACTCAAGGAAGTTCTTCAAGTGCCCCTTGAGAAACATTGCTTGAGAATGTCAGGTCTATCTGGGTGTACCTCACCCCATTCCCTGTCTTGAGAGCCCATCTGCATTGGCATTGCTACTCCCACTGTGGTGCTACACTGACATATCTTATGCTTGCAACCCCAGGCTCCATCTTAGCAACTTGGCATTTTGCTGACTGGCTCTGTTTAACCATGTTAGGGGGTTGTGATCTGTCAACAAAGTGAATGTTTTTCCATACAGATAAGGCTGAAGTTTTTGTAATGCCCACACTATGGCTAGACATTCCTTTTCTACCGCTGCATAGCATTCCTCCCTGGGCTGGAGCCTATGACAGAGATAAACCACTGGGTGCTCTTCTCCCTCTGAAGAAATCTGGCTAAGTACAGCCGCACCCCTTAGTTTGTAGCATCCACCTGCACAATAAATTCTTGGCTATAGTTTGGACTGACTAAAACAGGGGGTCCTCCCAAAGCTTCCTTAAGCTTCTGAAATGCCTGCTCACATGCAGGGGTCCACACTACTTTATCTGGCCTGTTCTTCCTTGTCAGGTCTGTGAGGGGAGCATCTATGGTACTATAATTGGGAATTAACTTTCTGTAGTACCCTGCTGTCCCTAAGAATGCCCTCACCTGCTTTTTGGTAACAGGTGCAGGCCATGCCTGAATGGCTTCCACTTTGGCAGGTTCTGGCCTTATCTTACCACTACCCACTCTATGTCCTAGGTAGGAGACCTCTGCCATACCCACCTGGAATTTGCTTGGCTTAATGGTCAACCCTGCCCTCTGTAGTCTGCCCAGCACCTTCCTGACATGCTGAAGGTGCTCTTTCCAGGAATGGCTTTAGATAGTAATATCATCCATGTAAGCAAGGGCAAACATTCCTGCTCCTGCTAAGATATGATCTACCAGTCTCTGGAAAGTCACTGGGGCATTCTTCATCCCAAAGGGCATCTTTGTGAACTTATACAAGCCAAAAGAATTCACAAAGGCTGACTTATCTCTAGCACTGGGAGTCAAAGGCACCTGCCAGTAACCCTCAGTAGGATCAATGGTTGTAAGATACTTAGCCCCACCCAGCTGCTCTAGGGCCTCATCTGTCCTAGGCATAGAGTAGGCATCTGCCTCTGTGTGACTATTTAATTTCCTGTAATCCACACAGAACCTGGTGCTGCCATCCTTCTTTGGCACCAGTACCACTGGGGAGGCCCAGAGACTGTTGGACTCCTGAATTACCCCTAGTTCCAACATCTCCTGCACCTCTTCCCTCAGAGTCTGTTTGACTCTCTCATGCACCCTATAAAGGGCCTGCCTGATAGGGCTTTGGGGACCTGTATCCACCTGGTGCTGCACCAGGTGGGTACTCCCTGGTTTCCCGGTGAACATGCCCCCAAACTCCTGCAACAGTGTTCAGATTTCTTGAACCTGGATAGGAGATAGCTGCTGGGACATTGCTACCCCTTCCACCGAGGTGTAAGCCCAAGCCTCACTGAGGAGATCAGTCACAAGATCTCTCTCAGACTCCTCTTGCAATCCACTGCAAATGCTCAACACAAGGGCCTCCCTATCATGGTAAGGTTTCATCATGTTAACATAGTACAATTTGTGCCCTTGCCTTCTGCCTAGCAGTTCCACCATGTAGTTAACATCACTTACCTTTCTTACCACCTTGTAGGGTCCCTCCCAAGCTGCTTGCAACTTGTTGTGTCTGACAGGAATGAGAACTACCACCTGCTGCCCTACAGCATACTCTCTAGTTCGAGCATTCCTGTCATACCACACCTTTTTCCTGTTGTTGGGCTTCTGCCAGGTTCTCCTGAGCCAGGCCCATAAGTTCCCTGAGCCTTGTCCTGAGGTTCAGGACATATGCTACAACAGACTCCTTGTGAGACTCACACTCACCTTCCCACTCATCTTGAATTAAATCTAGAGGTCCTCTAATGCTATGCCTATACAGCAACTCAAAGGGTGAAAAACCTGTGGATTCCTGGGGAACCTCTCTATAAGCAAACAACAGATGGGCAAATATTTGTCCCACTCCCTCTTAAACTGATCTGCAAATGCCCGTAGCATGGACTTGATTGTAGAGTTTAACCTCTCAACAAGACCATTAGTCTGGGGATGGTAGGTGGTGGTCTTCATGTGCTTCACCCCACAGGACTTCCACAGACAAGCCAGCAGGTCTGACATAAAATTGGCACCTCTGTCAGACAGTATTTCCTTTGGGAAACCTACCCTGCTGAAAATCTCTAGCAAAGCATTTGCCACTTTCTCTGCCTCAATGGAGGACAAAGCCACTGCCTCAGGGTATCGTGTAGCATAATCTACAATCACTAGGATATACTTTTTCCCTGTGGAACTTGGGGTACTCAGAAGACCCACAATATCCATAGCTACCCTCTGAAATGGCTCTTCAATCACAGGCAAAGGCATCAAAGGAGCTCTCACCTTGACTCCTGCCTCGCCTACCTTTTGGCACTGCTTACAGGTCCTGCAGTACCCTGTTACATCTCTGGAAATTCCAGGCCAATAGATGTTTTGCATAGTACACATCTTTGTATGTTTTATGCCCATATGACCTGCAAAGGGAATATCATTGGATATGGCTAGAAGCACCAGATGGTAAGCTCTAGGCACTACCAACTGCTGTACTCTCTCACCTTCTAGCCCTCCCTCAGGGGTCCACTCTCTGTACAGTAACCCTTTGTTCCAGTATACAGATTCCCCCTTCCCTTGAGAATCAGGTCCCTCCCTAGCTACCTGCCTCAGGCCTTGCAATGTAGGATCTGAGAGCTGAGCCTGTCTCGAGTCTCTCCTTGTAACCTTCCCCAGCTCCCCTTCCACAGGAAGTCTGGCATCCTCTGACAGTGGTGCCTCACTGTCAGCCTGGGTACTACTACTCACCTCTACCTTTGCAGTTACCCTATTCAAGGGAACATCAGTACCCACAAGCAGCTGTGGCTCACATTCAGCCTCACTGCTACAGCATAGCTCACTCCCTGAAGTAACCACATCAGCAGTCCTGGCTGCAAGTATGCAGTCTGTCTGGGTCTCCCCTAGGCTACCAGACCCACATGCTTATCTCCTAACCTCACTGCATGTAACTGCATAAGTACATAGTACTGCCTCATCCAAATCCTTCCCATCTCAGGACATGTACTGGATGGTAGTTCCATACCCCTGTTTTCTCAAGATAACCCATTGTTGGCATTTTGTCTTTCCCACTTACTGGCACCCTCAACTTGGGTTCCCTACCTTGCCTCCATGGACAGCTGTATGCCACATGGCCCCACTGGCTGCATTCAAAAGATTTAATCCTAGCTCCTGGATGTGTAGCTGGACTAGTGGCTTCTCCTGCTACTGGCAGAGTCTGTTGGGGCAGTCTGTGCAGCCCACCATGGGTTCCTTTAGTCCCATGAGCAGTACTGGGTGTCCCTTTCCTGTGCAGGGCTGCCCTGCTTGCTAGGTATAGGTCTCCCTTCTTCCCCAACTCCTATGACATAGCACATTGTATATCAGCTAACCAGATCTCCATGTCCTCAGGCAAAGTGCTAATGGGTTATTCCCTTACCAAAAGGTCTGCCAGCCCTTCAAAAGTGGTGACCTGACATCCACTCACCTAGCTATGAAAATAAGTGCTCAGTTCAGCAACATATTCACATACATTTTCATCTGCCTTGCATCTATGCTCATGAAACTTTTTCCTATCCATTTCAGGCATTAGCTTAAAACATTTCAACAAGTGTCTTTTTACAGCAGTATAATCAAAACAGTCAGTGTTACAGCTTTACCATGGAGTAAGGGGGTCAGGAACCATACCCAGAGCCCTTGGTCAACTTCATACTGTTTACATATCTGCTCAAACATATGAATGAAGCTATCAAAAGTATCCCCCACTTTAAACTGTGGAAGAAATTTACTGACCTTTTGTGCTTTGGTGGGTCCAGTTACTCCCTTCCCCATTACCTTCAATGACACTGGTGAAGAGTCAGCATTTCCCTCTCATGCCTCCTCTGCCATTCATTTTCCTCAGCTTGTAGACTCCTTGTTTTCTCATCTGCTTCTAGTTCCATATGCCTGGCCTCCAAATCAAGTCCCTTTAGCTCCAGCTGGATTTTTAAGTCCACTGCAGAAAGGTTGAGCTGTCCATTATCTGAGGATATTGCATCTCCACTGTCAGTCTGATTGTCCTCCAGGCTGCTGTTTTCTGATGCAGCTGTAACCAGGGCTGCAATCAGGTCTGCCTTAGTCAGGTTTCCATGCACCAGTCCCCTAGCCTGGCACACCTCCGCCAGCTGGCTCCTTGTCAGCTTTCCATACTTCTCTGCTGACATGCTGCCTGCTCACCCTGACTAACACTAAGCTAACAAAAGAAATAAAACAATTGTGATCTGAACTCTGAGTATACACTGCGTGGCTGTTTTAGAGTATAAAACACTTTTAGAAATCACTGTACATAAGCTACAGGAATTCGCTCTACCCACACCACTACAAGCCAATTAGTGTTTGCCAACTAATCAGTATGTGATATGGATCCCACCACAGCAAACCAATATGTGATAGGATATCCCAACCACTGCCATCAATATGTGATGCCCGTGTCCTGGCCCAGCAATAAAGGAGCCTCAATCCTCACCACTGACACCAGAGAGTGTGACTCCTAGAAGAGGAAAGGATAACTAATACACATAGTAAAGTACAATTTCCCTTAAGTGCACACAGAGATCACAGTCAGTCTGGGGCTGGTTGTTCCCTTGCTCACCAGGTCCCCAATAAGACTCCCCACTGGCACAGCTATAGGGTCCAGGTCTCAGCCTAGCTGGGCAAGCTAAAACCTCCAGTACCCTCTTTGTCCAACCAGTGCTTCATGTCCCTGCCCAAGTAGCTGACACAACGCACACACACTTTGAGAAGAGCTTATACAACCAAACAGACCCTCCTAGGAAGAGGCTGGCACAGGTTCTCCAGCTGTTCCCTATTACCCAGACCAATGGTAGTAATTCCTGCCACCACCCAGCTAATAATTATCAGCTACTAAAAGGCCATTAAAAGTGTGTCCAATTATTACTCTGCAATATTATAATCCACTGGTAGTATTACTAAACAGTCAAGGCTTAATTTGGAGTGACTTAGACAGTAAAATCTGTAAATATGTAATGTACTTTAGAAGTTAAATTATCTCTACATAAACCAGCCACAGGTAAATGTTTTAAAATATTTAATAATAACTAAGTAAAACACAAAACTACTACAGAACAATGCTACTCATTCAGTGATCACACAGAAACTTAAAACAATATCGTAGGAAAGATTTGATTTCAAAGAAAAATACTTAGTCTAACTTTTTTCTAAGTTTAACTATTCCTAAGAGAGATCACAGTGCTATAATCCTACTTACATACATAAAGCATAAGTAGTGCTGGGTTAGATATCCAAGATCAAAATTATTTTTCTCTCACTCAAGAATAGTTTTTAAACACTAACCAACAGCTCTCTAAGGCTCTCCCAAATTACATCATGTTGACACTTAGTCTGGAGTTCCCAGGCAAACAAATTTCATTATTTAGCAAGCTAACACCTGCTCAGGAGACTACAACAATAAAAGGCATTTCACATATACACTCTAGCAGAAACCAGAGCAATAAAGCACCTTCCACATGTAAATTCTGGCCTTTAACTTTAACCTTAAAACAATGGGCCTAAAACCTTCATCCAGACTCACTGGCGCCAACTTGTAAAACATCAAAGAGATTCATAAGATCCTTTCAACTTCAAAAGACACATTTGAAATGCTTGGCTTGGTTTTCCTTACATCAGATGGCAATGTTGCAACAATCTTGAAGTTCACATTTTACAGTGTTTTCTTTCATTTAAAAACACAAGCCTGTATTTTACATTTACTTATACAATTGATAGAATTATGTATCAAATTCTGTTTGACTAGGCTGGCAGCCTTTGCCCATCTTCCTTCAATCTTCACAGTTTTATAATTTGGTATCTCTACATCTCAGTGATATGAAACAATAGCAGCACTTCCTGTGTCATGTGGAATCAAACAGTATAGTGTATATTTCAGAATGGCACATCATATGCTGATAAAATACCCACAGATGTCACTGATGTCTAGAGCACAACATTCCAAGTCTGGCTAGAATTGTGAATACTCACATTCACTGTGGCATTCTGATCACCTCCTCTACCAGATGTGACATATGGACTTCACCGTTCCTTGATAATACTGGTCCAGTAGAACATTTAAGCAACTATGCTATGTACTACTAGTCAACATCCTGCCAACATTTCTCTTTTTTTCTCCTGAAATAAAGGTACATTTCTAGTCCAGTGTCTTATCTCACCATTTGGGAGACTTGCAATCTCTAGCCCAATGGAATAATTCCTGAAAGAAATATCTCCCATATTTTTTTTCCATTTAGGAAAGGAAATGATCCTTTTCATGTCCCCTTCTGTTGTACTGTCACTTAGACCTGTTTCTGTGGACCTTCTAGCTCAACCTCCCCACACATACTTACAATATGGTGAAGCAGGAATAAAACCTACTGGAAAGTAGAGGCTAGCAATTGCACTAGTTGTTATAATGTAGTTTAGTTAGTTAGTTAGTTAGTTAGTTCATTATGTTGGCTTAATCTATTTCTTTCTGTCTTTCATAATATAATTTAGTCTTATTACTACCTTTAGGTAAATGAGTTCACTACATGTATAACATCTTCAGCCTTTTTCTTCCTGTTGTGATGTGAAGTAATTTATGGCATTCTACTTTAACACTGTTACTAAAATATATCATTGTTTAACTTTAAATTATTGATTTGTCATGTGACAGGAGATGATTTTAACTTAAGTTAGCCTTCTGGGTTTTACACATTGCTTTGGCATGAACAAATATGTATTTTTGCGTTTAATTAATAAACAGTATCTTCCTGCATCTCAGCACTTGTTTACTGGATTAGCCAAGAAAACTGAAAGATAAGGCTGCTACATGTTTATATGTCACTGGGGAAGAAGCATTAAATGCATTACTGCTTTTTTTCTTTGAATAGAACAATAAAATAGCAATACTTAGAGCCAAAGGCAGGAATTATTTTGAGCCTGAAAGTATGCACTATTAATCGCCCTCTGCTCTTTACAAAAAGACAGGTCAGTGTACTCATAAGCGTTGTATACCAATGTATATGTGAGTGTTATATACAGCTATAGTACACCACTGTTTTCTGAACCAGAGTATAATATAAATATGTACTGCACTTAAGTCCAATAAAGTCTGCATCAGATAAACTAAATATTTGATTTAATCTGCAATATGTGTTTGTGTTTCCTGTAGCATGAAATATGTGGTAAATTGTGACCTTTTTCCTATGAATGTAAAAAAATATGGGATTTGTAATTGAAATGTAAAGTGCAACTTCTTGTCTCGACTGGAAACCACACAAATTATACAAGGAGGAGAACATGTAATTACAGTATCTGAGGCTTTTACAGGCAGAAAGCCAAGAGTTATAAAAATGCACTTAGAATATTCTTCAAACAGGCAACTGACTAAAAGCAGCTAAACATACCTAATAGTATGCAGATGTGAAAACATGCCTAATTGCTTATGTATGACAAGAAAAAAAGATATGAAGCTCAAAAAATAAAAGAGTCAGAAGGGTGGAGAAGGAATGCTACCTGGAGCTTGTGACTTGAGAATCTTGTTCTCTGCAATTTTTTGTTTCTGCCTGATATGTTTTGGAAATTCATCTGCTATAATCAATGTCACAAATATGAAGTATAAAAATAAGGGAATGTTTACATTCCAGTATGTCCAAGGAAGACATAATACCAGGTCTTTGTACCTCTGAAAGGTAGCCCGCAAAATTTGGAGACAGCCTAATGGTTCTGTTGGTTTGCAATGTGCTGAAAAGAAGGCATCCCAACCCATTCCCATAACCTAAGTTATTAACTTGTCTATACTGTACTATGTAATTAAGTAAATTTCTTAGTAATCATTATGTACTGTAATATGCATTTTTTACTATAAATATTGTAACTTTACGTGGGATCTTTTATCCCTGGGGCTCTTACGTTTTGCCCAGTCGGACCTGCTCAGTTACCAAATGTAAATAAATGAATAAATATGTAAATAAATAAATATTCCCCCTCTCTCATGATTTTTGTTTAAGCCAGTTTGTTAAGATTAAAAGGTTGGGAAAATATCCTGAAATATATTCCAAAGCAACTATAACCCAATGTCTTCTGAGGATACCAGCTTAACTGAGTTATTTTCTAAATGGTTAGTACTGTGCTGTCTTGGTCAGGAAAGGTGAATTGAAAGGATGCAAGGAAAATTAAAGCTGATAAGCAAAACTGAATTTCTTTCCTTAATCATAATTTCTGTTCAAATTATCATTGAATGAAAAGGTTATGTAAAATAAAAAAACACTTTAAAATGTACTTCAGAGCATATAGAAAGTTATGGCTTCTTGAAAAAGCTGAAGAATAAGGCAACATGTGAGAAAAAGAAGAAAAAAAGTAATGTGTATGACATGATGAGCCCACAATGCTGGGAAACAGAGGGGAGGACTGGAGGGTGTATGTAGGGAGGGGCTGAAACAGTAGGCTTTGCCTAGGGCACCATTTCACCTAAGTTCAGACCTGTAAAGAGTTGTAATGTATTATTGTTGCAACTATATGTCAGTAACTGTAAATGTCCCTTTGTGAGATAGGCCAACATATTGTGGTACAAAGGCCTGTTCTAATGTAAGAGCATTGTAGCTAAAGGTCAGTCTGTGCGTACTACATCTAAAATTTTATAGCATGAATAAAAAGGTTGTTTAGGAGAGGTGACAACAACAGAGTGATACTTAAACAGGAAGTGCCTAGGGGGCCCCAACTTGAAATTTGCTGCTCACAAAATGCTAACACTGGCCTTGTGTGTGTGTGTTTGTGTGTGTGTGTGTGTGTGTGTGTGTGTGTGTGTGTGTGTGTGTGTGTGTGTGTGTGTGTATAAACCAAAGTAATTGAGGGAAGTTCAGGTTCAGTTGAGAAGGAATGCTATCTGGAGCTTGTGACTTTTGTTCTCCACAGTCTCATCTTTGCTGATATGTTCTGGAGATTCAACTTCTGCAGTGAGGGCAGAAATTCCTTCACGAAGAGATGGGATGAACAGGATGAAGTATAGCTATAGACAGAGGTTTTCTACTGATTTTTTTCAAAAGATTGTTTTCATTTTGCTTCTATTTCTTTGTGCAATTCATTAACTTGCTGTATATTTAACTGTTAGCTGCATTGCTTAACTCTTTCTTTTTTGAGTACAGTATTTTTATTTAAAAACTTTGGGCTGGTCTTCTTTTGCTTATTTATTAATAAAAGTTAGGGTATGTTTTACTACAAGGTGAAAAACTGCTGACATCTACTTACACTTGGTCAGATTACCCTGTATAGATTATCATTTGTGTTTATAGTTATTTAGCTTGCTAAAAAGTGTGAAATAGTAATTGCTGGGGTTTCCAGCCTGATAATCTGATGTGGTAGCAATTTACTTCTTTAAGCGAGAACAGAAAGCTCTAGTTTCGAGGCTTCCAAGAAATTAGTGTGTGTGTGTGTGTGTGTGTGTGTGTGTGTGTGTGTGTGTGTGTGTGTGTGAATGTATGATTTTTTTTTAAATATACATAGACTAGTTTCAGGTTTTTGCTGAATCTAGTACTGTTTGTGACCTTTGCAGCTTGTAAAACAGTTAATATTTTGTCTGGAGAGGTCCCCCTGTGCCCTTGTGGCAGGAAGGTATAGTTTGGACTGAACTAGCTAGAGTTACTCTGGCAAGACTCTGTTTAGGTTATTTTGATTAATTTGAACTTTGGCTGGTTCCTATTTTTCTGCTTTAAAAAGTCTGTGTTTGAACTGGTTTGTGCTTGTTTGCTCAAAGGTGTAGTGAATTAGGCCTTCTGGCCTTGCTCTACTGTTTTCCAAATACCTGCTGAGAGACTACAATGATAACTGCTTATTTTCAACTGTTTTCTGCACTTTATGATTAACTAAAACAATATTGCTACATATCTGTTTAAACTGTGCAACTCTGTTTTAATACATTTTTTTAGACTGTTCCTCTTACAAGTGCAATTACTGTTTATCTTCTTGTTTTGTTCATTTTACTTGTTTGCTGCACTTGAAAAACACTAGCATAGACTAGGTTCAGGTTTTTGCTGACTCTAGTACTGTTTGTAAACTTTGGAGTTTGTAAAACAGTTAATCTTTTGTCTGGAAAGATCCCCCTGTGCCCTCATGACAGGAAGGTACAGTTGGCCTGATCTAGCTAGATTTACTGCTCTGTTTAGGGTATTTTGATTGGATAATTTGAACTTTGGCTGTTTCCTGTTTTTTGCTTTAAAAAGCCTGTTTGAAGTGGTTTGTGCTTGTTTGTGCCTGTTTGTGCATCACACAGCATCACACACTACTGCGCAGAACGATTGCCGGTTACAGATGCCTGCTCTCTAGCCTCACAAATATTACCTAAACCAGAGCTCTTCATGCCTAAACCTACTAATACCTTTCCCTGCTGTATTCCCTCTTTAACTGTTATAGCCAGACCACGATTATTCCTGGGACCATGAACTGTCAGTTTCCCTCCCTTTCTCCTACCAGCCTGGTTGACATGGGTCTAGTGAGGCAGTGTAACTACCTCCTCATGTACACTGACAACCTCCTACTTCTAAATCATCCCTGTACCATTTGTGAGAGATGCACCTACATTATGAATCTGGGATCACAGCTCTCTAGCGCAATAGATAGCAATACAGAGCAGGCTGGCAGCCCAACTACCACAACTCCTACTCATGACACACAGCATATGAGTAGACCAACATATGCAGAAGTATTCACAAAGAATCTACCTAAATACTAGAGACCTCCAAAACACATACATACTAAACCAACCATAACACCCAAAACACACAATACACATAACACAAGCACAGCTGTCTCACCATCAAACCCCATAAGGCAACACACATCCACTCCAAATATCTTAGTCATAGGAGACTGTATAGTGAGACACACAGACGTCCCCCTCACCAGGCTGAACAAGGAGAAAGTCATGGTCAGCTGTCTTTCTGGTGCCAGGATTCATCAGATCATGCAGGCACTAAAGTCTCACAACAACAAATACCGTTATGATTCGGTTATAGTACATGTTGGTGTGAACCACTTGAGATGTACCTACTGGACTACATGAAGAGAGACGTGATTGAGCTCTCTGATTACATGTCACAGGCAGATATGTCCCTAACCTTGAGCAGCATATTACCCTTGCCTAGGATGATACCACAATATAAACAAAAAATCATTGACTTCAATAATTGGCTTAGTTTCTGGTGTCATTCCAAGGGGATCCAGTCCTGTCAGCCTGGGATGACATGATCGACAGACCTTAATACTTTGCCAGAGATGGTCTTCATCTGCCACCCCTGGGATTTCAGCTACTGGTAAAGGCTCTTGATACCCCCATTGTGCCATTTTTAGGCAATGTCACAAGGACAAAATTCCCTACATAAAAACTTCATTATAAAATTGTTAAACACTAGGAGTCTTAACATGAAACTGCACTTACTGAAAGCAGTCCTCATCTTGGAAGACGCTAACATCTGTGCAGTCATAGAGACCTGCTTCAAGATGTGTAGAGCACCCCTGCCATACTGGGTTACACCTCCTACCACACGTTCAGACCACGAAGGTGCGAAACTAAAGGAAGTGGTGTATCAATATTCAATAAAGATAAATACACCTCCAGATTGGTTAAACAGCATGATTCGCTGGAGACACTTCAGGTGCAACTAACTGTTGGTAGGACACCTATTCAAGTCATTGCCAGTTACAAGACCCCCTCCATGAAGCAAGACATCCACTCTGGCTATTTGGATCTACTGTAATCCATCAATATGCATTCGAACACCATGGTTCTGGGTGATTTTAATTACCCATCCATTGACTGAGTAAATTACTCATGCTTAAACTCACTTGCCCAAAGCTTCCTCAAGTTTATTAACTCCAACGTCCTGGACGAGTTCATGGACACCCCAACTAGGGGCTTCAACAGCTTGGATCTGGTGCTTACCAATATGGGACAATGCTGTAGCACCCCCACTGTGAGGTCTTCACTTGTCAATTCTGACCACAAATCAGTCGCATTCGAAGCAACTAAACTAAAAAACTTCTCCAAAGCAGATTATATCATTCTAAGGGATGGTATAAATAGCTTCACTGCACCCCCCTCCACCTCAGATGGAACTGGCAACTATGACAAGTCCCACATCATTGCTTTTTACAAACACCTGTATAACTGCATTGATGCAGCCATACAAGATAGGACCAAAACAAGCTCTTAAGGAAGAGCAAACCTGCCTGGTAGACAAGTGCCATTAACAGGCTTTACATTAAGAGGAAGAAATTGTTGTCCAAAAGTAAGAGGGAGTGAGCCCTAAACTGCAAAAACTCCCTCCTCAGCTTAAACAAGCAAATAAGACTTCTTCTGAAGTCCTTTAAAGCAAAATACAAATCCAAATTAGCATCTCAACTAAAGTCAACAATAAGGTCTTCTTTAATTACATCTGTAGCCTAAAAGGTAAGACCCAGATTTGTGTCAAACTGGTAGTTAATAATACAGCATACATTGAGCCTGTGGACATAGCAAACCTGTTAGCCAACAGGTTCTGTAAAAACTTCACTGTCCTGTCCCCACCACATATACCCTATGACATTCCTCCCACCTGTCCCCCACCTTGTATATCTAGACAGCAGGTCATAAATGCCCTCTCTAAAGCCAAAAACTCAGCATCTATGGGACCTGATAACATCCCAGGCTGTATCCTACATGGGCTCCAAGAAGCATTAGCAGCACCATTGGTTACTCTTTTCAATCATAGTTTAAGTACAGGCTTCATCCCAGCTAAATGGAACATGGCCACTGTTATCCTCTCACACGAAGGTTATGCTTCTAGTGACCCCGGGAACAATAGACCTATTAACCTGACAGCCTTATCTGCAAGGCCATGGAGTGAATCATCATGGACCTTACCAACAAAGATATAGGTAGTCTCCAAACACTTGACTCTAGTCAGTTTGGATTTGTTAAAGGGAGATCATCCCTGTTAAACCTGGTGGACTTCTTCAAGACAGTCACCAGAGCCCTGGTTGAGAGAAAAACTGTGTATATAGCTTACCTGGACCTGGCCAAGGCTTTTGACACTATTCCCCACTCGGGCATTATTGGCAAACTCAGCCAGCTAGGTATCAACCCATATATCAATAGGTGGGTCGCTAACTGGCTCACCGATAAAACCCATGCAGTCAAAATAGGGGAATCCATCTCCAACAGCAGACCGTAACCGGTGGTGTTACACAGGGATCAGTCCTGGGACCTCTACTGTTTGGAATCTATTTCTCTGAAGTACAAGCAAAAACTAAAGGTTTGTGGCTGACGTTTGCTGATGACTGCATACTTGGAGCTGTCATAGAATCCCCAAACAATGTCAACATCCTACAAGAAAGTATTACAGAAACAAATGATTGGTGCCAAAGTCACGGCCTTAAACTCAGTGCAAAAAATGTATGGCATCCTTTTTGGTAAGAGCACTATTCTGGCTAACTACCACATCAATAGAAACACCATAAGCACACACTCAATTGTGAGAGACCTGGGTACACAGGTTGATGGCAACCTTTGATCAACTTGTCTCCATAGTGGTAAGAAGGGCATTCTATATTGCTCATCTCATATGTAAGGGCATTGTCTCCAAAAATAAAGAAGTTATAACTTCTCTGTACAATTCTCTCATCAGGCCAATGATTAAGTACAACCTCCCTTTTGGTATTTACCTTTTCAGGCACCTGCAGGAATTGGAGAGACCACAAAAGGTCCTCACAAGGAGAATTCAAGGTCTTCAACAGCTGTCCTATGTGGACTGGCTGAATTCACTGTCACTTTACTCTGTTTCATACAGGCTACTGAGAGGCAAACTCTACCTTGCATATAAGGCAATCTCTGACTCGGCTTTATTGGAAATGTTGCATATCAGTAAGCCCAGTGCTCACGGGTTACTCACTCTAAAGACCTTAACCTGTTATGTGACATTAATAGAACCTGCTGGAGGGACAGATTTGTCTCCCAGAGATTATTGCAGCTGTGGAACAGACTAATTCTTGTCAAGCAGAGCACTTATTTGTCCGTCTTCAAGCTCAATCTGGACAATTGGATGGGTAACTGTAAATTCACCCCGGGGGTTCCACCTGTATCTCTCTTGGACAAGGGCAATAGGTTCTGATTGTGGAAACAAGGGCAGAACTTGGCTAGACTTGTAAGGGTCCTAGGGCCATTAGCCTTGTAACTTCCTATGATCCTATGATAGATCTTATGCAGTTATGGTGTATACGTTAGTGTTGGAAGGCACTGAACTGAAAGACTCAATGAGACCAGCATAGTCATGCCCATAGGGATCAACCTCAAGATATCAAGCAAGTGAAGGCAACTGGGACTGGTCTTATTACAGAAGGGTATTATCTTGCTGTACCACAAGAAACAGGTTTAAGGTGACATATCACATTGCATGGAATACTTTTGAATGAATCATGTGTAACAGTAAATATGCTGAGGTACAGCATATGGTTCCAGTGAAGTGAGCTGTACATGGAGTTTGTTAGTGCTGGATAGGTGATTTATCATGACATTTTAGTGGAGTGCTACGGCTGGTGACAGAGGAAGGGTGATTTACAGATACTCCCTTAGAATAACCTTAAAGGTGACAGAGTTGTTTGTTATTTGTAACCAATATAGGGAGCCTGCCACATCATTTGGGTACAGTAATGGAGAAGTGTGAACCTCCATGTCATTTGTTTGAATGTTGAGGCTTGTTAAACAACTTATTTGAAGACTGAAGTCAGTGGGTGGAACTGCACCACAATGGAAGCGATGAAGGAATAAACATTTTTCTTATTAGATTAGTACTAAGCTAACTGCCCATGCGAGCCATTTTAAGCCTAGTCAATTATCCCTTGTGAGACTCAAACCCTGCACCTTGTGTTTGTAAGGCAAATACCTTAACAATTAGGCCACCCTCCCAACCCTTGTTGATGTAATCCAGAGTGGGGTGCAGTCAGAATCACTTGGTGGTGTAATACAGAGTGGGCTGCAGTCAGGATCACTTGGTGATGTAATACAGAGCGGGCTGCAGTCAGGATCACTTGGTGATGTAATACAGAGCGGGCTGCAGTCAGGATCACTTGGTGATGTAATACAGAATGGGCTGCAGTGAGAATCACTTGGTGATGTAATACTGAGTGGGCTGCAGTCAGGATCACTTGGTGATGTAATACAGAGTGGGCTGCAGTCAGGATCACTTGGTGATGTAATACAGAATGGGCTGCAGCCAGGATCACTTGGTGATGTAATACAGAGTGGGCTGCAGTCAGGCTCACTTGGTGATATAGGCTGCAGTCAGGATTACTTGGTGATGTAATACAGAGTGGGCTGCAGTCAGGATTACTTGGTGATGTAATACAGAGTGGGCTGCAGTCAGGATCACTTGGTGATATAATACAGAGTGGGCTGCAGTCAGGATCACTTGATGATATAATACAGAGCGGGCTGCAGTCAGAATCACTTGGTAATGTAATACAGAGTGGGCTGCAATCAGGACCACTTGGTGATGTAATACAGAGTGGGCTGCAGTCAGGATCACTTGGTGATGTAATACAGAGTGGGCTGCAGTCAGGATCACTTGGTGATATAATACAGAGCGGGCTGCAGTCAGGATCACTTGATGATGTAATACAGAGCGGGCTGCAGTCAGAATCACTTGGTAATATAATACAGAGTGGGCTGCAATCAGGATCACTTGGTGATGTAATACAGAGTGGGCTGCAGTCAGGATCACTTGGTGATGTAATACAGAGTGGGCTGCAGTCAGGATCATGTAAGTAAGTCTGCTACTGAGCTTGAGCCGTATATTTGATTTGTAGTGATGCATGATGATGGGTATTATTAAAACTAAGGCTGATGGGGAAGTGAAGGCTTAGTAAATGCAAGTTCAAGTTTGTAAGTGAAGAGTCTAGACAGACTTCACAACAGAGTAGGTAGAAGAAACACAGTCAAAGCCGTAAGTGTAGCTTGTAGAGTTAAAAACTTTTTGATACACTAGACAGCAAGAAAAAGAGATGCTTGCATTTACATTTGCAGACAATGCTAGGAATGTGATGGTTGAATTTAAGCAATGGATTAAGATTGACACTTAGCAATTTGACTAGTTCAAGTGGGAAATGGATGCTGCTGATTATTTGAAAAACCACAGAGTTGAGAGAAGTGTAGCCCTGAATGAAAGACCATTCTTTATTTTTGTGTGTTTAATTTTAGGCAAGAGTCTTTGATCCCATTCTGAACAGAGGTGAAGGCACATTGGAGTACTAGTTTAATTTGAACTCTGTGTTGGATGAGCAGTAGATAATGGAATCGCGTTTGTCCCAAATGATGTTAGCCTGATAACAGATACTGTGCATGTCATTGACAAGTATAGTAAATAGCAGGTCTATAGACAGAGCCTTGTGGGATGTCTAAATGAATGTTTGTAGACATGAAGTCTGTTTATTTCACCTTACAAAGTGGGTATAGTAGGCAAGGTGACAACTAACCAGATAAAGTATAGCAAAGCTAGGTGAAGTCTGGATAATCAAGATAGAAGGAGGTTAGGACTGATCATGTCAAATTCCTTGGGCAGGTGAGGAAAACAGCACCATCATCATTATGCTGTCACTCAGTTTGGTTGTAAGTAGTGCAATTTCAGTACAGTAGTATGTCTAGTTCTGAAACTGTGGTGTTATTCAGATAGGAGATTATTTTCCTTCCTTCTTTTTCTTCCTTCTTTCTTTCTTTCTTTCTTTCTTTCTTTCTTTATTTCTCCTTTGTTATTCATAGGATACTGTATTAACTGGCAATGACTACATTTTTCAAGGATCTTAGATTTGGTTAGAGAATGGCTGTGGGCCTACGTTTGCCCATATTTGTGGAAGGGCTTCCCTTTCTTTAGAGGTATGTTAGTGACTGACCTCCAGGAGTTGGGACCAGTTCCTTCACTGGCCAATCTCTTTATTGGAAGAACTGAACAGTATATTGCTTCATTACTAAATCTGAGGAATTGGGGTTTATGTTGTTTGCAGCTCTGAAAGATATTTTGAACTTCTCAAACATTCTGCAGATATTTGCAAGATGGTACTTGAGTTAGAAATAAGTATTTCCATGGTCGGTTATGGTTGCAGTGTGGGAACCACTGAAAGGTCAGCACTTGGTGGGATGGAGCAAGACTGCTAAAGAGAAATGTTACAGAACTGTATTAACACATTTAAGAAAGGTATCTGCTAGAAATGGATTGGAAGTAGATAATTTGCTTGGGAAAGCAGAGAGTTAATGGTGCTCCAGAACTTTTGGGAGAAGGAATGTTTTTGTAAGGTATAGTATTCTTTTTCTAGTGTTAGTGGCAGAGGATGTGACAGGTGAAAAACTTCTCCTATGATGCTTACTGTTAATACTGTGCTATCTAGAGTGTATAACTAGATATTTAAGATATTCAAATCTCACAGTGGTCAACGTGTACGTGGGGGGGGGGGGGGGCTTAAATATCAGGTTTGTATAGCTTCCCCAACAGACGGGTTGTATTTACTTCCATTCAGGGGAGGAATTTAAACAGTGAGAGGACTCATCTCCTCTTATTTCCTCTCCAGAAAACATCCTTTATTATTTCTCCCCCCGTATTCACTAAAAAACAGGTCCACACTGCACTCACCAGAGCTAAAAACACTGTATCAGTGAATCCTGATAATATCCCAGGATGCCTCATAAATAGTTTGAAACATGATCATTAAGGCCCACGAGAACTTCTATTCAGCCATAGTTTCCAGACAGGCTTCATCCATAGGGAATGGAAGACTACAATGGTCATCCCCCTTCACATAGGTGGAGCATCAATAGACCCAAGGGAACTACAGACCTATACATTTGACTAGTCTTATATGCAAAGCCATGGAAAGAATTAGCATGGACCTAGTAAACAAAGACATAAGAAATCTTCAAACACTGGATCCTTCCCAGTTTGGTTTTGTCAAGGGCAGGTAATGCCTACTAAACTTGGTGGATTTCTTTGAGAAGATCTCTAAAGCCATGGACAAAAGTAAAATGGTCCATACTACCTACCTTGACCTGGCAAAGACATTTGACACAATATCTTACTCAGGTATTACGGACAAACTCACAAATTTAGGCATAAATCCATATGACACCCAATGGGTAGCCAAATGGCTCACAGATAGGACACATGAAGTTAGGGTGGGGGAATCCACCTTCACCAAGAGGCTAGTGTGATGACCTTCCACTGGATCAGTAATCAAGGAGCCTCAATCCTCACCAATGGCAACAGTGGGGGATGTTCACTGAGAGGATTACAAATACACACACACGGTATTTCCAGATGCAGTGCTCTGCATCAGGTGCAACTTCCCTTAAGAGCACACAGAGACCAATCAGTCCGGGGCTGGTTTCTTCCTCTTTCTCCAGATCCCCAGTAAGATTTCCCACTGGCACAGGTATAGAGTTGACATCTGAGCTGAGTGACCAAGCCAAGATCTCCAGCACCCTCTCTGTCCAACAGCGCTCCCACAGACAAGCCAGCAGGCTGACGTGAAATTGCCACCTCTGTCAGTCTGTATTTCTTTTGGAAAACCTACCCTGCTAAAAATATTGAACAAAGAATTTGCCACCTTTTCCCCCTCGATGAAGAACAGAACCACTGCATCAGGGTATCTGGTAGCATAATCTACTACCACTAGGATATACTTCTTCCCTGTGGTACTTGGGGTACTCAGAGACCCCACAATATCCATAGCTACCGTCTGAAATGGCTCCTCAATCAAAGACAAAGACACCAAAGGAGCTCTGACCTCGTCTCCTGCCTTGCCTACTTTTGGCACTGCACACAGGTCCTGCAGTACCCTGTTACATCCCTGAAAATCCCAGGCCAATAAAAGATCTGCATAATATGTCTCTTTATACACTTATGCCCATGTAACCTGGAAAGGGAATATCATGGCTATGGCTAGAAGTGCCAGATGGTAGGCTCTAGGCACTACCAACTGTTGTATTACCTCACCTTCTAGCCCTGCCTCAGGAGTCCACTCTCTATACAGTAACCCTTTGTCCCAGTATACTGACCTTTATTGCCTCTGGGGTTCAGTTACTCCCTTCCCCATTACCTCCATGACCCTGGTGAATACTCAACATTTCCTATTCATGTTGCCTCTACCTCTCATTTTCTTTGGTTTCCAGATGTCTCAATCTCTCTGCTGATTCTACTTGCATTTGTTTCTGTTTCTCCTTTTCTTCAGTCCCCAAATGCTGCAGTTTCTCATTTTCCTCAGCCCCTAACCACCATGGCTTCTCGTTTTCTTCAGCCTCTAAATGCTGCAGTCTCTGTGCTGATTCTGTTTCCAAATGTTTGGCCTCCAGTTCAAGTCTTTTTAACTCCAGATGGATTTTTAAGTTGTGTGGGGAAAAGTTGAACTGCCCATTTTCTGAGAGTTGTACATCCCCTAAAGCCAGTCTGGCTGTCTTCCTGGTTGCTGGTCTGTGATGCAGCTGTGATTAAGGCTGCAATCATTTCTGCTTTAGTCAGGTTGGCATGCACCAGGACTTTGGCTTGGCACATCTCAGCCAACTGGCTCCTTGTCAGCTTGTCATAATCCTCTACTGATATACTTGCATGCTCTTTCCGACTAACTAAGCTAAAAAAAAATAAATAAAACTATTGTGATATGCATCTCTGAATGTCTACTGTGTGGCTACTTGAGACTACAAACACATTTTTTAGTGACCACTGCTTAGAGAATTGTGAGAAATGGAAAATTTGTCAAGGTTGAATACTAAGATCCAGTCTCGTATACTGTACTTACTTAAGGAATTGTTTACTCTTGCAATAACTTGTACTACTTGTGTCAGACCAAACAGTTGAGTCTTTTAGTTAGAAAGAAACATTATTCAGAAACCAAAGTACAGGCTGATCTTTAGTAATGTTAGGAGAATTGGGGAGGTATAGTGATAGAAAACGACAAAATGTTTTTCATTGTTGAGTTTGAATGAAACTAGAACTGAAACTATAAATGCACTTGTGGTTTTAGTAGTAGGAGAGGTGAAGTTGATGAGCCTTTGGCCATTAGTATAACTCCATTTTTGCCTTTACGTGTTACATCTGACTTAAAAGTAGTTTAACATACAACAGCAATGATTTCTGTGTTGGGTATTTGTGATTTCAACCATGTTTCTAACTATGCCATGCTAATAAGGGAAATGGGGTACAGGGAGGGCAGAATGAGGGGCTAGTGAGAATAAAGTTCATCCACTGCATGAGATGCTTTTGTGAGACAAGAATACTAAAAACGTTAAAAAACTATGTCATGCACAGGATATCATTTTATAACATAAACCAGGCAAAAATTGGAAGAGAAGGCAATACTATTAGAATTTACAATACATGTGACATTGTTCTGAATAAGCTGGCCTCATTGTCAAATATTAATAAAGATTACTAAGAAAAAGCTACTCTTCAATATGTACTTGGATAAAGTCGCAGTGTATTACCAAACGGCCATCAGAGCACAGTCTAACAAACAAATGGTGAAAGAGCACTAATGGAGTAGAGGTACATACATACATACATATGTACAATATTTCAAAGGGCAATAATGCCCTTATAGCCTGCCAGTATACAAAAATAGTTGTTTCTATGATAAGTGCCCAGGCTGTCTGTTCTTAAAAATATCTAAACCAGTTCTTGCTTTAATATAATTTGGAGGTCTATTCCATGCATCAGGTATTCTTTCAGACAACTAATTAGTACACTTCTCATTTCTATAGAGTCTTCTACATAGGTTGACTAATGACGCTGTACTACTTTTTGATAACCTCAAACATTCTCAAAGGTAGTTGTCTCTCAATGCCCCATATACTTGGGTAAGGTCTCCTCTTAAATATCTACATGAGACAATGTACAACTTCAGATATTTTAGTCTTTCACAATAATATACATTTTCACATCTACGGATTCCCTTGGTATAGTTTCACTGTACTTTTTCCTTTTTACCTATGTTTGCTTTCCTATAAGGTTTCCATATTGCTATTCCATACTCAAGTTTGCATCTAATAACTAGCAAGCAATGCATTCATCATTTTTGATTTCCTCGACTTTATAAATATTTTTATACAACCTATGTTCTATAACTGTCATTAACCAACTGGTTGATATGATTAGAAAAACTCAAGAGCTGGATCTAGCCATATATTCAGGCCCTTAAATTACAACAGTTTCAATCACTGTGTGCTGTATTAAGTATTCACCTTTCAATTTATGTCTCCCAAATGTCATATACATAGTTTTTGATAAATGTATCAGTATAATATTCTCCTGTGCTCAAATGGTCAGTTTTCTCAAGTTATTTTGCAAACAATCCCTGTCTGCAACATATGTAATCAGTTTACCCACTTTCAAGTCATCTGCATACAGACTGCAGAACAGCTCAGATGAAAAAGATAGGTCTGAAAGATACAATCTAAACAAGTAAGGGCCTAAGATAGAGGCCTGTAGGACACCCTGATTGTAACCTTGAATTTCACCTATCCAGTTGCTGTATGATGCTTGCCATGTCCTGTTTGTAAGCCATGCAGCTGTCTATTTTATCAAGATTACATCAATACTTAGTTGTTCTAATTTATTGATCAGTGTTTTGTGTAGGACCCTATCAAATACTGAAATTAAATCTGTATAAATTACATCACAGCATAATTTTTTATTCATAGCTGTTAATATATTGTTAAAATGCATCATGTTGCAGGTTGTGATAGATCTATTTTCAACATATGCATGCTGATATATGTTTTCAAGTCCCAACCTTTGCAGTTCTGACAATAATTCATCCAATATAACCTCCATATTTTTCCACAACATGAAAGTAAACTTATAAGTCTGCATGACTCTGGGTTTGTCCTACTTCCCTTTCTCTTAAACGCAGGTTTAACAAGTACGTCTCCAACCATGAGGAATCTCCCCATGCTTATATAAGTTGGCAGGTAATGGATATAATGGTATTCTAAGTTCAGCTGAAGTGTTCTCAGGTTATCATTACTAATTCTGTTTCCTCTCTGTGCTTTGTTTGATCCAATTTGTGTTGTTCTTTTTCAATATAATCTAAATTGATTTCAGTATCTGAGGTTACCTGGATGTCACTAGCACAATTTATCATCCCCTTTGCAGAGACAAACTGCTTTGCAGAAGATTTTGTAAATCTATCTCTAATCTGTTATGTCTGAGAATAAATTTAAGACTCGACAAACAGTTTATCAATATGTATGTCTTTACTCCTACCACATCTTATGTATTTATAAAATGGTTTATGCTCAATATCTTTATATAAATTTTCTTCAAATCTTTCTTGATCTTGTCCTACACTGTGTTTAATTTATCTGTCCAGCATGTTTATTTCAGATTTCAAAGCTGTAGTCTGACCTCTTTTCCATTTCTCATATTTTTTTGTCTCTCACCTTAAGCAAGTATCTTTTTCTTATGGAAACATATCCTCCTGACATTGTGTGCCTAGATCCTGATATTAAACATTTTTTTTTTATTTTTTACATTCAAACAATTTCTCTTTATTTTTTTTTGCATTCCTTCTGCAGTTTCTACACTGAATGCATCACTCCAATTACTTTTATGTAGTGACTGTTTTACTTACATATAATCTATTATTAATCTTCTGTTCATTGATTTAGATTTCAGTTTGGAAGAATTATCTAGCAACAAATTAACCTTTATAACTCCATGATCATTGCACATCATTGGTTGTAAAATGTGACATGAAGTAACAATAATTTCTTTAGGAACACAAAAAATATCTAGTATGCTTCGTTCTCTGGTAGGCTTTTATTTTCAATCAGAAGCAATTGCTGTTCTTGAACATATGTTGCAAATAATTTCCTTATTAACGTTGTTGAATGAATATTATTTCATTCTGTTTCAGGTAACTTTAAGTCCCCAGCCACTATTATTCTTCCCTCTTGTGTTTCATGCAAGAAGGTATGAATTCCAAGGGTCTATATTACCAGATCAAAACTTTAGTTACTCGAATACCTAAAGATCGATCTGGTAATATCAAAATCCAAAAACCGTGAACGGCTGATTTCAAGCAGGGAAAGAATTCCCTTGGCCATATGAAAAAAAAAACTTTTAAACCCAAATCAAGTGGGGGGCTTTGCCCCTCACCCACCACAACTAAATATACCACCTCCAAGATTGCTCTACATTGGACAAAAGGGCATAATCCGCATAATGGTCAAGGGAATTCTTTCCCTGTGTAAAATCAGCCGTTCGCAGTTTTTGGATTTCGATATTACCAGATCAATCTTTAGGTATTTGAGTAACTAAAGTTATGATCTGGTAATATAGACCCAATTCCCCTAGGTCATCAACACCTGACTTTGGTGGTCTATACACTGCAACAATTGTTATATGTTCTAAGGTTGTCTTTAATGTCACAGATACACAATGTACAGTATTAGTGTTATCACTGGACATGTAATGATCACAGATCTCAACAATTTTACACCTATCATAGCACCTCCACCATATTTTTGTTAGAATGTCTGTTATAGTAAAAATAATTATACCTTGACAAAACTGGTTTCCAGAAATTGCTCTCTAACCATGTTTCACAAACAATAACACATCAATCTTAACACAGCCAATGTTCCAGTAAAAATATTATTAATGTTCATAGCATTAAGAACCATCAGAGATGCATCAAATGTTGCTATGTGTGAACTGTTAAATTTTTGAACTGATAATATCCTGCTTTGTGTTTGTCAAATATTGCAAAATATCTCTCGCAAAAATCTTCTTCCCTGATCTTGATAAGTGCCCACCATCCTGTCTAAACATGTGTGCCACAAATTAGGCTCAGATGCTCTACACATTTCCAATTTTTAAATTGGGGCATTTTTATGTAGGTATTTGCCAAAAAATATTTTCATTCACGGTGACCTGACCCTCCTTTCTATATGTTATTTGTGAAAAAATGCATCCTAACACCTGTACAAGCTATGCCATCTAAGAAGGCTGTAAGTCCCTTACAAACAGGGAAAGAGTCCTTGTGGATGAGATCACTTGTACCAACAGGAATAAAAACAGATCCCTACTTCCTTATGTCAAGACATTCTAAGCTATTTCTCACACCCTCTATTTTTGCTCCTGGCAAGCATAACACTATTCAATGTTCATTATCTTGTCTGCAAATGTAAGTATCAGTTCCTGTAATAACTGAATCTCCAGTTACAAGAATATATTTTCTGACCAGATTGGAAGAATCTCCAACTTCTAATTCAGCAATATCTGTTCTATCAGTTGTTAGAAAGGAATTGCATTCATCACAATTAATCTGTTAATCCCACTATTTTCATTGTTTAATGCATTTGCAAGCTTACAGTTCTCATCCAGCTGGTGTTATACCTCCACAGCCTGAGCCACTTTATCAACTTCTTTCTCCTCTTTTTTTCTTAAAGTAATGTTCTTCAATCCTTACATGTTCAGTTTCTATTTCTTCCTTTTCACCCTACCTTGCTTCTTTCAACCTTCTCTTCTGGAAAATGATACCTTTTTCCGTAGACTGAAGGCTTTCTGGTAGAAGAATACTATCATTTCCTGTAATCTGTGTTTTATATAACAAAGCAGTGCCCTTTTTTAGTATGTATTCTCTTTGCTTTACAGACATTAATCAGTTGCTTTTTCTTCCTTGTAATTTGTTGTGGGCTCCTTCCTTTCTTTCTTTTTTTCCCTACATACTCTAAATCCACAGTGGTAGTATCTTGTTAATAAGGGGTTTGTGATCTTTAGTGACAACAGACACTTCCTTTCTTAAATGTGCTCTATCTGCTCTTTGCCTAATATTATTAATCTCACCAGTCCAGTCATTAATATCTATAACAACAGTTCTCCAAGCTGTGCCAATTGCACAAGTGCAATCATCATCATTAAATCTAGATTTACTACTAACAGTGGTAAACAAATCATCCATCTTTTGACATGAGGAGCATAGATTGCCAGAGTTATCAGGTGTTCCCTTTAAATGCATATAGCATTTACTGCACTGGACAAGATACCTGTGCTTTAACAAATTATTAACATCAAACTCATGTAAGGGATCCATTTTCAGCTGCTAATGAATTAAGAATTCTAAAAGAAAAGGGTAATCAAAATCAATTAACTCAGAATACACAGATAATTTAAATCAATTTCTATGAGAAAAATCAGACAAACAATATAAAACTAAATATTAAATTAAGTAGAATAAAGTCATTGCTCTGACTGAACCAGTTGTGCAAGTTTCACAAAAGCTGGAATTCTTTAACATCCCTATCACTCCCACTCACACCTCTTTTTAAAATCAAAAGATCAATAAATTACAAACCAACACAGGACTGTTTAGATAAGCTTTGGATTCCACAAACGTTAAATCACCATCAAAAAGTATAATTTGTTTTTCTTTTTAAATTAGCCTTTACATAATATTACAATTATGAGGATAAACAATACTGTGGTCCATTGCTGACTGTGAACCAAAATGAATTATGACTGACACAGTCTGTACTTTGATAGAGGCCACTCCAGGCAAATTAAGCACCCCCAAAATGTAGATGCTACAAAATGACTTATAGTAACAGCTTTAACTTATAGCATTGGAGTTTAAGATAGTAAAATGCAGTATTTGATCAGGTGATTGTGTGACAGGGTCCTATATGGACTTCCTTTCATTGATGACTTGCCTTATGGATATTTTGCAAATGCCCTGAAATATAGCAATAGGGATTAGAGAATTCAGGTAAAATGAGGAATATGCCAAATTATGTGGTCAAGATGAACAGTGTGTATATAATAATATGGTACAGTCTGAAGTCTGCTATAAGGGGCATTACTGTAGGAAAAATTTGATATTTTTATGTAATTTACAGTAGTATTAATATTAGATATGATACAGGTCTAAATTTTGTTGTAAGGGCCATTACTAGGGGAAGAAGCAGCGGCCTTATATAGTCTGCTATAGTAGTAATAATAATGTGTGTCAGACTGTATGTGTATTCCTAAAATACAACTTAAAACATCAATAATTAATGCAGTATAGGATACAACTAGGCAGATCTATAGATTCAGTATATCAGTACAGTGAGAGAGACAGTCACAAAGGGGCAGCTGTAAACCACACACACACACATAGTGTAATGCATTGACATATATATATATATATATATATATATATATATATATATATATATATATATATATGTGTGTGTGTGTGTGTGTGTGTGTGTGTGTGTGTGTGTGTGTATTAGTAATCTTCAGACAGATACGCCAAGCTTTGCATGGAAATACGTAGCCATATTATGTTATTACAATGTCATGCTTAGAAAACTTCAATAGCAGTAGGACAAAATATTCTGTTAGATTACTCACACAGTTAAGTGGAAACATAACTACCTGATTGAGTCACTGGTGAGAACAGGGTAGGGTGAGATAGAAAGCTAGAAATATTAGGAAATGCAGGAGCACTGTGCAAGCTGAGGCCCAGCAGACTATTAAGTTCAAGGTCAGAGAAAAAAGAATAGCAGGGATCTGAAAGTTGATTGGAAGACTGGGCAGAATGCTGCAAAGGCATCAGCTGAATAAGTTGTTTTCATAATGTAAGGCTTCATGAAAACCAAAGACACATATAAAATATTAATTATGACTGCAATTGGTAAACAAATAGCATTTTAGAAATGTACTTATTTGTACATTGTTGACCAGGTTACTCCCGCTTTATCTATAGTCTATTTTTAAGGGACACCTGAGTGGTATTCATACCGACTAGAGAAAATTTGGCCAGGGCACTGGGGAACTTCCCCTACTTGTTACCGTAGTGAGTGGGATGCATTTTTGAGGAGCACTTCCTGTTTCCATTCCAGGAGCAGAGGTAGTCTGGAGAAACAGGGAAGCAGATGGAGAGAAAAGGAGGTGATGGAGTAGTGAAAGAAAAAAAGAGAAAGCAAACACAATTTCACTTTATAAGCACTTACATGAGTGCATGGATCGTGCTATCCAAAACAGAACCTAGACGGTATCCTCCAAAAAAAAGAAGCCAATCTGGTGGTCCCCTGCCATAAACAAACTGTACAGCAGGAGGAAGAAACTCTTGCAAAAGAGAGTAAAATCCCACGAGTGGAGGAGCTCCCTGGTCAGCCTCAGTAGGAAGCTGCGATCCCTGTTATGAAAACAAAATCGCCACTGATTCTAAAGACAACCACAAAACATTCTATAGCTATGTCAAGAATTTCAATGGCAACACTCAGATCTGCTCTGTGTTGCAGCACAATGGCACTAAATATACTACCCAAATGATATTGCCAACATCCTGGCAGATAGGTTCAGTGCTAACTTTACCCCCCCCCTCTCACCCCCTAAAGAGCCCATCTCTATACCGGAAGAATACAAAGTTCCTGTAATCACGGCTGCACAGGTAAAAACCACACTCTCCAAAGCCAAGAACACAGCATCCATGGGACCAGACAACATCCCAGGCTGCATTCTACATGAACTACAGAACGAACTGGCGCCCCACCTAAGTACCATGCTCAATCACAGCCTCACCTCAGGCTTTGTGCCTGCTGAATGGCGCACAGCAATGGTTATCCCACTCCACAAGGGGGGAGCCACCACGGACCCTGGGAAATACCACCCCATTAGCCTGATGAGCCTGGTCTGCAAGGCCATGGAACATATCATCATGGAACTTATAAACAAAGACATTGGTAATCTCCAAACTCTGGATCCCACCCAGTTCGGGTTTGTAAAATGCAGATCATGTCTCCTAAACCTGATAGACTTCTTTGAAGCAGTCACCAAAGCCATAGACAAGGGTAAGGTGGTTCACAAGGCCTATCTAGATCTTGCCAAGGCTTTTGACACCATCCCCCACTCTGGAATTATAGATAAACTCACTAAACTAGGTATGAATCCCTATTTCACAAGATGGGTTGCCAACTGGCTCACTGACAGAACCCACACTGTGAAAGTAGCAGACTCCAAATCCAACGTCAGACCAGTGACAAGTGGAGTACCACAGGGTTCAGTCCTGGGTCCTCTCCTGTTTGGTATTTACTTCTCTGAAGTACAGGCTAACACAGAAGGTCTTAGGCTAACGAAGTTTGCAGATGACTGCAAACTAGGAGCCATAATCGAAACTCCTAATGATGTGGACATCCTACAAAAGGGCCTCATTGAGACAGATGCCTGGTGTCAAAGCCATGGCCTCAAGCTCAATGCCAAAATGTGCATTGTCATCCCCTTTGGTAAAAACTCTGTACCCATGAACTACAACATAGGCGGTAGTATACTTAACACCGAAAGTGTGATAAGAGACCTTGGGACACAGGTGGACAGTAGTCTCTCCCTTGATAATCACATCGCCACAGTAGTCAGGAAATCCTTCTACGTGGCACACCTCATCACAAAAGGTTTCTCATCCAGAAAAAAAGAGGTCATTGTTCCCCTCTACTCATCACTCATTAAACCCATTATAGAGTACAACGCCCCTTTTGGTATGTACCTCACAAGACATCTGCAACAACTGGAAAGGCCGCAGAAATACCTCACAAAGAGGATTACCAGCCTCAAACAGATGCCCTATGCAGACCTTCTCAAAAATCTCCAGCTTTACTCTGTCACATATTGCCTACTCAGAAGTGATTAAAAACCACAAACAGCAGGTGAAATCTGAGCCAGCAAGTAAAAACGAACATAAACAGTTTAATAAGCGCTTTCGGAAAAGCTAGTACTTTTCCTTCATCAGACATTTTGAAAATCAATTAACTCACATTATATACCTTCAACCAACTTCAATTATAGTCAATTAATTTGAAAGTCAATTAAGTTAAATTAATCACATTACAAAAACTTTTAAACCTATACTACCATAAGATACCATAAAATGAAATAACATTGCATGTACCCTTCAAATTGTTTGAAGGGTAAACAAGAAACCAAAGTTGACAGAAAACTTTTACACAGCATAAACTAATTCCCACAATAATAAAACAGGGATACTGTTGTTATTACATAACCTACTGAAATTACTCCAGTATAATACATTCTTATTTCAACTGTATAGAAACTTACATTAGCAATCGTGAAAGAATTATTTAAAATCTGGTTATCTATTCAAGGCCAGTAATTTTAAAACACATTTTAAAGAGTCAAACTCATTTAAACCTGGTGGGGCAAAAGCCACTGTCCTAATTTGCCAAAAATGTTCTTGGATTTCCAAGTCCAGTTGCCATGAGCTGCCTCTGGGGTTAACCGATTCTTGATGTAATATAGCAAATTTAAAATTATGGTTTGGATAATCAACTAGATGTCTTGCAAGTGCGTTGGTAGTGTCTTGCTTTTTTATAGCGTATTGATGTTCATAAATACGCTGCTTTAGTTGCCTTTCTGTCTTCCCTATGTAGAACGCGGTGCAATCTTGGCAAGTAGCAGAATAGACAACAGCTTTAGTTGTACAAGAAAATTTACCTTGGATTTTATAAGTCTTATTCCTAATTTTAACTTGTTTATCGATGTGTAGCTGCCTGCACTGGTGGCAAGCTCCACACTTAAACATTCCGTTATTCTTAATCTTTCTACTCGTAGTTGGACATTCCAAAAGAGCTTTAATGTTAGGACCCCTCCTATAAGTAATTTTTGGTTTATCACCCAAAAGCTTGTTCAATCTACTATCTTCTATTATTAAAACCAAATTTTTCTTGAGAATTTCCTTAATATAAGGGCTATCTAAACTATATGTGCATAAAAAACTGGTATGGAAATCTTGGGTAGGCAAAGTAACGGTGTCGTGACTAATGTTACCAATTTCTTCATTATAAACATCTGAAGACTCAAGCAGAAGTGGCTTGAAATGTCCAGACTGCCTCTTAAGAATCACTTTGGTTGAAATTTTTGTTACCAAAAAAGGAGGATAACCCCTTTTAATAAACATCGATTCCAAAAAGGCACATTCATCAATGAAATCTATTTCTTCAGAAAACATTCTAGCTGCCCTTATCAGCTGGCCCTTAATGACCGCTCTCTTTTGATGGTGAGGGTGACAGCTTGTAAAATGAAGAAATGAATTTGAATATGTAGATTTCCTATAGATGATGCTTTTAAACCTAGACCTCACTGTGTCTTTATAAATATGGACATCAAGAAAGTTAATGTGGTCTTGTTGAAAATTAGAAGTGAATTCTAGGAAGTCAGTCATAGCTGAAATAGTGGTAACAAACTCTGAAACAAGGACCAAAAGTGGACACGGTTGCAATAAAGGCTGTCTTCCAAAATCACAACACCTCCAATAACTCCACCAAAGTCTGCAGGATTCATAAAATGATAATTCCACCAATGGTAATCAAAGAGACGAAAGCGCTAAATCGCATTATTGACTTTATTGTATTTCATTCATTACCCAGTTATATATATTTTTTTGGCGTACATCTGTCTGTGTCGAATAAAAGTTATTATTTGATTACCATTGGTGGAATTATCATTTTATGAATCCTGCAGACTTTGGTGGAGTTATTGGAGGTGTTGTGATTTTGGAAGACAGCCTTTATTGCAACCGTGTCCACTTTTGGTTCTTGGTTTTTGTGTCGAGCATATACTATTTGCTGAAAATCTGAAACAAGCTCACTGGGACCATTCCAAACAAAGAACATGTCGTCCTGGTAACGAGTGTACCAGGCGACATTGTTCTTAAATAAAACATTGTTGAAAAGTAAAGTATTTTCCCAATGAGCCATGACACAATTGGCAAAACTACCTCCACATGGGGATCCCATGGCAACCCCAGTTTTATGGAGGTAGATCTGCCCTTCAAACCACATAAAATTGTTAGTTAATACTATGTCAAGGAGAGTTTCCACTAGATAGGTGGTATTTTCATTTGCTTCCCTCTCCATCATAAAGTCTCTAACCCATTCCAACCCTATACTATGAGGTATGACCGTGTAAAGGTCTTAAACGTCTATTGTTAAAAAAGTATAGTCGTAATGGAAAGGAATTTTACTTAATTCAGTTAAAAAACTCCAGGAATCCTTGCAGATTTGTGTTTCTTTTGCAAAAAATGGTTTTAAAATGCTATCCACATATTTTGCACACCCATAAGTGATGGAACCTCGTCCATCAACAATTGGTCTAAAAGGAGGTTCAACTATACTTTTATGAATTTTGGGTGTCTGGTATCTTATGGTAGTATAGGTTTAAAAGTTTTTGTAATGTGATTAATTTAACTTAATTGACTTTCAAATTAATTGACTATAATTGAAGTTGGTTGAAGGTATATAATGTGAGTTAATTGATTTTCAAAATGTCTGATGAAGGAAAAGTACTAGCTTTTCCGAAAGTGCTTATTAAACTGTTTATTTGTGGTTTTTAATAGTTTTTAGTACTCAGAGGTGATCTCTGCCTAACATACAAAGCTATGTCAAACCCAGAGCTGTTGGACATGCTCCACTTAAAGAAATCCCAATCCCTCCGAGCTACATGCTCTAGGGACCTAAACCTTGTCACCACAATAAACAGAACATACCGGAGGGATAGATTCCTGCCCCAGAGACTTCCCATACTCTGGAATAAACTACCTATCTATATCAAATAAAGCTCCTCATTAGCACTCTTCAAGAAAAATATTGATGATTGGATGGGAAATAGGAAATTTACCCTGGGGATCACCTCTGTGGCTCTGCTCGACAGTGGCACAGGAAAATAATTTTCTTGGGTGGCAAAAGCCAGCGTACCTTTTTGGCTGGGCTTGTATAGGCCCCAGAGCCGATAGCCTAGTACCTACCTATGAACCTATGAACACTTAGGCCAGAGAATGTGTGCAGGATTCTGAGGAACTGTTTCACAGAAACTTGTTTGATGGAGATGATGTGAAGATAGATGAAGGTTGCCAGCCTAGCCAGGTAGAATTTTGTAGATAATTCTGTCATTAATAAATATTAATATAAGCCATAGTCTTTCTCTCTTAAATAGAAAAATTGGTGTTAAATGTGGAACTGTAAACATGTAACAACAGTGCACTCTGCTGTAGGAAAGCTAATAAGTCAAGCATTGTGTAATTGTTTGATGTTAAAACTCGGAGCCGAGATGTCTAAATGAAGGAATTCTTTCTATTGTTTTGAGGCCATGTTAACATGATGAAACCTTACCATGATAGGAAGGCTCTTGTGCTGAATAATTGCAGTGGGTTTCAGGAGGAGTCTGTGGGAGATCTGGTGACTGAACTCCTCAGTGAGGCTCAGGCTGACACCTCAGTGGAAGGGGTAGCAATGTATCAGCAGCTATCCCCTACCCAGCTTCAGGAAATCTGAGCAGTGTTATAGGAGTTTAGGGACATGTTCACTGGGAAACCAGGGTGCACCCACCTATTGCAGCACCTGGTGGATACAGGACCCCAAAGGCTTATTATTAGGCAGTCCCCTTATAGGGTGCCTGAGATAGTCAAACAGACTCTGAGGGAGGAGATACAGGAAATGTTGGAACTAAGGGTAATTCAAGGGTCCAACAGTCCCTGGGCCTCCCCAGTGGTGCTGATGCCAAAGAAAGATGGCAGCACCAGGTTCTGTGTGGACTACCGGAAATGAAATAGTCACACAGAGTCAGATGTGTACCCCATGTTTAGGACAGATGAGGCCCTAGAGCAGCTGGGTGGGGCTACGTATATTACAAGCATTGATCATACCAAGGGTGACTGGCAGGTGCCCTTGACTCCCAGTACTAGAGAGAAGTCAGCCTTTATGACTCCTCCTGGCTTGTATGAGTTCACAAAGATGCCCTTTGGGATGAAAAATGCCCAGTGACTTTACTGAGGTTGGTAGATCATATCCTGGCAGGAGCAGGAGTGTTTGCCCTTGCTTACCTAGATGATATTGCCATCTACAGCCATTCCTGGCAAAAGCACCTTCAACATGTGTCACAGAGGTGCTGGGCAGACTACAGGGGGCAGAGTTGACCATTAAGCCCAGCAAATGTCAGTTGGGTATGGCAGAGATCTCCTACCTTGGACATAATGTGGGGAGTGGCAATATCAGGCCACAACTTGCCAAAATAGAAGCCATTCAGGCCTGGCCTGTACCTGTTACCAAAAATCAGATGAGGGCATTATTAGGGTCAGCAGGGTACTACAGAAAGTTCATCCTCAGTTATACTACCATAGCTGCTCCCCTCACAGACTTGACAAGGAAAAACAGCCCAGATAAGGTAGTGTGGATCCAACCATGTGAGTAAGCATTCCAGAAGCTTAAAGAAGCTTTGGTAGGACCCCCTGTGTTAGTCAGTCCAGATTACAGCAAATAATTTGTTGTGCAGTTGGATGCCTCAAATCTTGGGGTGGAGGCTGCACTTAGCTAGATTTCTTCAGAGGGAGAAGAGCACCCAGTGGTTTATCTCAGTCATAGGCTCCAACCCAGGGAGGAATGCTATGCAGCTGTAAAAAAGGAATGTCTAGCCATAGTGTGGGTACTGTAGAAACTTCAACCTTATCTGTATGGAAGAAAATTCACAGCGGAATCCCCTAACATGGTTACACAGAGCCAGCTAGGAAAATGCCAGGTTGCTAAGATGGAGCCTAAGGTTGCAAGCATATTATATGTCAGTGCAGCACAGCAGTGGGATTAGCAATACCAATGCAGATGGGCTCTCAATGCAGGGAATGGGGTAAGGTATACTCAGATATACCTGACCCTCTCAAGCAATGTTTCTGAAGGGTCACTTGAAAAACTAGCTTGAGTTCTCCAGGGGGAAGATATGTGAAGATAGGTGAAGGCTGCCAGCCTAGAATTTTGTAGATAATCCTGTCATTTATAAATATTAATATAAGCCACAGGCTTGTTCTCTTAAGTGGGAAAAATGGTGTTAAATGTGGAACTGCAAAAATGTAACAACAGTGCACTCTGCTGTAGGAAAGCTGATAAGTCAAGCATTGTGTAATTGTTTAATCTCAAAACTTGGAGCTGAGAAGTCTAAATGAAGGAATTCTTTCTATTGTTTTGAGACCAGAGTTAATGGCCAGAATTTGCATGTATAATTTCTTTTATTGCTCTGGCGTCCTGACCAGCTGCAAGATCAAAAGGGCTATTAACCTCTGAGTTTCTGTTAGCCTGGGGAAACAGAAAATTGTTAAGAATGATGTAATGTGAAGCAGCACTGTATTATCAATTTAAAGAGAGAGAATCAGAGAGCATTTGGCATTTGTCTTGAGAACATCCAACTAACCAGTATCTGCATGTGTTCTGTATGTAAGTGGGATCTTAGACTTTAGTGTTTCTCTTAGAAATAGCTAGAAAATAGGACGATTAGACTGTTTTTCTGTGTTGTTGTCATACCTATTCTACTGTATTAGTTTAAGCATTTTCCTGTGATCTCTGAACTCTTGACTAGCACTGTGTAGTAAGAAGTATTGTCTTGTGTTTTTATTATTTATTATTAAATATTTTTCAACCTTCAACTGTGGATGTTTTGTGTAGAGATAATTTATGCTCTAGAGTACATTGCATGTATATAGTGATTCTGTCCAAGCCACTCCAAATAAGCCTTGACTGTTCGGTTGCACTTACCATTTGGATAATAATATTGCACAGTAGAATTGGACACCCTTTGATAAGGGCCTTTTTAGTAGCTGATGAATATTAGTGGGTAGTGGCAGTGATTTCTACCTTATAGTCTGGGTAAAAAGGGCACAGCTGGAGAACCTGTGCCAGCTTTCCCCAGGAGTGTATGTGTGGTTGTAATATAACCCTTATCTCAAAGTGTGTGCATGTGTATGTCAGCTACTTGGGCAGGGACACAAAGCACTGGTTAGACAGAGAGGGTGCTGGAGGTTTTAGCTTGCCCACTAGACTGAGATCCGGACCCTATAGCTATGCCAGTGGGAAGTCTTGTTGGGGATCTGGAGAGAAAGGGAGAAACCAGCACAAGACTGACTGTGATCTCTGTGTGCTCTGGTGTTAGTGGTGAGGATTGAGGCTCCTTGATAAGTGGGCCAGTGCACAGGCATCACAGATGATTCAGTAAATGATGGATAAATAATTACTACCCTCCAGTCGGGAGAGTTTTGGGATAATTTACATAAAGAAATGGTTCATAGGTTCATAGATGTGTATTAGGCTAATGACCCTGGAGCCTTTACAAGCCTAGCCCATAGAAGTGCCCTGGCATTGTGCTGCCTGACATTAGTTCCCAGTGTCTCTATCAAGTTGAAAAACTGGAGTGATCCCCAGGGTGAATTTTCTATTTCCCATCCACTCATCAAGATTTCTCTTGAAGAGGGGTGGTGAGATGCTCTGCTTGACATGTATGGGAAGTCTATTCCAGATCATGGGCAGTCTCTGGGTTATGAACCTGTCCCTCCAGCATGTTCTATTGATTGTGGTAATGAGGGTAAGGTCTCTGGAGCGTGTGGTGTGGACGGATTGGGATTTCTTTAAATGTAGCATTTCTGGCAGAGCTGGGTCAGACATGGCTTTGTAAGTTAATCAGAGATCGCTTCTTACTAGATGATATGAGACAGAGAATAGATGGAGTTTTCTGAGTCTGTCCATGTAGGACGTGTATTTGGCCCAGGATCCTCTTTGTGAGGTACTTTTGTGGCCTTTCCAGCTGTTGCATGTGTCTAATGAGGTACATGCCAAATGGGGCATTATACTCAATGATTGGCCTAATGAGGAAAGAGTAGAGAGAGATGATGACTTCTTTCTTCCTGGATGCAAAACCCTTGGTAATGAGATGTGACACATAGAAAGACTTTCTGACCACAGTGGCAATGTGGTGGTCGAAGGAGAGGTTGCTGTCAACCTGTGTCCCAAGATCTCTTATAATGCCTTTAGTACAGAATGAGCCAGAAAATGAAGGAGATATTTCCTGGGGGGGACATTATGAAGAAAATACGAAAGGAGGATGCAGAGACAACCCTGAAGAATAGTGGTGAGATGAAAAAGAAAACATATGCAGAGAAAGTAAAAGAAGGCAAAAGTGTTGCAGCAGAAAAGAATGCAAAAGAAAATGAAAAAACAGAAGTACATGGTTAGGATTCAAAGTAAAGAAGACAAAGAAATGGACAGGTATGAAGTTTGGGAAAATGTAATAGCTGTTTTGGGTGCAAAAGGAGGTAAGAGCATTTATTCTTATTAAGGGCATTTTGTGATATTATATTTGAGACTGTTTTTCAATGGAAACATTTTTTGGAGAATATGTAAAAAAAAAGTCTGTCACTCATGGAATCTTTATGTTATAAAAGCATTTAACAGGGAAACAAAAAAGAAGATTCATGTACAATTCTGAGCAGAGGTAGAAAAAGGGACTTTGAAAGGACATTTGAAAGGTTTATGTAAAGAATTACTGGACATTGCAAATGTTTATGACAAAAGGAGTTTATTGACTGGTGGCTGGGATTGTAATATTATGTTTAAAACAGAAATTATATATATATATATATATATATATATATATATATATATATATATATATATATATATACACACACACAAAGCATAATGAATGTGAAAAGGAATACGGATGTTGTAAAATACTGGTGACAACCTAAAACATTTTTTGTGGAAAAGAAGGACATTTGATAAGTAATTGTGACAAAAGAATGTGCTATATTTGTGAGGAAATGGGACATGGTGCAAAAAATGTTAATTGAAATATTATAAATGCAACAAACATGGACAATTATGGATAGATTGCAAAAATGAAAATAACAGTAAGTAAAAAGAAAAAAGAAAGAGAAAAAAATGAAAATAGAGAAGAAAATTTTAGAAGTAGTAGAAATAGAAGAAAATTGGCTGAGAAAAATAATAGAGTATAGAAGAAGGTTCTGAAATAAGTGATGAAGAAGGAATAAACTGCAAAGAAGTTAAATGGAAAAAGAGTTCTATTGGTAAAAGGGTAAAAGACAGAAAAAGAAAATGTAAAGTGATAGATATAAAAGAAAAAAAGAAAGGAAATGAATGAAAATGAATATATACAGCTAAAGACTGGAGGTTGGTATAATGGTTAAGGTGTTTGACTGCCAGACACAAGGTACATAATTTGATTCTCACTTTTGGAAAGGAAAATTGGTTATGCTTAGAATGGCCTATTTAGATTGCTAGTCCAGTAGTTATCTATGAATTTATGAAACCACAAATCTAAGGAAATAGTAAAATTCAAATTTTAGAAGAATGTAAATCTGAATGGTATTAGAATATAGTAAGAAGAATAGGAATTTTGGAGTCATGTATTCTCCCAGACCCATGCTTGTAAATGTTTCATCTCCCAAGACCCTGCTTATACTTTTCAAGTTTACCAGAACTTGTCAGAGATTTGGGATGCATGGCTAAGCTTAAAAAGGCCACTGAGGTCATGTGATGATGGTGTACTTATACTAGAAGACACAAGATTTTTAACAAATAAAGAAAGATTAAAAACAGAAAAACTATGGGGAGGAAGGATAATCTGGAATTTGGGAAATGAAAGCTGTTCTGGAAAAGCAGTTTTCTGTAGAAATACAGTAAAGACATTATATGTAACTTTTGCAAAAATGGGAAAATTAACAATTGAAGATGGAAAGAACAAGTCTATAGATTTGTAACATTGTATGCTTATGCTAACTGTAAAGAAAGGAAAAGTTATTTCATCATATTTTATACCATGTAGCAATACATATGAATATTATAATAACAGGAGACTTTAATTGTGATTTAAGAGGCAAGGGTAAAAAGAAAGGAAATGATATAAGAAAAATGTCAGAACTTATAAGATGTGATAAGTTTAAACTTTGGAAAAAATCCTGGACTTATAAATGGGGTATGTATAGAACTGAAACAGATTATTTTATAGTATCAGAAGGTTTAGTTATAGGAAAGGGGGAGGTAGTTGAAACAGGATCTTCTGATCATCTTACAATATTCCTAGAGATAAAAGAAAACAAGTAATATATGAAATAGGCAAATTAATAAAATGGCTAAATGAGAAAGCATGGAATGAAGGAGGAAGAGATTAGTGATACAGTTACAGAAAGATCATATTACTATGAGAACAGTTTATAAAAACTGGTCTGAATGGTGGGTGATATTGAAGGAAAAATATAAAAAATGTTTTTGCAGTGGCAATATGGTGTGAATAAAGTAGAGAAAGAAAAACATAAAAGAATATATAATGATGCATTGGAAGATTTAGAACATAGCGTTAGAAAGTACTTTGACAAAGAAAAATAATTTTATTAAAGAAATCAAGAAAAAATACAAGAATTGTTATATAAGCAAACATATTTTTACAAGGAAAAAGACAAGTATTGAGTTACTTAAACAGATTAGTAAAGAAACATGCTAGTGTAATGAAAGAAATAAAAAATACAAAAAGAGAAATAGAAAGAACTCAGGAAAAGATTATGAATAGTGTATGTACAAGAAATGTTTAAATAAAAAAAGTTGTGAAAAAATGTGGTAAGTAAAAAAGTTAACAGAAAAAGAGAATAAAGAGTTGGAAAAGGAGATTTCTTTAAATGAGCTAGATAAACTATTAAGACAAGTAAATATAGATTTGGCTGCATGGCCAGATGGAATAGGGTATGAAATGTATAAAAATTTAAGGGATTGGCAAAATAAATAGTTTTAAAGAGTTTGAAGGAATGGATAAATGAAGATTTTGTGTTTAAAGAATGATGTAGTGGAATATGTAAATTCATATGGAAGAAGATAATTAAAAAAATTGAGACCAATAGTATTGAATAATAATGATTATAAGATCTTTATGAAAATAATACAAAGGAAATTTGAAACTAAAATTGGAAATATTATGAAATGTAACACATGCAGTATAAAGAGGAAGGGTTGTCAAGAATTATTAATGATAGTTAGATAAATTGTGGATGATATTATGAGCAGAAAAGAAGCCAAAGTCATGATATGAGACCTTAATAAGTCATTTGACACAATTGGACATGAAATCTTATTGGTAATAATAAAATAATATAAGTGAGAAAGTTAGGAAATTATGTATGTCAGCACATAGTAACAATAAAGCAAAAATGCATGTAAATGGCTGATTAAGCCAAGAAGTATATACAAAGAGTGATGTACGACAGGGATGTCCAATGAGTTGTATACTCTTTGCATTAGTTATGAAAGTGATAGCATGTGAAATAAAATTACAAAATGAAGGAGGTGGGGCATATAACACCTGAAAGGTTAAGAATTCGAGTTCTGTTAACATATGCAGATTACATTATAATAATTGCAAAAACAAAATGTGGATAAAAAAGTAATAATTTGCACAAATGAGTGTTTAGAGATGATACGGATGGCTTTAAATAAAAAGAAAAGTAAAGGTTTAGGTGATGTAGTAAAGACTGAGGTATCTATTTTATAGTGAATACAATTCCTGTGTTAGGTATAAAATATGGGAATAAAGATGTAAGTTGAATTCAGTAGGAAAAAAAAAAAAACAATAGAAGAAATAAAGCAAAGATGTCTTTTCTGGGGAACATATAAATTACCATTCAGAAAAAGACTTATTTGATTAATTCAGTACTGATGTGAAAATAGCATACTTAGTAAGTGTGTTTATGTTGCCAGCAGTATTTAAAAAGGAATTATTGTGGATAGTTTTCATTTATATGGGGTCCTAGATTAAACCAAGTAAAAAGAAGAGTTTTGTATGTAAATAAAGAAAAGGGAAGTTGGAGTTAATTAACCCAATGGTATACATTGCTTCATTAAATTTGCACAAAGTTTTAAAGTGGATAAATTAAAAAGATGAGACAGTAGTAAAACTGTATTAATACAAGTATGGCAAATCTTGGAGTATGGTAAAAAAAAAAAAACAGTAAATGAGAAAAAAGAGTGTATAGATGAAGAAATAAAATGTTACCAAGAAAAAATAATTTTGTGAAAAATAAAAATTGATGATATTGAAAAATATAGAAAAGTATGGTATAAGAATGTAATGATAAAACATTACTATGAATTATTGATAAACTCACCAAACTAGGCATCAACCCCTATATCATTAGGTGGGTTGCAAATTGGCTCACAGACACAACCCACAGTGTGAAAGTAGCGGACTCCAGGTCAAACTGCTGACCAGTCATGAGTGGAGTCCCACAGGGATCAGTCCTGAGTCCTCTTCTGTTTGGCATCTACTTCTTAGAAGTCCAGGCCAACATGGAGGAACTCTGGCTGACCAAGTTCGCAGATGGCTGCAAGCTGGGAGATATTATTAACTCCCCAAGTGATGTAGACATCCTACAGAAAGGCCTCACTGAGACCAATGACTGATGTCAAAACGATGGTTTTAAGCTTAATGCCAAAAAATGTGTCATCATCCCCTTTGGGAAAAACTCAGTTCCCACTAACTACCACACCGATGGGAGCCCACCGAACACTGAAGGTGTTATAAGAGATCTGGAGATACAGGTTGACTGCAACCTCTCCTTCAATCACCACATTGTCACTGTGGTCAAAAAGTCCTTCTATGTGGCACATCTCATTACCAAGGGTTGTGCATCCAGGAAGAAAGAGGTCATCATCTCTCTCTACTCTTCCCTCATTAGGCCAATCATCGAGTATAATGCCCCATTTGGCAAGTACCTCACTAGACACATGCAACAGCTGGAAAGGCCATAAAAGTACTTTGTGAAGAGGATCCCAGGCCTTAAACACATGTTCTACATGGACAGACTCAAAAAACTCCAGCTATTCTCTGTCTCATATCATCTACTAAGAGGCGATCTCTGCTTGACTTATAAAGCCATGTCTGACCCAGCTCTGTTAGAAATGCTACATCTAAAGAAATCCCAATCCCTCTGCACCACATGCTCCAGAGACCTCAACCTCATTACCACAATATACAGAACATGCTGGAGGGAAAGGATCATAACAAAGAGACTGCCCATGCTCTGGAATAGACTTCCCATACATGTCAAGCAGAGCACCTCACTGTCCCTCTTCAAGAGAAATCTTGATGAGTGGATGGGTAATAGAAAGTTCACCCCGGGGTTCACTCCAGTGGCTCTACTTGATAGAGGCACTGGAAACTAACGTCGGGCAGCACGATGCCAGGGCACTTCTATGGGCTTGGCTTGTAAAAGCTCCAGGACCATTAGCCTTTTACACACCTAGAAACCTATGTAAAACATGGGAAAATCTAACAGATTAAAAAATGAAAGTTATAAAAATAAGAAGCAAATGGTGCAATCAGAAAGTCGAATGTCAGAATTTTTATGGAGACAGGTAATAGATAAATTGTCAGTAAAAGGAAATATGCAATATAAAAAGAAAAGTGATAGGGTATGTTTACATTGTCAAGAAGAAGAAACTATAGAACATGTGTTTCTGAAATGTAAAAGATTAAAAATTTATGGGAAAACTATGTAAAGAAGATTGTTTGAATATATAAAATATGTGTATTAAATAAAATGGGTATGATTAAATATGGATATTATAAGAATAGAAGTAAAGAACATGTTAAAAGAATAGATAGATAAAAGTTATGTTATGTTCTATGGGTTACATGGAATAAAAGAAAAATAAAATTATGTTTAATAGTAAATGGATTTTAGCAACAATATTAAGTAAAATCAGATGGTGGTTATGGAAAAAGAAGTGTGGATCTAATAAGAAAGAAAATTTAGCAAGATTGTATAGTAAATTATGAATATGTGTAAACAGGTTTATATATTTGTATATATGTAAATTTTTATAAATATGTAATAATAATAATAGGAATTATTTTTGTATATAAATAAATGACCCATCTTAGTCTTTGACTGCATGTACACTTCTGCGTCCTGTTCCTAGGGTGAAGTCAGCTGGCAGAAGCAGTGCAGTGGAGGAGGATAGCACTTCAAGAGTCAGTGATGGTTTAGCTGATGAAATGAAAAATTTAGAAGCTGAGCATTTGGAGAATGTTGAATGTACAGATAGACAGCATTTAGTTGATTTGCAGAAAGAGGATGTGCTGAGTGCTGTCGATAATAAGATTGTCATTATAGAAGTGGATTCTGGTGGACTAGATGACATTCAGTTGATTACATTCAGTTGATTAAGTTTTTTCGAGAAAGATGAACCTGAAGAAGGTTTGGAAGTTTCATGGACCAAAATGACTGGAAGAATATTTGGAGATAAACAGCAGGAATATTCACAAGGACATAGGTTCATAGGCCGATACTAGGCTGTTGACCCAGAGGCCCTTATAAGCCTAGCCAAGAATTTCACCCATGTTCTCACAAAGTCAGCACCTGTTTTCCCTGTCCAGCAGGGACACAGGTGGGATCCCAGGGGAATATGTTTTGTTGCCCACCCATTCGTTCAGGTTCCTCTTAAAGAGGGCTAGTAAGATACTCTGCTTGACATAGAGAGGGAGTCCATTCTAGAAATATGGGAGTCATTGGGACACAAATCTATCGCACCAACAAATTCAATTAATGTCACAGACCAGGTTGAGGCCTTGTGTGTGGGTTGTGGGTGTGGAGCTTGACATATGGATATGCAGCAACTTCATCAAGGCTGGGTCTGAGACAGCCTTGTATGCCAGACACAGATCACCTCTGAGCAGTCTATACAAGACTGAGTAGAAGGACAGGACTTTTAGCCTAACTGTATAGGATAGTTGCTTGAGACCCTGGATTTTCCTGGTCAGAAACCTCTGTGGTCCCTCCAACTGCTGCATGTGCTTGGCAAGGTACATGCCAAATGGGGCATTGTACTCAATAATGGGTCTGATAAGGGAGGAGTACAGGGATGTTATGACCTCCTTGTTCCTGGAAGAAATACCCTTACTTATGAGATGGGACATGTAGAAAGCCTTCTGTACAATGCTGACCATGTGGTGGTCAAAAGTCAGGTTGCTATCAGCCTGGGTGCCCAAGTCCCTCACAACTGATTGCATGCTTAGTACAGTGTTATTAATGTGACAATTAGTGGGGATGCCATTTTCCCCAGAGGGGATAATGATGCATTTCTTGGCATTCAGTCTGAGGCCATGCTTCTGGCACCAGTATTAGTTTGTGTAAGGCCCTCTAGGAGGATGTTCACATCACTAGGGGAATTTATGATAGTGCCCAGCTTGCAATCAACTTGGCTATTGGTCCAGAGGCCCTTATAAGCCTAGCCAAGAATTTCACCCATGTTCCCACAAAGTCAGCACCTGTTTTCCCTGTCCAACAGGGACACAGGTGGGATTCCAGGGGTATATTTTTTGTTTCCCATCCAGACGTCCAGGTTCCTCTTAAAGAAGGCTAGTAAGGTACTCTGCTTGACATGGAGAGGGAGTCTATTCCACAGATGGTTGAGTCACTGGGACACAAATCTATTGCACCAACAAATTCTATTAATGTCACAGACCAGGTTGAGGCCTTGTGTGTGGGTTGTGCGACTGGAGTTTGACATATGGATATGCAGCAACTCCATCAAGGCGGAGTCTGAGACAGCCTTGTATGCCAGACACAGATCACCTCTGAGCAGTCTGTACAAGACTGAGTAGAGGGCCAGGGCTTTTAGCCTATCTGTATAGGATAGGTGCTTGAGACCCTGGATTTTCCTAGTCAGGAACCTCTGTGGTCCTTCCAACTGCTGCATGTGCTTGGCAAGGTACATGCTAAATGGGGCATTGTACTCAATAATGGGTCTGATAAGGGAGGAGTACAGGAATGTTATGACCTCCTTGCTTCTGGATGAAATACCCTTACTTATGAGATGGGACATGTAGAAAGTCTTCCGTACAATGGAAGCAATGTGGTGGTCAAAAGTCGGATTTCAATCAACCTGGGTACCCAAGTCCCTCATAACTCATTGCATGCTTAGTACATTGTTATTAATGTGACAATTAGTAGGGACACCATTTTCCCCAAGGGGATAATGATGCATTTCATGGCATTCAGTCTGAGGCCATGCTTCTGGCACCAGTCATTAGTTTGCATAAGGCCCTCTTGGAGGATGTTCACATCACTAGAGGAATTTATGACAGTGCCCAACTTGCAGTCATCTGCAAACTTGGTCAGCCACAGACCACTGGTTTTGGTTTGCACCTCAGAAAAGTATATTCCAAACAGTAGAGGTCCCAAGACTGATCCCTGGGGTACACCGCTTGTTATGGGTCTACTGCTAGACTTGATTTTCCCTATATTAAATGAGTGGGTTCTATTAGTGAGCCAGTTAGCTACCCATATGGTAACATATGGGTTGATGCCTAGCTGGGAGAGTTTATCTATTATGGGGAATAGTGTTGAAAGCTTTGGCTAGGTCAATGTGGGTGGTGTGCACTACCATCCCCTCATCCATGGCTTTAGTGACTGTTTCAAAGAAGGCAATAAAGGCTAACTGGCATGATCTCCTTTTGACAAAACCAAACTGTGTGGGATCAACCGTTTGGAGGTTGCCAATGTCCTTGTTTATAAGGTCCATGATAATGCATTCCATGGCATTGCAGATCAGACTAGTTAGGCTGATGGGCCTATAACTGCCTGGGTCAGTGAATGCTCCACCTTTGTGTATAGGGATGACAGTGGCTGTCCTCCATTCTGCTGCGATGAAGCTGGTGCACAGGCTTTGGTTGAATAAAGTGCCTAGTGGTGCTGAGAGCTCTTGCCTGAGTTCATGTAGGACACAGCCAGGGATGTTGTTGGGTCCCGTGGAGGCTGTATTTTTTGCCTTTGAGAGAGCATTAATGACCTGCTCCCTGGTGATGAGGGGAGGGGGGATCAGGTGCTGTGGATGTTCTGGTTTACTGATGGGGGGAACAGGGGGTGAAGTTTTCACTGAATGTGTCTGCCAGCAGATTAGATATATCTAGGGTTTGTGTATGTGGTATTCTTGACTACCTTTGAGATTGCAGATGCATACAAAGAAGGCCTTGTGATTTTCCTTAGTGGATGTGGCCAATATGGACTTGAAGTTAGCCTTAGAGGATTTCACCAGTGATCTTATTTGCTTGTTCAGACAAAGGAGAGATTTTTTCCAACTTCGCACCTGCTCCTTCTTGGTCTTGGACAGCAATTCTTTCCTTTTATTATAGAGTCTGTTTATTGCTGCTGTCCACCAGACAGGTTTACTCTTTCTTGAGGAAGATAAGTTGGTCCTGTCAGGTATTGCTGAGTCCATGCAGCTATATAGGTGCTGATATAGTTATTTGGTGTAGGCTTGGACATTAGTGTTTGTTCCAACTGAAGGGATGGTGGCTGTGAAGCTGCTTATACCTGCTCTCAGGAGGTTGTAGTCAGCTTTGAAAAAGTTTTTTTGTTTGACCCTGTCAAGGGAAGGTCAGGGAAGATGGTGACTTTGAATGTGATTGCTTTATGGTCGGATCTTACCAAGGAGGATGACACTGCAGGGGTACTACAGTGGCTACTCATGTTGGTTAGTACCAGGTCCAGGATATTTTCCCCTCTTGTGGAGGAGTCAACCAGCTGATCCAATGCATTGGCATTGACGAAGTCGAGGAATCTCTGGGTATACTTGCTTGAGGTAGAATAGGTCTTCTACTTTATGGTTAGGTAGTTAAGGTTACCCAAGATCAGGGTAGATGGTTGAATCTTGATGGATTCAAGTAAGTCAAGATAGGTGGAGTGAGCCTCCTGAGTCATGGTTGGTGGTCTGTAGCTATCTATGATTTGAATAGATGTTTTGTCAACAGTTAATTGCACCTGGAGGGTCTCCTGTGAGTCATACTGTTTGACCAGCCTGGAGGTGTGTATGCCTTTGATAAATATTGAAACTCCACCTCCTTTGGCCTTGTAGCCCTCTGTTTGGTGACTGAAAGTATGGTAGGACAAGTAACCTGGTAAGGCTGGGGTACTCTCCGCAGCTTTGAACCAGGTTTCAGTGACTGCACAAAGTCAGCATCTTCCAGGGCAAAGAATGATTGCTATGAGTGTAGTTTCATGTTAAGGCTCCTAGCATTTAGCAGCATGACCTTTAAATTTTGTTTAGAAGAATTTTTCACATAGGTAATTTTGTCCTCATGACTTTGCCTAAAAAAGGCACTATGGGGGAGGTAGAGCCTTTGCCAGAAGCTTGAAGCCCAGGGGAGACAGATGAAGGCCATCTCTGGCAAAGCATCGCAGTCTGTCAATCATGTCCTCCCAAGCTGCCAGGTACTGGATCCCCCTGGAATGACCCCAGAAACTAAGCCAATTGTTAAAGTCAATGATTTTCTGTTTGTATTGAGGCATCATTCTGGGTGATGGTAGGATACTGCTTAAGGCTAGGGACATACCTGCCTGGGACACATATTCAGCAAGCTCAATCATGTCTCTCTTCATATAGTCCAAAAAGGTACATCTCAAGTCATTCACACCAACATGGACTATGACAGAGTCATAACAGTACCTGTTGTTGAGAGACTTGAGTGCGTGAGTGATATGGTAGATTCTAGCACCCAGCAAGCAACTTACCGTGAATACCTCCTTGTCTAGCCTGGTGAGGGCACATCTGTGTTTCTCAAGATAAAGTATCCTATGACTAGTATGCTGGGTTTGTGGCTGGGCCTTAGAGGCCGTGAGACACAGGCATGTGTACTGTGTGTGGTGCTTGATGTGGTGTGTTGTGATGTGCGTGTGTGCTTTTGCCTCAGCGGTCTCTTTTATTTAGGTATGTTTTTTGTTGAGAACCTTCTCATATATAGGAATGTACTGTACATGTGTGGGTGGTGTTAGAGGTGTGGTGTTTGTGATGTTTGTGCAAACAGCCTTCTCAGTGCCAGATGTACTGACTTGTGATTGAGACAGCAAAGATTCTAGGGTCTTAATGTAATTGCATCTCTCACGTACTGTGTTCCTAGTTGGTAGAAGAATAGGGTTTGTCCATTTTCATGAGACAGTTGCTACACTGTCTCAGGATGCCCATATTAGCCAGACTAGCAGGAGAAACCACAGGAAATTGTCCATCCATGGTTGTAAGAATCTGTGGAAGAGAGGTCAAGAATGGTAGAGTGGGACAGTTGTAGAATGATGCAGAAATCTTATACAGAAGCTGTGGGAGAGACATTAAGGAAAGTTTCATGTACTGTAACACCCGTTAAAAATAAAAGACCTACTGCTAGAATAAAGTCTAACAAATGTGCTTTTTGGCAGATATTTTGTTTGGGAAAGTGTTATTTTGCCCACTGGATTTTGTGTAAAAGATGTTTGTTAAATCTTTGATACATTTAGGTAAAGAACACTTTTTGTCATGTAAGATTTGAATCTGAAGTTTTGATGGAAAGATTTTTGGACATATGGAAAAAAGAAAATTTACTTTTAAAGGTATTAGATTAAAAAAATATTTTCTTACAATTTAGGGCTGATAAAACTGAAAAAAGGATATTACAAATGTTTACAAAAGCTGTGAGGTAAGGTTGTAAATGTTAATAAGACTAAAATTCAAGAGATGTGTGGTATGGTGGATGGGAAGTTGAGGTTATTTTTAAATAAATGGTGGAATAGTGCAGCATTTGCCAAGTGATATTGTTGTATCTAGGGCTAGGGACACTTTAAGGTATGGTGGTCAACCAAAATATTTTTTGCGGGGATAATGATCATTTGATTAGTGACTGAAAATGTATAATGTAATCAGTGTTGTCTAACAGGGTATATGCTGTGTATAAAAGAGTAGAATTTATAAGCTTACATGGCATTTTTGGTTTGATTGCAAAAAAAAAAAAAAAAAAAAAACAGAAAAAAATGAGGAGAATGTATTGACAAAGGAGGTGTTATAAGATATTTCAGGAAATGGTAAGGGAATGGAATATAATGAAAGTGGGAAGTGGTAAAAAATGTGTTATTTTTGCAAAATGAGAATTGTTCAAGGAAGTGTTGTGGTACAAGATGTATCTTACTTTAAAGAAAATATAGAAAGACATTTTGCTGATACAGAAATTGAAGTGGATGAAATTTTAGACAGTGCAAAGTCAGATTCTGGAGAAGAAGAAAGTAAAGATTATAAGACAAATAGGAACGGTACTATTGAAGAGAGATTAAAACTTAGAAAAATGAAATAAAAAATGCTTCCAAAGATTCAAAAGAAGGAAAAGCATTAAGTTAAATCAATCTCTAAACAGTTTAATTAATAAGGCTAGAATACTAGAAGTGATTGACTGATGTAAAAGCAAAGAGCAGATGTTTATTCTCTGTAAGATACTAGATTTATTTCAGAGTCTGATAGGTTTCAGTTTGGAAAATTATGGGATACCAAGTAGTGTAAATTTAGGGGTTGAAATATGTTCTGGGGTTCTTTAGTTATTTTATTTTATTGGTTAGAGAATAAATATATACAATTACTAAATGTATGTATCAAAATTCCTGGTAAGATTGCTATAGTTGATGTTAGAAGAGGCTGTGGTTGTGTATAGGCTTACTGGTCTATATGAGTATACTGAGCTTAAAGAAAGGGAGAATTTATTTGAAGATATTTGCCATATGTATCTAATAATATGCCTATTTTGTTATGTGATATTTCAATTGCAATGTTAAAAGTTCTAGAAGGAAGATAGGAAAGAATGTTATGAAACTGGTAAACTTACATTCCTGGAAGTACAGTTAGTAGACATATAAAAGAGATCCTTTGCAAACATAAATTGATTACTTTATTAATTCTGAGAACTTAAAGGAGGCGATGAGAGGTGATGTTACTGGTTTATCAGATCATAGATGGATTTAGGTAGAACTTGGAGAAAATGCACATTTTTCTAAATGAAGGTAAAGGAATTAAAAGATGTAGGGGAAAGGGGGCAGGGTTTTAAAGGAAGAAATAAGTCAATTGTTTAATGACCATGAATTAATGAGGCCTTTTCGTAATTTATGAGTCGAATGAGTGGTGGTTAGATTTTAAAGAATTATATTGTATGAAAATGAGGAAAGATAAACATAGTATGATGTATAGAATTTTATTGGAAAAAATATGCAAAATATTATGAGGTGCAAAACAGATTGAAGAAAATAAAAATAAAAATGGATTTTTGTTACATCAATAAAGGTGTTATGCAAAAGGAAGGAAAGAAGAAATACTACCTTTTTTGGCTACATCTGTAAAGAAAGAAGTTTCTTTAGTAAAGGAAATGAAGGATAAGGATGGAAATTTTAGATATAAACAGGAGAATGTTATGACATTTTTGAATAATGCATTAAAGAAATGTATAATAATAAAGAGGAAGTTAAGAAAAAAGAATAAAGAGGAAGGTGATAAGATGGAATGCTAGGAGAAGAAATGTTCATATCAGGCAAAGGAGTTGCTTCATAGAGATATAACAGTAAAAGACGTGGAAAGGGTGTTGATAACTGTAAATGATGATTCCATGTCTGGATTAGATGGCTTAGGCTATGGAATTTATAAGAAAGGTATTTAATGAATGGTTAAATAAAGAAAATGCACAAAGGTAGGAGTCATTAAATATGTGGAAAACAGGAAATAAAATAAGGAATTGGGAACCTATTCCATTGAATAATTCAGACTATAACTTTTTTATGAAAATAATCCAAAAGAGCTTTAAAGATGTATTATATGACAATATGACTTATGTGATATATAGGTAAAGGGAAGGATAGTCAAGAATTATTGATTATCATGATGGAGAAGAGAAATAATATCTTAAAAGAGATTGACAAGATTAAAATGATGGTTGGGCTTGAATAATACTTTCAACAGCATAGGTCATAAAGCTTTATGGAACATCTTGGAAGAGTATAAAGTACAAGGAAACTTTTTATTGTTTTAAAGTCTACTAATTGCAATAGTATAACTAAGATCCTGGTTAATGGATGGCTATCTTGACATTTAAGTATTAAAAGAGTGGTACATCAGGGTTATCTCATAAGTAAGATTTAAAATATAATTTGGCTATTCCATATGTTATGTCCTACACAGATGCCTTCATTGTTCTTGCAAAAAGTAAGCAATAGATGAGAAAAATCTTGAAACTTTTAAGTGTAGTTTTAAGGAATACAGGGTTATGTTTAAGTAAAGAAAATAGTAATGGATCTGATGATAGTAATCAAATAAAGGGAATATAGTTCAATAAAAAGGAGCTATGTTAGTGGGCTTCTTTATGAAAGTTTGGATGTTGTAAAAGAGGTAGGCTAAGCTTATAGTATATATTAAACTATTAGTTTATTTTGTTAATACATGTATTGTTAGTAAAATAGCATATGTAGCCAAAGTGTATATGATTCTGTCTGCTAAGGAGAAGAATACATTGCTAATTATGTTTTGTTAAATTTGGAGGTCCAGATTATACCCAGTTAAGAGAGGTGTTGGTTATTTGAGTGAAAATGAAGATGGGCTGGAATTAAAAAATCCTATAGTATACAGAGCATCCATGTTGATGTATTGGTTAATAAAAGTAATGAATGGTGAAGTGGGTAAGACTGTGAGAGTTTTTTTTGTGAATAAATATGGTAGTTTGTGGGAAAAATTGAGACAAATAAAACAGGAAAGATATTAGAGAGTTATTAAATAAAAAACAATTGAAAAAAAGTTTTTATTATGGAAATTGGAAATGAAAAATGTACAAGAATAAGAGAGGATGGTATGAGTCTATTATCATTTTTTATATTGATCCTTGGAAAGATTTTGATAGAGATGTTGTAAAAGCTATTAAAAAGAAAGAAAAGGTTGGTGAGTGTAGATGTATGTCAAGATTTTCTTTGGAGAATATCCTTCATGTGAAAGGTAATATATTATACTAAAGAAGTAAAAAAAATCTTGAAACAACTGAACATGTTTTTTGGAATATGAAATGGTTAAGAATGTGTGTTATTATATAAGCAAATAAAAGCTTATGATAAATATTAAGAAAATAGAGGATGTAGCTATATATATAATTCTTCATGGTTATAATGATAGTGTAAGAGTAGATAAAAGTGATTTTTTTTGGTTATTTGGGAAATTTGAATGCAAGAATAAATGAAATGTTATTTAATAAGAAATGGAAGATTGCAGATATTTTAAGAAAAATAAGAAGGTGGTTGGGGATGCAACAGTCTGGGATTGAATTTTTGGCACTTATTTGTAAGTATATAAATATTTCAATATTTATACCTGTAAATAAGTGACATTGCTTTTATATATATATATATATATATATATATATATATATATATATATATGTGTGTGTGTGTGTGTGTGTGTGTGTGTGTGTGTGTGTGTGTAAAAATAAAGAACCCCTACTCTTTTCAATAATCACCATGGGATATTTTACATCCACATTAGCTAATTATCTACAACCAACTCAGACAGATGTGCCTTTAGTTTAGCTCTTTATTTGAAGGAATTCATGCTGAGGAGTGCAGCGCCCACCCTCCCCCATGCTACACTACAGTGTCAGTATTAGAAAATTAATTCCATGACCTGTTCTGGGAATAGAACTCTCACCCTTCCGATCTTTCACCACAAAAAATGATTCCAGCAGTTAGCAGCATTTATAAATTCCTGGCTGGAAAACTGAGGGTTATTATCAGAAGTAACTATTTCTGGAATGCCATGTCTTGAAAAATGCTTTTAAGAACATTGACACTAGTGCAGGTTGCAGTAGTAGCAGTATGACTTCAGAGTATTTGGTTTTATAGATTACATTCCAGCAGAAAATTATTATGTTTGAACTGCAGTAAATCATTTCCTACATTATTCCATAGGACAATTGCAATGCAGTGTAAAATAATTTTGTCTTTTTAATTCCAGTTATGAAATGTCATACAGACCTCATATCCCTGCTAAATTTATGTGCTGGTTCTAACAGTTTAGACCAATGCAAAATATATCTTTATTAATATAACAGTATAGATTTGTGGGTAGTTACAAGGCATGCAGTCCAGTAAACCATTATTGAGCCTAGCCCAATTTATCCAAATCACTTTTTGGTTGAATGACTTGTTCAGAGTCACACAGTAGGTAAGTCAAGGCTGGAGGAATCAAACCCTGGACAATAAGAAGCAGCTCATTAACAGTTCATAACTTAATCCCCTACATGAATTGCCAAACTCTGCCAAAATTATGCCTAAATATGTCATGTTTCACAAATATGCAAATCACAGACTGGACCGTGGATAGACGTCCACATTTTATGTCTGTACAACTGCAGACTAACTACAGATAAACCTGGGTGGACATAACTAGCACACAGTAACTGAGCAACCTCTCCAGCACATGACAGTGCACATAAATGATGTGATTAAGGGACACAAAAAAAATCACATCTCAGTGTGGATGCAGTGCATACAAGCACTGCAGAACAGCCACACACCACCACAACCTCAACACCATTACATCTACAAGCTCACACCAGTGGAAGCACCTCAGGCAGCAGCTACCTTCATTAAAATAATATTAAACCACCTCTACTCCTCAGCCATGGCAACAATTAGATCAAATCCAACATAAAGTAAGCACAGTTATTGTAAACCACTGCATACAGTGTTAATGAATACTCCAGCACATTTGCTTCACAGCAACAGTGCATGAACATACAGAAGCTCATTTTTGTATTGATAATACAGGTGTGCTTCTTTAGATAATACACTGTGTTCAAAGATTTTAGGATGGCTTCTTTTAAGGTATCACATTTGTTCACTGGTGTGCTTTTTTTTAATCTGGCTTAGCTTGCCAGTAGACTTCAGTAACTGTGAAATAGTCCAAAGATTACTCCATTTGTCACATCCATGAGTCATTGTGCATGTGAGTAGTGGAACAGTGCATGAATGGGTCAGGGTGTCAGTGCATAATGCCAGCCGTATGTGCGTGCATGTGTATAAGTGTGGGGGGGGGGTTGTCCCCCTGCGTGTTCTTGTTCTTAGTAGGCAGGAAATTCCACTGCATAGGTATTTCAGCTGCTTAGCAAAGTGATTCATAATCATGCAACTTCTCAGGTAATGAGATGTTGCTCTTATGGGAATGCACATGACAAAGCAGTGGCACTCAGCACATCTGTATAGGGTAAATTGCAATCCTGTGCCAATTTTTATGAATATGAGGGATTACAAAATTTCAGGATTGGAGCCACTGCAACAATGTTTTTCAGCAAGTCAAGACTGCTCCATTGTTCTGAAGTTCTAAACCAATTTGCATCATTCTCCTGTAGAATCATTAGCAGTTCATTTATTTGAGTGCTTAAATTCCTATGCAAGTTGCAAAACAAATATAATATATATACTGGGAGCCAAGTGAAATGCAGTGTTATTGTTTGCGCACATAGCCTGCCAAGATCATTGTAAATACATAAATGTTAACAAGTAAATGAGAAAAAAATCCAAATATTAACAAATAATTTAACAAATTCAAAAAAGCTCATATCAAACAAAATGTGTATGCAGTTCAACAGTAACAGTGTTCAAAATCCAAGGGATACATAAGTGGCCATGTGGTACAGCAGGATGATGCCTGTGTTTGACTAGAGACATGAGCACTGGATGGGCTGCATGGGTGGGAGGGAGTGGCTAAAATCAGTTTGCCCATCCTGGGTGGAGGGAGGCAGCCTAGGCTTGTTGTAATATATTAGTATTTCTATGAGCCAGGTAATCCCTGTACTGAAAAGTGGATATATCATTTCATCAAAGGTTGAACAACTGGATGTGAGCATGCACCTACCAATGCATAACATAAAGTGGAGCTCACTAGGCTGCCAAGGGGTGGGAGTGGCTAGAACGTACTCCCTGTCATCAATATAACACTGTGCTAGTGTCCTTGGCCTCCTCAACAGCATTTGCTGTGGGATGGGTTGAGCCTAGGAGGGGCTATTGCAGGTCTGGCAGACTCAGTGAACAAGGACAAGAGTTAGTGGTAGCTGATGGTAAGCTGTGGGGCGGGGGGGTTAATCCAATGAAAACATGGGGAAATGTGTGCAAACATTTCCCCATTAACAAATAATGTATTTCTGCCCATAACAGTAACTGCCCCATCAGCTGCATATTGGGTCCTAACAAAATCCTAGTCAACTCTGCAATGAAGAGATTAACAGGTCAGGCTCCAAACCTAAGTTCAGAGTTTGGGAAAGAAATCACACATCATTCAAAACTACAGCAAGCTTTGCATCAAACACATGACAAAAACAGCAAGAAGGGAGGGATGACATGGCTTAACTGGAGAAACTTTTCTCAGTAAGTAATATTCAGAGTTCAAGTCTCTTCATGCAAAAGGAAAGCTCAGTAGAGAGAAACTAATATTCAACAAACCTTGTTTTAAATGGCCATCCCAAATTTATGATATTGTCTCAGTAAATATCCTCCATGTATTGTAACTAACAGCGTGTGATGATATAAAACTGTAAAAAGAGGATAAAGGTTTCTTATTACAGAACAGCACACAAAAAGAGAGTAATCAGTGCAACCAAAGATAGCTAGTTGCCAGAATGTTTAATACACTGTTGGGAGGAGTAATCTAGGCTAAAACATGATGACAACTTCATGAATTAAGGAATGAAGAACACAAAAGTAAAAAAATGCATCAGATTTATCCAAGAATAAAAGTTCAACATAAATAAGGTAGTCACAGCATGCTTAAATAAGAAAGCCAGACATGAGAACACTCCTAGATATGTAGGCAGCCATCTACCATCATGTTTGGACTATCCATGCTAAAAGGGGATTTTTTTTTAGCGTCTAATGAGTTAGGTATGGATTTTGAGAGACAATCTATCATTGCAAGTAATCAAGTAAGAATTGATTTACCCCGTGGTTTCAGCATATTAACTCTTTCCACATCTGAATTCAGAACTTCCAGTGTCCACATATAAGCCATGTATCTGACACTAGTCACACATATATGACACTTATTATCACTCAGTTTCAAAATTGTATGCCTTAGTCTAACAGATAAATGAGCCTCACATCATAATCTCAGCTACATGCAGAAGAATAACCAGTGATGTTAACTGTTTCAGTGAGACAATGCATAATTTCAACAACAAATCTGTGAAAACTTCTGTCACTGAAGAAATATCAAAAGACAATCTGAGAAACCCATGCCAGTATGCCCAAAGGGATGTTTGAAGTACACAGCTTAGAGCTAGTTTAATCTAGTTTGATTTGCCAAAAAGAAAGATTTTAATCTAGTATACAAATGTATTTCACAATGGGCATTAAAAAAAAAGAAAACTCTTCAACAGCTTGCAGAAAACAGAGCTTCATTTAAATTAATTTGTCCAGACTTTGGAATCTGTGCATATCCTTAACATCTCCAGCTTAATGAGTGTAGCCACGTTATTCACCCAGTTAGTTAACTTGTTTAAAAATAAAACCAAAACTCCACATTACTTCCAATTTCTGTTCATTTTTTTATTTAGACATTACAACTGCTGTCTTTGGAACATGTATTACTGTTAATGCTTGTGGAGAAGGTTTTAATGCAGTATTTCACTAGTAAGCAATATAATCCAGTAAATATATCAACATATCTGAAAAATGTCATTAGCATCTGTAGTGTCTAATCTTGATTAGAATGCTTAATTTCATGTATATCCTTTCCCTGTTTGACTCTCAACAGTTAAGCTGTAACTATGTTCTTATGCTTCTGCTAAGAGTGGAGAAGATTAAACTGCTGAGGATCAGAATCCTCAAAATACATTGCCCCAAAAAAAGACCAAAAACACTCTTTACAATGTTTTTGCAGAATGCCAAGCACCCCTGCTCCTCCCAGTGTGGGAGGCAAGACCCCCATACCTCTGAACTTATATATACCAACTCCATGGTCACACCAACTCAAAGAAGGGGGAAATTCCCCCAAAAAGGACATCATTGCCAGCACAACTCATCAACACTGATTTCCTATGGAGGAGCACCACTCCTCAGAATGTTGCATTTTGAGCAAATTAGGCACAAAGATTCAGTCTTTGGCCACTCATAAGTAAACATAATCTTGCTGCTGCTAACTATAATCCTACTATTAAGAACTGTCTGAAATTGCCTTGATGAAACAAATCATAGCAGATTGGTTGCTCGGTGCTTGCTCTACATAAAGTAAAAATAGTGATTATTATGTGTGGCTGAGATATTTAACATAAGAATATTAATCTTCAAAAGTTTAAATGTAATCTAGGTGAAAGTCATTTTAACATTTATTTTGTTGAAATATGAAAAACAAAATAATTTGTAGCTTTCTAGATTAGAAAAATACCAAAACAGAATACTTACTGATTTGATCCGAGTTTTCCATATTGGTCCAAGCTAACAGTCACATCTTACAATTGAAATGATTCAGCTCTTTATCCCCTGCTTGGTAATTAAAAGTGGATGATCAATACTCAGTAGAAAGTTAGTCAAGCAAAAATTAACAGTACACAACTCTGAACTGCCAGAAAAATATACTTAGCTCTGTATATCTTCAGAAAGTTTGAAGAGCACTCTGTCAGGACACAGGAAGGCTCCAGCAATGATATGCAGGCTGTTACTAACAGTGTCTAATTTTATGCAAGTAATCCTTGAGATAGTCAGATAACACACAGGATGTAAAACCAGTTATACAAACTTAAGACACAGGGAAATGGGGGGGTGGGGAAAAACACCTTCAGCAGAGATCTGAAAAACTATGCAGTGAAGCAAAAATAACAGTGCACAACTCTGAAGTCAGCCAGCAATGATATAAAATTAGTCAAGCAGCAATTAGCAGTACACAACTCTGAAGTGCCAGAAAAATATACTTAGCTCTGTATATCTCCAGATAGTTTAGTGGTAGTGTACCACTGTATAGACTTCGCTTATGCATCTAAGAAATATGTACTCATAAACTGGTCTTATTTTATGAGGAACATCATACATCTAGAAGGACCACAGATAAAGCTGAGGGCCAAAATCATAATACTATGTGTAAATCATTGCAGCTGAGCGGTATGAACAAAGCTATGATCCCATGACACATTTATCCTTAGGTTAACAGCCTGTTAAGCAGTTACATTATATTGTCCATACATTCTAAAATTCTAAAAGTCATCATATCTCCAAGGAAAAACTACAGTGCAGCAAGAACTGACACAATTGAAGATGAAATGTCCAGTAAAACTAGTCCTATTAAATTCTGATGATCAGGACCATTGATGAAATCAGAGAGAACATTACATAATGAAATAGGATTCTAAGGTCTGAAACATTTAATATATTAAATATATTAAATATATTAAATGCCTCATAGAATACAGTATATATATATATATATATATATATATATATATATATATATATACGTATATATATATATATATATATATATATATATATATATATATATATATATATATATATATATATATATATAGGTTCATAGGTAGGTACTAGGCTATCAGCCCAAGGGACTACATAAGCCTAGCCAGCAAGGTTCCAAGGCTTACGTCACCCAAGAAAGTTATTTTCCTGTGCCACTGTCGAGCAGAGACACAGAAGTGATCCCCGGGGTGTATTTCCTATTTCCCATTCACTCATCAAGATTTTTCTTGAAGAGTGCTAATGAAGAACTTTGCTTGACATAGATGGGTAGCTTGTTCCAGAGTATAGGAAGTCTCTGGGACAGGAATCTATCCCTCTAGTGTGTCCTATTTATTGTGGTGACAAGGTTTAGGTCCCTAGAGCGTGTAGCTCGGAGGGATTGGGATTTCTTTAGGTGTAGCATGTCAAATAGCTCTGGGTTTGACATAGCTTTATATGTTAGGCAGAGATCACCTCGGAGTAGGCAATATGCTACAGAGTAAAGCTGGAGCTTTTTGAGGCGGTCAGTGTAGGGCATTTGTTTGAGGCCAGTAATCCTTTTGTGAGGTACATCTGTGGCCTTTCCAGCTGCTGCAGATGTCTTGTGAGGTACATTCCAAAAGGGGCGTTGTACTCTATAATGGGTCTAATGAGTGTCGAGTAGAGGGGAACAATGACGTCTTTTTTCCTGGATGAGAACCCTTTTATGATGAGGTGTGCCACGTAGAAGGACTTCATGACTACTGTGGTGATGTGACTATAAAAGGAGAGACTACTGCCCACCTGGGTCCCAAGGTCTTTTATCACGCATTCAGTGTTAAGTAGATTGCTGCCTATGTGTTAGTTCATGGGTATGGAGTTTTTACCAAAGGGGATGACACTGCACCTTTTGGCATTGAGCTTGAGGCCATGGCTCTGACACCAGGCATCTGTCTCAGTGAGGCCCTTCTGTAGGATATCCACATCATTTGGGGACTTCACTATAGTTTCTAGTTTGTAGTCATCTGCAAACTTCATTAGCCAGAGGCCTTCTGTGTTAGTCTGTACTTCAGAGAAGTAGATACCAAACAGGAGACGTCCCAGGACGGAACCCTATGGTACTCCACTTGTCACTGCTTTGAGGTCAGATTTGGAGTCTGCAAGTTTTACAGTGTGGGTTCTGTCAGTGAGCAGTTGTAACTGTATTGTCCATCTGCATGGGTGTCATGAAGTTCACCACTTCTGTCTTAAGAAGCACGAAGTTGGCTTTGGAGAAATTTTTTACTGTGGTTTCCTTAATGGGGGGTGGGGGCGGGATGTGGATATCAAGGGTGATAAGCTTATGGTCGGATCAGACCAACGAGGGGTTGACTTCAGGTGTGGAACACCGGTCACTCATGTTGGTAATGACTAGGTCTAGGATATTGTTGCCCCTGGTGGGGGTGTGAATAAGTTGATCTAGGGCATTGAAGTTTATGAATGCTAGAAAGCGTTGAGCTAAGGAGTTGGTACATGAGTAGTTTTCCCAGTTAATGATAGAGATGTTGTAAAAGCTATTAAAAAGAAAGAAAAGGTTGGTGAGTGTAGACGTATGTCAAGATTTTCTTTGGAAAATACCCTTCAAGTGAAAGGTAATATGTTATACTAAAAAAGTAAAAAAAAAATCTTGAAACAACTGAACATCTTTTTTGGAATATGAAAGGGTTAAGAATGTTTGTTATTTTATAAGAAAATAAAAGCTTATGACAAATATTAAGAAAATAGAGGATGTAGCTATATATATGATTCTTTATGGTTATAATGATAGTCTAAGAGTAGATAAAAGTGATTTGTTTTGATTATTTGGGAAATTTGGAATGCAAGAATAAATTCAATTTTATTTAATAAGAAATGGACGATTGCAGATATTTTAAGAAAAATAAGAGATGGTTGGGGATGCAACAGTGTGGAACTGAATTTTTGGCACTTATTTGTAAGTATATAAATATTTCAATATTTATACCTGTAAATAAGTGACATTGGTTATATATATATATATATATATATATATATATATATATATATATATATATATATATATATATATATATATATCTCTGTAAAAATAAAGAAACCCTACTCTTTTCAATAATCACCATGAGATATTTTACATCCACATTAGCTAATTATCTACAACCAACTCAGGCAGATGCACCTTCAGTTTAGCTCTTCACTTGAAGGAATTCATGCTTGCTGAGGAGTGCAGCACCCACCCGCCCCCATGCTACATTACAGTGTCAGTATTGGAAAATTAATTCCATGACCTGTTGTGGGAATAGAACCCCCACTCTTTCGATCTTTGAACACAAAAAAATGATTCCAGCTGTTAGCAGCATTTATAAATTCCTGGCTGGAAAACTGAGGGTTATTATCAGAAGTAACTCTTTCTGGAATGCCATGTCTTGAAAAATGCTTTTAAGAGCATTGACACTAGTGCAGGTTACAGTAGTAACAGTATGAATTCAGAGTATTTGGTATTATAGATTACATCCCAGCAGAAAATTATTATGTTTAAACTGCAGTAAATCATTTCTTACCTTATTCCATAGGGCAATTGCAATGCAGTGTAAAATCATTTTGTCTTTTTAATTCTAGTTATGAAATGTCATACAGACCTCACATCCCTGCTAAATTTATGTGCTGGTTTTAACAGTTTAGACCAATACAAAATATCTCTTTATTAATATAACAGTATAGATTCATGGGTAGTTGCAAGGCATGCAGTCCAGTAAACCATTATTGAGCCTAGCCCAATTTATCCAAATCATTCTTTGGTTGAATGACTTGTTCAGAGTCACACAGTAGGTAAGTCAAGGCTGGAGGAATCAAACCCTGGACAATAAGAAGCAGCTCATTAACAGTTCATAACTTAATCCCCTACATGAATTGCCAAACTCTGCCCAAATTAGGCCTAAATATGTTATGTTTCACAAATATGCAAATCACAGACTGGACCGTGGATAGACGTCCACATTTTATGTCTGTACAACTGCAGACTAACTACAGATAAACCTGGGTGGACATAACTAGCACACAGTAACTGAGCAACCTCTCCAGCACATGACAGTGCACATAAATGATGTGATTAAGGGACACAAAAAAAATCACATCTCAGTGTGGATGCAGTGCATACAAGCACTGCAGAACAGCCACACACCACCACAACCTCAACACCATTACATCTACAAGCTCACACCAGTGGAAGCACCTCAGGCAGCAGCTACCTTCATTAAAATAATATTAAACCACCTCTACTCCTCAGCCATGGCAACAATTAGATCAAATCCAACATAAAGTAAGCACAGTTATTGTAAACCACTGCATACAGTGTTAATGAATACTCCAGCACATTTGCGTCACAGCAACAGTGCAGGAACATACAGAAGCTCATTTTTGTATTCATAATACAGGTGTGCTTCTTTAGATAATACACTGTGTCCAAAGATTTTAGGATGGCTTCTTTTAAAGTATCGCATTTGTTTACTGGTGTGCTTTTTTTTAATCTGGCTTAGCTTGCCAGTAGACTTCAGTAACTGTGAAATAGTCCAAAGATTACTCCATTTGTCACATCCATGAGTCATTGTGCATGTGAGTAGTGGAACAGTACATGAATGGGTCAGGGTGTCAGTGCATAATGCCAGCCGTATGTGCGTGCATGTGTATAAGTGTGGGGGGGGTTGTGCCCCTGCGTGTGCTTGTTCTTAGTAGGCAGGAAATTCCTCTGCATAGGTATTTCAGCTGCTTAGCAAAGTGATTCATAATCATGCAACTTCTCGGGTAATGAGATGTTGCTCTTATGGGAATGCACATGACAAAGCAGTGGCACTCAGCACATCTGTATAGGGTAAATTGCAATCTTGTGCCAATTTTTATGAATATGAGGGATTACAAAATGTCAGGATTGGAGCCACTGCAACAACGTTTTTCAGCAAGTCAAAACTGCTCCATTGTTCTGAAGTTCTAAACCAATTTGCATCATTCTCCTGTAGAATCATTAGCAGTTCATTTATTTGAGTGCTTAAATTCCTATGCAAGTTGCAAAACAAATATAATATATATAATGGGAGCCAAGTGAAATGCAGTGTTATTGTTTGGCACACAGCCTGCCAAGATCATTGTAAATACATAAATGTTAACAAGTAAATGAGAAAAAAATCCAAATATTAACAAATAATTTAACAAATTCAAAAAAGCTCATATCAAACAAAATGTGTATGCAGTTCAACAGTAACAGTGTTCAAAGTCCAAGGGATACATAAGTGGCCCTGTGGTACAGCAGAATGATGCCTGTGTTTGACTAGAGACATGAGCACTGGATGGGCTGCATGGGTGGGAGGGAGTGGCTAATATCAGTTTGCCCATCCTGGGTGGAAGGAGGCAGCCTAGGATTGTTGTAATATAGTAGTATTTCTATGAGTTAGGTAATCTCTGTACTGAAAAGTGGATATATCATTTCATCAAAGGTTGAACAACTGGATGTGAGCATGCACCTACCAATGCATAACATAAAGTGGAGCTCACTAGGCTGTCAAGGGGTGGGAGTGGCTAGAACGTACTCCCTGTCATCAATATAACACTGTGCTAGTGTCCTTGGCCTCCTCAACAGCATTTGCTGTGGGATGGGTTGAGCCTAGGAGGGGCTATTGCAGGTCTGGCAGACTCAGTGAACAAGGACAAGAGTTAGTGGTAGCTGATGGTCAGCTGTGGGACGGGGGGGTTAATCCAATGAAAACATGGGGAAATGTGTGCAAACATTTCCCCATTAACAAATAATGTATTTCTGTCCATAACAGTAACTGCCCCATCAGCTGCATATTGGGTCCTAACAAAATCCTAGTCAACTCTGCAATGAAGAGATTAACAGGTCAGGCTCCAAACCTAAGTTCAGAGTTTGGGAAAGAAATCACACATCATTGAAAACTACAGCAAGCTTTGCATCAAACACATGACAAAAACAGCAAGAAGGGAAGGATGACATGGCTTAACTGGAGAAACTTTTCTCAGTAAGTAATATTCAGAGTTCAAGTCTCTTCATGCAAAAGGAAAGCTCAGTAGAGATAAACTAATATTCAACAAACCTTGTTTTAAATGGCCATCCCAAATTTATGATATTGTCTCAGTAAATATCCTCCATGTATTGTAATTAACAGCGTGTGATGATATAAAACTGTAAAAAGAGGATAAAAGTTTCTTTATCACAACAGCACACAAAAAGAGAGTAATCAGTGCAACCAAAGATAGCTAGTTGCCAGAATGTTTAATACCCTGTTGGGAAGAGTAATCTAGGCTAAAACATGATGACAACTTCATGAATTAAGGAATGAAGAACACAAAAGTAAAAAAATGCAGCAGATTTATCCAAGAATAAAAGTTCAACATAAATAAGGTAGTCACAGCATGCTTAAATAAGAAAGCCAGACATGAGAACACTCCTAGATATGTAGGCAGCCATCTACCATCATGTTTGGACTATCCATGCTAAAAAGGGATTTTTTTTTACTGTCTAATGAGTTGGGTATGGATTTTGAGAGACAATCTATCATTGCAAGTAATCAAGTAAGAATTGATTTACCCTGTGGTTTCAGCATATTAACTCTTTCCACATCTGAATTCAGAACTTCCAGTGTCCACATATAAGCCATGTATCTTACACTAGTCACACATATGACACTTATCACTCAATTTCAAAATTGTATGCCTTAGTCTAACAGATAAATGAGCCTCACATCATAATCTCAGCTACATGCAGAAGAATAACCAGTGATGTTAACTGTTTCAGTGAGACAATGCATAATTTCAACAACAAATATTAAAGTACACAGCTTAGAGCTAGTTTAGTCTAGTTTGATTTGCCAAAAAGAAAGATTTTAATCTGGTATACAAATGTATTTCACAATGGACATTTAAAAAAAAGAAAACTCTTCAACAGCTTGCAGAAAACAGAGCTTGATTTTAATTCATTTGTGCAGACCCTGGAATCTGTACATATCCTTAACATCTCCAACTTAATGAGTGTAACCATGTTATTCACCCAGTTAGTTAACTTGTTTAAAAATAAAACCAAAACTCCACATTACTTCCAATTTCTGTTCATTTTTTTTATTTAAACATTACAACTGCTGTCTTTGGAACATGTATTACTGTTACTGCTTGTGGAGAAGTTTTTAATGCAGTATTTCACTAGTAAGCAATATAATCCAGTAAATATATCAACATATCTGAAAAATGTCATTAGCATCTGTAGTGTCCTGATTAGAATGCTTAATTTCATGTATATCCTTTGCCTGTTTGACTCTCAGCAGTTAAGCTGTAACTATGTTCTTATGCTTCTGTTAAGTGGGGAGAAGATTAAACTGCTGAGGATCAGAATCCTCAAAATACATTGCCCCAAAAAAAGAACAAAAACACTCTTTACAATGTTTTTGCAGAATGCCAAGCACCCCTGCTCCTCCCAGTGTGGGAGGCAAGACCCCCATACCTCTGAACTTATATATACCAACTCCATGGTCACACCAACTCAAAGAAGGGGGAAAGTCCCCCCAAAAAGGACATCATTGTCAGCACAACTCATCAACACTGATTTCCTATGGAGGAGCACCACTCCTCAGAATGTTGCATTTTGAGCAAATTAGGCACAAAGATTCAGTCTTTGGCCACTCATAAGTAAACATATTCTTGCTGCTGCTAACTATAATCCTACTACTAAGAACTGTCTGAAATTGCCTTGATGAAACAAATCATAGCGGATTGGTTGTTCGATGCTTGCTCTACATAAAGTAAAAATAGTAATTATTATGTGTGGCTGAGATATGTAACATAAGAATATTAATCTTCAAAAGTTTAAATGTAATCTAGGTGAAAGTCATTTTAACATTTATTTTGTTGAAATATGAAAAACAAAATAATTTGTAGCTTTCTAGATTAGAAAAATACCAAAACAGAATACTTACTGATTTGATCTGAGTTTTCCATATTGGTCCAAGCTAACAGTCACATCTTACAATTGAAATAATTCTGCTCTTCATCCCCTGCTTGGTAATTAAAAGTGGATGATCAATACTTAGTAGAAAGTTAGTCAAGCAAAAATTAACAGTACACAACTCTGAACTGCCAGAAAAATATACTTAGCTCTGTATATCTTCAGAAAGTTTGAAGAGCACTCTGTCAGGACACAGGAAGGCTCCAGCAATGATATGCAGGCTGTTACAAACAGGGTCTAATTTTATGCAAGTAATCCTTGATAGTCAGATAACACACAGGATGTAAAACCAGTTATACCAACTTAAGACACAGAGAAATCGGGGGAGGGGGGTAAAACACCTTCAGCAGAGATCTGAAAAACTATACAGTGAAGCAAAAATAACAGTGCACAACTCTGAAGTCAGCCAGCAATGATATAAAATTAGTCAAATAAACAATTACCAGTACACAACTCTGAAGTGCCAGGAAAATATACTCAGCTCTGTATATCTCCTGATAGTTTGAAGAGCGCTCTTTCAGGACACAGGAAGGCTCCAGCAATGATATGCAGACTTTTTTACTAGGAGGGCTTAATTTTATGCAAGTAATCCTTGAGATAGTCAGATAACACACAGGATGTAAAACCAGTTATACCAACTTAAGACACAGAGAAATCGGGGAAGGGGGGTAAAACACCTTCAGCAGAGATCTGAAAAACTATGCAGTGAAGCAAAAATAACAGTGCACAACTCTGAAGTCAGCCAGCAATGATATACAATTAGTCAAGCAACAATTAACAGTACACAACTCTGAAGTGCCAGAAAAATATACTTAGCTCTGTATATCTCCAGATAGTTTAGTGGTAGTGTACCACTGTATAGACTTCGCTTATGCATCTAAGAAATATGTACTCATAAACTGGTCTTATTTTGAGGAACATCATACATCTAGAAGGACCACAGATAAAGCTGAGGGCCAAGATCATAATATTATGTGTAAATCATTGCAGCTGAGCGGTATGAACAAAGCTATGATCCCATGACACATGTATCCTTAGGTTCACAGCCTCTTAAGCAGTTACTTTATATTGTCCATACATTCTAAAATTCTAAAAGTCATCATATCTCCAAGGAAAAACTACAGTGCAGCAAGAACTGACACAATTGAAGATGAAATGTCCAGTAAAACTAGTCCTATTAAATTCTGATGATCAGGACCATTGATGAAATCAGAGAGAACATTACATAATGAAATAGGATTCTAAGGTCTGAAACATTTAATATATTAAATATATTAAATGTCTCATAGAATACAGTATATATATATATATATATATATATATATATATATATATATATATATATATGTTCATAGGTAGGTACTAGGCTATCGGCCCAAGGGCCTACATAAGCCTAGCCAGCAAGGTTCCATGGTTTACGCCACCCAAGAAAGTTATTTTCCTGTGCCACTGTCGAGCAGAGACACAGAAGTGATCCCCGGGGTGTATTTCCTATTTCCCATCCACTCATCAAGATTTTTCTTGAAGAGTGCTAATGAAGAACTTTGCTTGACTTAGATGGGTAGCTTGTTCCATAGTATAGGAAGTCTCTGGGACAGGAATCTATCCCTCTAGTGTGTCCTATTTATTGTGGTGACAAGGTTTAGGTCCCTAGAGCGTGCAGCTCGGAGGGATTGGGATTTCTTTAGGTGTAGCATGTCAAATAGCTCTGGGTTTGACATAGCTTTATATGTTAGGCAGAGATCACCTCGGAGTAGGCAATATGCTACGGAGTAAAGCTGGAGCTTTTTGAGGCGGTCAGTGTAGGGCATTTGTTTGAGACCAGTAATCCTTTTGTGAGGTACATCTGTGGCCTTTCCAGCTGCTTCAGATGTCTTGTGAGGTGCATTCCAAAAGGGGCGTTGTACTCTATAATGGGTCTAATGAGTGTCGAGTAGAGGGGAACAATGACGTCTTTTTTCCTGGATGAGAACCCTTTTATGATGAGGTGTGCCATGTAGAAGGACTTCATGACTACTGTGGTGATGTGACTATCAAAGGAGAGACTACTGCCCACCTGGGTCCCAAGGTCTTTTATCACGCATTCAGTGTTAAGTAGATTGCTGCCTATGTGGTAGTTCATGGGTATGGAGTTTTTACCAAAGGGGATGACACTGCACCTTTTGGCATTGAGCTTGAGGCCATGGCTCTGACACCAGGCATCTGTCTCAGTGAGGCCCTTCTGTAGGATATCCACATCATTTTGGGACTTCACTATAGCTCCTTGTTTGCAGTCATCTGCAAACTTCATTAGCCAGAGGCCTTCTGTGTTAGTCTGTACTTCAGAGAAGTAGATACCAAACAGGAGACGTCCGAGGACGGAACCCTATGGTACTCCACTTGTCACTGCTTTGAGGTCAGATTTGGAGTCTGCAAGTTTTACAGTGTGGGTTCTGTCAGTGAGCAGTTGTAACTGTATTGTCCATCTGCATGGGTGTCATGAAGTTCACCACTTCTGTCTTAAGAAGCACGAAGTTGGCTTTGGAGAAATTTTTTACTGTGGTTTCCTTAATAGGGGATGAGGGCGGGATGCGGATATCAAGGGTGATAAACTTATGGTCGGATCGGACCAACGAGAGGTTGACTTCAGGTGTGGAACACCGGTCACTCATGTTGGTAATGACTAGGTCTAGGATATTGTTGCCCCTGGTGGGGGTGTGAATAAGTTGATCTAGGGCATTAAAGTTTATGAATGCTAGAAAGCGTTGAGCTAAGGAGTTGGTACATGAGTAGTTTTCCCAGTTAATGGTGGGGTAGAGTCGCCCATTATTAGGGTGTTTGGTTGAACCCCAATATTTTCCAGTACATCAAGAAAAGAGCAGTGGTAATTCTGGGGCATGGTGGGGGATCTGTAGCAAGCTACAATTTGGATTGCAGTTTTGCCCAGAGTTAGTTGCACTTGGATAACCTCGGATGCATTATGCTGAGCAACTAGCCTGGAGGTGTGGATATCCTTAATGAATATGTACACACCTCCCCCTTTGGTGTTTTGGTCCAGGTTACATGGCCAAAAAGTGTGGAATGAGTTATAGCCTGGTAGTGCAGGGGTGCTCTCTGGAGCCTTGAACCAGGTCTCAGTCAGTACACAGATATCGATGTTCTCCATTTTAAGGAGTGCCTCGAGTGAGTGCATTTTGAGATTTAGACTTCTAGCATTGAGTAGCATTACCCTCAGTTTTTGCTTGCCTGTTCCTGTTATGGTAATGAATTTGTTATTTGAACTCTGCCTAAAAAAGGCACTATAGGGGCAGCAAGAGCCTTAGCCAGGCTCCGGAATCCCAGGGGCGACAGGTGCAGGCCATCTGTGGCAAAGCATCGTGGTTTCTCAACCGTGTCATCCCAAGCAGACAGATACTGGATCCCCTTAGAATGACACCAGAAGCTTAGTCAATTGTTGAAGTCAATCATTTTGTCCTTGTACTGCGGTATCATTCTGGGAGATGGCAGAATGCTACTCAGGGCTAGGGTCATACCTGCCTGGGCTACAAGATCGGTGAGCTTTTCCATGTCACTTTTCATGTAATCCAGGGAAGTACGTCTCGGGTCATTCACACCAACATGGACAATGACAGAGTCATATTTGTACTTGTTGTGGAGTAACCTGAGTGCATGGGTTATGTGTGGATCCTGGCACCCGACAGGCAGCTGACAGTAACCTTCTTCTTGTTTAGCCTGGTGAGCAGGACATCAGTGTCAAAACTAAATAGCCTCAAGAGATGAATCAATATGGAGTGAATATCAGTAATACCAAGTAAAAAGTATAGATTCAGTTACTATATGTATTTCTAACCTCTTATGTATAAATATGTTTTTATCAAGTAGGTGGCAATTTTCCCCTAATGTTTTTGTGTCCGGGTGTCTCATTCAATTCTATTTAATCCTAATTTAATTTTAGTTTGCTATTTGATATTGGGAAATCTGTTCTGTCCCTTTAACTTAATGAATGTCATTAGTGTTAAGTAATTGTTTTTTATGCATATATAATGTGCTTGTACTGATTGAGAGTGTTTCTGAAGAAGTCAGCTGTTGGAGCTGACGAAAAGTGTTTAAAATAAATAAATTCTATTTGTGTGACAGTATATTTGCCACTGTCCGTGTTTTTTGTTTTTATAGAGTCACCTATGACTAGTGTGTTGGGTATGTTGTTTTGCCTTATTGGCTGTGGTTGAGTGGCACACTGAGTCTGTGGGCTATGTGTCATTTGGGTTGTGTTGGGGGATGGAGGTTGCTTGCGTTTCTGCTTTGGAGGTCTCTGTTGCTTAGCCAGATTATTATTGAGAGCCTCCCCAAATGTTTTTGTGTTACTATGTGTGGATTTTGGTGGTGTAGATTTAGTGAGACTATGTGATGAGTGTGGTGCAAATGTTTACCTTCTTCTCATGACTGTCAAGTTTGTCTTGGTTGGAGAGAGCTGTACCCCCAGTTTGGCTAGATAAGTGCATCTCTCACAGGTTGTAGTGTTGGGTGGTAGGAGCAGAGGATTATCAGTGTACATTAGGCAATTTCTACATTGCCTCAAGATGCCCAGATTCATCAGATAGACAGGAGAGAACACTAGGAGCTGACCCTTGGACATGCCTGAATAAAAAACTATTTTCCTCTAGATAAGTGAGGAAAGTGAGTACAAGAGCTGTTTTTCTCTAAGCAAGTGAGAAAAGGAAGTACAAAAACTGTTTTCCTCTAGGTAATGAGGAAGATTGAGTGCTATAGCAATTAGTAGGTTATTTAGTGCTTACAAGTTCTGAACAAGTGCTGAATAAGCAAATTTAAGTGCTAAAACTAAGAATCTGTATATGCACTTGACAAGTTACAGGACAGAAACAAACGCAAATGCAGGCTTTCAAATCAGAAAGTTGAGAGAGATGGAAGATTGCCCAAACGGCCAATGACAACAATTTCTGGGCCAGAACCACTCCTTATGTGGTAGACAGGTTACCTAGTGCTTACCACTCCCACTGATAAGCTAGAAGGCTTCCCTCCAGCACAGAAAGGCTTGGGGGGCTCAGAAGCTTACGTACAGTCCTGGATACAGCAAATCTGTATCTGAAACACTAGTTACAGGAAAGGTAGGAAACAGGCTTACCGTTTTTTTTTACAGAAAAGTAGCAAAAACAGTAGTAAAAACAATTCACATACAGTGAAAGCTAGGACACTTGAGTATGCAGCAATATTAGACCAAACACAGTTTAAAAAATGCAATTAAATTAAAAAAGACTAAAGGCAAGTGCAGAAAGTGTTTATTAGGTAGAATGTGGTAAAGAGACTGGGGGAGTATCCCAGATCAAATCTACAGTGGAGCGGGCAACTGCAAAAGCCACCAAATTTAAACTACAAACCAAAAATAGAGAGGGTGGGTGGGACAAAACAGTTTCAACAGAGATCTAAGCAACAATTAACAAACTCTATAACCAAAAAATATATACTCAGCTCTGTATAACTGCAGATAGTCTGTAAGGCAGTCTCTCAGAACACAGGTTCCAGCAATTTGAATGCAGCTGTTACTATAACAACTGAAGACACGGCAGAAAATGGGGAGGGGATGGGGAAAACAGTTTCAACAGAGATCTAAGCAATAACTAACAGTACAAACTTTAAAATCAAAAAATTTACTCATCTCTGTATATTTGCCGATGAGTCTCTCAGAACAGTGAGACAACAGTTTCAACAGAGATCTAAGCAAAAATTAACAAACTCTATAACTAAAAGAAATATACTCAGTTCTGTATAATTGCAGATAGTCTGTAAGACAGTCTCTCAGAACACAGGTTCCAGCAATTTGAATGCAGCTGTTACTATACCAACTGAAGACATGGCAGAAAATGGGGGGGGGGCACTTTCAACAGAGATCTAAGCAACAACTAACAGTACAAGCTTTAAAACCAAATAAATATACTCAGCTCTGTATATTTGCCAATCAGTCTCTCAGAACAGTGAGACAACAGTTTCAACAGAGATCCGAGCAACAATTAACAAACTCTATAACCAAAAAAAATATACTCAGCTCTGTATAATTGCAGATAGTCTGTAAGGCAATGTCTCAGAACACAGGTTCCAGCAATTTGAATGCAGCTGTTACTATACCAACTGAAGACACGGCAGAAAATGGGGGGGGGACAGTTTCAACAGAGATCTAAGCAACAACTAACAGTACAAACTTTAAAACCAAATACATATATATATATATATATATATATATATATATATATATATATATATATATATATATATTCTTTTTTTTTTTGCACTTTACTGTGTGTGTGTACTTGTCAGCATCCCAGTGTGTATATCCCCCTACTATTGCCAGTGGTGAGGATTGAGACTCCTTGATTACTGGACCAGTGCTGGGATGTCACACCATGGTCACACAACTACAAAGACAGTCAAATTATTTGAATTATGCTATTGTCATGCTGCAACTTGACAGTAATTTGGTCAACTGCATCACATATAGTTTTCACCCACAAATCTGGCTGCATAAAAGCAACCTGCAACCACATTTTAGAAGCCATATATTTGGTTCAATGTTCAAAATACTGAATGTTGCTTCTGTGGTTCAAAGACTGAATTATCGTATTCCTGTCTTCTGTGTATGTGAGATCTCACTACAGTAGGGATTGGGAATTTGTCTTTTTCCCATTGTTTTGTGGGATTGTGGGATTCTTTTATTCCTTCCTTCTGTGTATGTGAGATTGCAGTACAGTGGGAGTGGGAATTTGCCTTTTTCCCATTGTTTTGTGGTCTTGCATTTGGTATATATAATTATCAGGGGGTGTAAGGGGGCAGGAAGGCTTACCCCTGCATGAAATATATTTTTATCTTTTTGTTATTATGTGATTCTGTCTTTTAGGTCATTGTTTTTTTTTATTTAAAAATATACGTGTTCAGCATTTCATTAGGTAATCATACACACACACACACACACACACACACACACACACACACACACACACACACACACACACACACACACTTAAAAAAAAGTTGAATGTTTGATATGGGATATATATAGCTTTAATGCTAACAGTACTTTATGGCATGTGATATGCAGTACTTGTAGAAAAATTTAAATCTGAATATGCACCTCATGGAGGTTAAACCTCATTTAGTGTTTCTATCTTATCTACTTGCCACTGAAATGCTACAGCTGCACACAGGAATAACCCATTAATTGCCTATGACTTGTGTAAAGACAGACATAATTAAATCCAGTGTTAGATTATCTTCTACATTCCATAGTCTGCAGAAAAAGCTACATACTTCACAGTTCTGGAGTATACTGCATCACATATCAAAGGCCTCATCAGTCTCTCAGAACAGTGAGACAACAGTTTCAACAGAGATCTAAGCAACAATTAACAAACTCTATAACCAAAAAATATATACTCAGCTCTGTATAACTGCAGATAGTCTGTTATTGAATGCAGCTTGAGTACATTGAGTACAATGCTGGGGGTAATATTACTGATAGCAACTGTGTGAACAGGGGTACTGCCTATATAGTTCTAAGACATAATAGGATTAAAGGGGCTGACAATATGTAGCTACTGATCCTCAGATATTTTTTCATGATTTTTTTTTGGTGTAACCAGTACACTAGGGTAAGGTATGTTAGAAAATGCTGTTACATTTGAGACATCATGATTCACATATGCTGCTTTGCTGGTCATATGAGTTTTTTTTTTAATGACCGAATAGCCAAGCAGTAACTAAGAGATTATAAAGTATGCAGCACACATTTAGTGAGAGCTCTGAATCTCATTTCTAATGGTAGAAGTGACGTTTTTTCCCCAGTTGCACAGACTTTCACCTTAGCACTTACTGCAGAGTGCCCATACTTACACTTCTCCTACTTGTTTACCTGCTGATGCAAAATAGTTGGACTAAAAAAACATGTCATAAAAACAAACACTTTTTCAGCAAAATAAAGTTAGCAAACTAGCTGTGTTGGCAGACAGGGATAAAGCCCTGACTATAACCGAGATGATCTGAGCAGCTCTGGCAACTGCTGGTGCTGGCAAGGATAAGGGAGGAGTGATACAATACTGCAGCTCACCTCTGTTTGAGGACAGGTGGAGGGGTACATGCTGGGGCACATAATTCCATGGTAGAGTCTTTGATGGAAATCAGAGATCAAACAGAAGTGTTGGCTCCTAGGGGAAGTGAGGTGTTATGTCAGCTGTGAAAGCAAACAACATACCCTTTCTGATAACCAGTATATGATTAAACCTGAAGCATGTTACTGCCTTAATGATGACCCTTGCAGTCAGCTATCACTGCTACTGAAGGAGGAGTGACTATTGGCTGAGAGGAGGGCTGATAGCAAGCAGCAGTGGAAAAGGATGAAAAATAAAATAGTTTGAGTTTGTAGCACCTGCACCATTACTATATAATATATATGGAACCTGGATGGACCGACACTTTATATATATATATATATATATATATATATATATATATATATATATATATACATATACATACATATTCTTGTTTTAAAAAAAGCATTTCTCAACATCTGTTAATGTTGTGTTATCCTACAACGGTTTATTCAACCTTTGTTTTATGATTGTCTGTTCACAAAGTGTACCTGTCTCATCTCCTAGCAAGAACTTTTAGCCTGGAGCTCAGAAGCATTGGTCACATTTGTCAGACATTTACTCTGTGTCATTTAGTGTCATTTAGCAGTGCCTGCAATAAATGGATTCCTTACTGATTAAAAGGCAATATGCGCAGTATCCTCAATGATCAAATTCAGTAAAATCAGACAAATTATTGTTGACAGTCATTTGATGGAGTATTGTCTTGCAGGAGTCTGGATGCTATGTCTTATCACATGTGCTACCTTGTTGTATATAGTAAATAGCACATAATAATAAATCCCTTTTACGTTTTGCAAACAAGATTTGTTTCAGGTCCGTGTGCTCTTGTTTCTGAAATTGTAGATTAAGAATGAAAATAAAACATAACATTATAAAGAAATAGTTTTATATTTGTTGATCAAGCAATTGTCTTGTGTGTCTGTTAAATTTAAATTTATTGTGATTTTTGTCTGTCAAAGAATATTCCTATTTACCTCTTGGTCATTGCACTTTCTTAAGCTACAATAAATTATAGGCTTTAGGCATGGTGATATCTTCACTATCAAGTAATTTACTATTGTGCTACAAGTTTACTGAGTTTGATTTCTCAGCATGGTTCTGATAAAATCAGCCACAATGGTTTTTTGAGTTCTGACCTAGAACATTCTGTTATCAGAGCAACACATAAATGGACATGTTTCTCATAATGGCTCCTTAGTCTGCTTCCAGCTTATCCTGGTGTCTTCTACAATCACAAGTCTAAATCCTTGTCCGGACATTTCCTTGTCCATTAAACAGAATGAATGTTTAAAACAGCAGTAAAAATACTTCATGGAGAAAAGCAGGCTGAATACAGGACCAGAGAGATGGGCGAGATCTGCACAAATGGCTATAAATGGAAAGGAAAAGACTGAAATGAGAACATGCAACAGTGAGAACAGGCAGCAAGTGGTAAAACTTTGGTTGTTCCCTGTTAGGAACACAATCGCATTTGATTATTTTCTGTCTCTCTTTTCCATCTTTGTATATATATATATAGTTCCTTTGTGGGCTCCCAATCTCTGTCTCTATCCTCTAGGCACTCAATTGAAGATGCTAAAGGTTGGGGGGGGTATCAAACAACTCTTGTCTTGTCTAAGTCCATTCTGTGAGGAAGCTTGTGTAACTGTCCTGGCCATTTTCAAAAGAAGGGAGAACCACTGTTGCCCTGGCCAAACGTTGGTCACCACAGCAGTTATCTTTAAAGATCCCACCTGAATTTTTAGAATGACTCTGATTATCATTGGAGTGGGGGTATATACAGGAGCATTCCTATACATGATAATGAAAAGGCATCTGTCTTCCAGGCCTGTTTGCAATGAATGCTGGATATAATTTCTTTAACTGTCTGTTCTGATGCGAGGCAAGCAGATGTATTTTAGGAGTTCCCTACAGTTGGATCAATTCCTCGAAACCCTTTGGTTCAGTTTCATGATGGTCTGTCATGGTCTTTCGTAGCTTGTCTGCAATAATGCTTTGCTTTGATGGAAAATAGGTAGCCTGAAGTGATAGACTGATATGAGATGTTAAGTCCCAGGCTACTCTGTGTGCACCTAAGTGTGCATATGATCTGTCCCCCCCCCCCATCTGTTTATGTACCACATCACTGTGGTGTTGTCTCTGATTGCTAGTAGAGGGCTTGGAGTCCAAAGATAGTTTGGGTGTTTCAAATCATTTATTACTGCATGCATTTATTTGACATGTATGTGCTTTAGTCTTTCCTGCTTGTTCCACAGACCCTGAACTTTCAACCCCCAGGAAACAGCTTCCCAAGCAAGGTGTGATACATCTACAGTTATGAACTGAGCAGGAGCTGGAAGAAGTGGAGACCTGGGTTATAGTATAACTGCTCCACCCACCAAGGTAACTCCCTTTTGATTAACCCCAAAACTGGAATGTGAAAAAATGGGAGCTGGCAGTGGGTCCAAACAGATTTTTTCTCATACAAAGTTTGGCCAGAAGAATTTTAAGAATTGTAGAGGCCATGAAATCCAGAGTCCTGAGATATTCCTATGTTAAAGTTAGAGACTGGCTGAAGAAAATTAGACACTGTACCTTGTAAATGCCTACTTTGTCCTGAAGAAGAAATACTGTCTTGAGGGATATATCCAGAATGCATTCCTGAAACACTATCCTGTTTGAAGGAACGAGAGGAGATTTATTTTTGTTCACCTGGAACCCCAGATTTAGTAGGAGGTCCTTTAGCCAGGCACCCATGTACCCAGGCCAGATATTCTTTACATTTTGAAAAAGAATCTGCAAATATAATTCAGACATCTAAAAACAGAATAAATGTGAATCTCTTTTAATATGTAATGTTACTGATGCCACACACTTGGTAAATACCCTTGAAGGTGCAGATAGCCCAAAGGGTAAGACTGTGAACAGAAAATATAAGTGAGACAAAGAAAATCTTAAACAAATCTGAAATATTTGAGAAATGGGATGTACTGATATGCATCATTTAAATCAACAAACTGAAAGGTGATATAACAGGTAACAGAGATTGAATGGAAAAATGAAATAGGATATCAGCGTAGGAAGGGGAAAATAAATGGAAAGGCCGTTAGTGAATCCATCTCTTTGGATTGGCCTTGGTTCTGGGAGCTGCCCCCCCCCCCCACACACACACACACTTATTTTAGGAGCCTCCCTTACACTGATTTTTGAAATTCTGTTTGCTTGAACCTTGCTGAGACTGTTTGTGCTGCCTGCTGTAAAGGGATATTTAATTGGAAGGAAATGTCCTACTAAACTTTGGCAAGGAGAGTATAAAATCTGATTGATCCCTCCCACCCACCCACCACCACCACCACCACCACCACAAATTAACTTCCCATATTCAATAAAACTTTTAAAGACCTCAGGAGAACAGTGGGCAAACAACACATCTCTATCTAGGGGAGCATTCAAGATCACAGCTTTGAAATCCTTTGATAAGATTTGTGCACATATCCAGGCAAACCTTCTCATTGCTGACCCAATAGCAGCTGCTCTAGATGTACCATCAGCGGAGTCATAAATACACATTAAAAGTGTTTTGGTTACATGAGATACAGAGACTATTAAATTAAGAGAGGCATTAATCTCAGGAGAAGGGAGCTTAGCAATTCATTTTCTCATATTTTCAAAAGAAGAAAGCAGAAATGCAGATGTATGAGCTTGACAATTCAGAATTCTGAAGGTAAAGCAGAAGAAGAAGAATATACTTTCTTCCCAAATCTATCAAAAGCCTTCCCATCTTTGTCAGAAGTAATTTGGTTAGCTTTCACAAGGTGTTTGACAAAATAAGATTTTGCCAAAGAATCAACTGCATGGTCTGATTTGGAATTTGAAAATAAAAAAAAAATGTGGATCTGGAGAACCGTATAAAATCTATCAGACTTTTTAGGGCTATGAGGTTGACTGTCAAGTAAATTGCAGGTTGTCAAGAAAGCATCCTCTAATGCTGGTAAAACAGGAGTTGGGTTGAAAATAGGCACCAATAAGTGTGGAGCCAACTGTGTTTTTTGTCAGCACATATAGAGAGAGACATGTTCTTCTGACTATATTTAAAGAAACTGATTAAAACCAATGCTGGAGGTGACTGTAACTCAATGCAGGCATTTTACAGGGCAAGCTGCAATGTCTGTGAAGCATTATATGTGGGGAAAATGCTCAACAGACTTAAAAGAAGGATTTCTGGCCATCTTTCTGAAATTAGAGCTAAGTGCAAGAATAACACACTGGTTCGGCACCTGCAGCTTCACAAAAGACATACTGGCCTTAAATTTCAAATTATTTACCATGTGGACCTTTTGGAACTGGAAGGAGACATCCCTATTTTTTTAGAAAAGCATGAATTACTGTGGCAGCTAAAACTAAACTCTTTTAGTAAACCGGAGCTGAATTATTATTGCTCCATAAAAAGTACACTAGAACTCAGAAAACTGCCCCACTGTTAAAAAGACTATTAAAAGACTGATATGAGACTGATTAATTCTGACATTACATGTTTATATTGTGTTTAAAAACAAATATCAAACACTGTTTACTTCTTTTAGCACTAACTTACAATGTTATAAAGGGCATACTTTATGTGGCTCATGTATGCATTAATCATCTTTGATGGCTCCATATTAAATGCTACTTTAGATTTCAAATTGAACATTTTGGTTACACTTTTTCCTTTTAGTCAGTGAAAGTCTAATAGCACACAAAAGTGCATGGGCCTAGTCTTTTTCTTTTTCTGTTTTAAAGGTCGCAATTACTCTTTAGTGCACTTTTCCACACTCAGACCAAATGTTTTCTTAGTTAGATGCCGCACTTTAACAGATCCCCATGGCCTTAGTGTTTTATTGTTAACATTTATCACTGTATTTACAGCTTAGCAATTATTTTTATGTTTTTCATCCTACTTAGATTTTCAGTTGTATATCTGTACACATGTTCATTTATATTATGATTTGTTTTTGACACAAAAACCTGATGAAGTATTTATCTGATACAAAAGCGGTCTTTATTAAAAGCTGTATATTTATTAATATTTATTCTGGTAGATGTCTAATGGTAGAACATTTTGTTAGTAAGTCAGTCATTTTTTAGTTAGTTTCTCAATTAATAAAGTTTTGGATTAGTTGGTTAGCCTATACAAAGTGTTAATAAACTGGTCTTAGACTGTAATTTGTCTCTAGCTTTTCAGTTTCAGTTTTAGGTAACACAGTCTATGTTTACAATATGGTGTTAAGGGGGAACGGGACTTGGCTAAAGGAATGATTGTAATGTTTTTATTGCTGTTAACAGAACCACCTTCTGTAACCACTCCCTTGCTCCAAACATCCTGATTATATATAAATAAGGAATGTTTTTGATGCTTTCCATTACACTCAGCCAGGATCGCGTTTGTTTGCTTCATTAAAGGCTATTTCATTTTTAACTCAACTGTGGACGACCTATTATACCTATTATTTTCTATTTCATTATTTTGTAACATGTATTTTACAGTCATATTTTATAGTTCGATTTCTATTAAGTGAACTAAGTGAATAGCATAATTCAGAAAGTGGACATCACACCCTCCACACCATGAAGTTTTTTCTTGGTTTGTTTTGGACTCCATTAGTTACTGTATTTCATTGTTCTTCAACCATATATACTGTTTCTTCTTTTTGTTCTTTTTTTGTTTATTTGTCCATGTATATATTTACTTCAAATTTTCATGCTTGTATATGTGTATACCAACATCCCTTCTTAGAGGCCAGGGTCATATTTCCTGCTCTTGAACACATTCATCCTTCATTTATTGTTGTTATTTTACTGACTTGGTTACTCTAGTTATCAGTGACATAAAACAGCATCAACACTGCCAGTGACTTGGACCACTGTGGTACACATTACAGAATGGGCTGCCACATCCTTTCATAGTCATTTCTGCACAACACTGCGTATTCTGATATCCATTTTTATCTGATCTGTTTGGTTTTAAGACTTGTGCTTTAAAATGTATGAACAGCAGATTTCTGTGATGTTCATCTATGATATGAATGTAATATCTACCAGTAGATGCTATATAAAGGTTGCATGATTAAATATATCAGTTTTCCCTGCATTATGGCAGCATTGTGGAATACAATCTTATTATTAGTCTATTGTCTTTCTACATTTCCTTTCCCCTAAGATTACAGAATACATATTTATACCCCTGTTTCCATAACATTTCTCCTTTGAGGCTGTACCTATGTATTCACAGCACTCTCTGTGAT
>NC_056751.1:158332151-158529651 GCF_019279795.1 Protopterus annectens
CAATTGTACAGGCACTAACTGCTGCTTTTGGGTGTTTGCCCCTTTCCCATTGTGGTGTGTCTTTGGAGTTGAAAACAGTGCTTTTGGAAAGTTATTTTTGGTGGGTTGTCTTTACAGGAGTTGAGGCTTGAGGAATTGTCATTTATCCACTCATAGTGGCAGCCTGCAATTTCAAGCAAATAGTCAAGGAAACCTAGAAGACCCAAACCAAACCATCACAATATACATTGGAATACATCTGCATTGACTGCTCAAGAAGGTACAGAAATCCTGCTGGGAAAACACTGTTTTTGTAGAGTATGGTCATGTGACAACCATTTCTGCAAAAACACCTGATTACCAGTTAGAGGTGTGTTTTATGGATCTCAACGGCATAGACAACATTAGAACTGTGGAGTAAGTTAGCAGTTCCTGACTGGTTCTGTTTGACTGCTCAGTGTGGCTGCAGTACTGACCATGAAGAATTCCTGAATATAACAGTTCCACTGCAAAATACCTACTATCCCTAATTAGGAGACATGTCAAGTACAACCCAGCTTTTTTAGATTATGCCAGAAGATCAGGCAAGCCAAGACAGCTTGGCACAAGCTTAAGAAAGCAAATACACAAGTTGATTATAAACACTAACTGGTCATAAGAATCAACATGAAAGTGTAGCATGCAGTGACAAAACCACTTACTTAAAGCAAAGGCTTCTTTAAGGGGAATAGTAAGGAGTTCAAGAAAGACATCAATATTCTGATCAGCAGAACAAATCATACATATTTTTCCCCTAATTAATATTCATAGAGAGGACAATTAATTAATATTCATAGAATCACAGAATGTAAAAGGCAACTTGCACTCACTAGCATTGCCAATGTTTATTTGTCACTCATCATCTCCAGGATCACTAATGCTAGCATACTTATCAGTAGTAATTGTTCTGTCTTTTGCATCACTTTTCTCATTTTTGAAGCCGACATTTCATGTCTTTCTAACTGTGCCATCATCAAGTACATATATTTCTGGGATCCAGTCTGTCAATTTCTGATTGATTTTTTAAAATTATACTCTTCCTTTTTTATTGTGAGTGTGTACTGTCTTTCAAACTTAGTTGAATGCAAAATACAGCATTTTTGTATATTTTATCTTTCTCATTTTGTATGTTTTATTTATAAAAGATTGTTTTGTGGAGGTTTTCTTCACTGGCCTTCATTGAAAAGAGGCAATGCTGCCCAGTCTGACTTTCTCAGTCAACAAAATAAAAACAAAATAATAAAAAAAAAAAACTGTGCCATGTGGTTATTTACACCTTACCTTACCAGTAGCCATCCTTAAACTTTACCTTCTTTTTCAATGAGCGATAGGCCTGTCATACAAGGGGTGAATTTATGAATACCTATCCAATTGTCAGACTCCTTCTTAAAGGAAGATAGTGTCAGATTGCTTCATCTGGAGAGGAAGTTTGTCCCAGAGAAGGGAAAATTACAACATGACAAATCTCTCTGTACAGTGATTTATTTGCTGAAGCAGGTTCAGTTCTCTGGTTCTAGTGTTCTCTGGACTGTTTGATTTATGGAGAAATAAGAGGTCTTGGACTGCCAAATCCTTAATGGCCGGGAATACAAGGCACTGATCACCCCTAAGGAGTCTATAGAACATTGAGGACAAGGCCTGCAAACTCACTTTATAGCTCAGGTCCTTTAGGCCTATGATCGTTTTTGTCTGGAACCTTTAGGGTCTCTCCAATTACTCAATATATTTGGTAAGATACATCACAAAGGAGGCACTGTATTCAATGACAGCCCTAATCAGTACAAAACATAAAGGGATAAGGGCTTATATGGATCTAGAAGAAGTACCATTTGCAATCAGCTGTGCCAGAAAGTTTCCACATATCAGAAGGGGATTTAGTATAATACCCAATTTGCAATCATTAACCAGAGTTCCCCATTTTTGATTTGGAGATCAAGGAAGTATATGTTGAATAGTGGAAGTCGTAGCATAGGTCCTAGAATCAAACCCTGTAGTACAGCATTAGTTACCTTCATGGTCTCTGAGGATAAGCTTGCTAACCTTACAGTGAAGATTTTGTCCCTCAGTTAGCTATCCATCTAACTACAGAGGGATCAATCTGGAGCACATTTAGCTTGTTGATAATGTTGGTATATGGTACAGTATCCAATCCTTGGTGAGATCAAGGTATGCTGTATTGACAAAGTGACCTCTTTTCTCAGCTTGCATTACCTCTCTCAAAAAATGCACCAGATTCATTAGATGGGATCTACACATAAGAAAACCAAATTTCTGGGGACCAAGTCTTATAAGATTATTTATATTGTAGTTTATCAGTTTTGCTATGATCCAATTAATGGCTTTGCATCCAGCAGGCTGATGGATCTATAATTCCTCAGCTATATGGTGGTACCACCCTTGTGAAGTGGCATAGCAACTGCTGTGTGCCAAACCTCGGGAACAAAGGTGATGGCTAGGTTGAGGTTGAATAACTATAGGTGTGGTTCCACCAGCCCATGCTTAGCTCTGTTCACCATGCACCCTAGCATATTATCAGGCCCCATAGACAATATGATTTCTTTCTTGTTTTGGAGAGTACTCTTAATAAATGTTCTTTTGTGATGAAAGGGGGTCTGAGAGCTTTAGGTATACTTGGTTTTGTATAAAAGTTTCTTGGGTGAAATTTGCACTGAATGTAGTTGCTAATATATTTGTGATATTCACTAAATCAGAGTAAGTAGTGGCATTATGAATACATTCAGAGCAATGTTTCTTCCTTTCTTTTTTAAATTATTTTTCTTTATTTGTTTTTAAAGCCATAAATATACAAATCAATTATAAAACAAATAACTGTTCAATACATAAAAGTTATGCATCAACAACAATTAATATTCTTCATGCAAGTCATTTAGTTTAATCAAGATTGATATGAATATGTAATATTAGATGTTCTCATCTTTATAGTATGCACTTCACTACTGCAAACAATGTTTGCCATACTAATAAAGTCAACACTAGGGGGTAACTATACTTTTACAATTTTTAGTAATTATTTTTCTGGGTATAGCAAAAACAGACCAAAGAGGAGGCACTTCGGTTTTGGGAATTATCTCAGGAATCAGAGCATTAAATAAAACTAAAGATTTAGAAACATTAAATCTATCTCACCATAGAGCTCAAATAAAGTTATTAATTTATTTCCAAAAAGGGGATATGACTTCACATTCATATACCATATGTTTCCAATCAGCTATTATTTCAGAATCACATCTCCAGCATTTAATTCTATTTGATTTACACATTATTGTAATTTTTTAAGGGTGACAAATGCTCTGTGTAAAAATTTCCAAGTGAATATTTTCCAGTATAATGAAGATGTAGTTTTGTCTGGAGATAAATATTTGTAAAATTAACCATTTCTCAGAATCTTAATTTGTATTTGTACCTTAAATTTTCAACAGTATATATATATATATATATATATATATATATATATATATATATATATATATATATATATATCAGTACCATTTAAGAACTGCTGCCAATAAATTAAATGACTTTGTTATTTCAATACTACTATTTTGTTGATGTTATGAGTTTCTAAGCAGTCATTTGTATATGCAGTTACAAACATAGAAAATATTAAATCTTTAATACAATGAGCAGAATATGTAAACTTTTGGAAAGAGGAAATGATGTTATTTAAATAGGCAATTTGAGAAGAGGGTGTAATACCATTTACGCAAAAATATTTTAATAACCAGATAAAACTATTAGGCACTATTTGTTTATAACTGATTGTGATATATTTATTATTTATGAATAATATTTTTGATTGCTGCAGTGGTGGTGCTGCGGTAGCATTGTCGCCTCACAGTAAGATGTTGTCCTGTTCGATACTCAGCTAAAGCGTCCTCAGTGTGGAGACATGCATGATTGGGTGTACCTTTGTTGAAGATTGTGCGTCAGGGCTGGCAACTCGGTATGTAAAAATCTACTGCCAATCATTAGCGGACCGGAGTTCCACTGTGGTGACCCCTAACTGGGAATAGCTGAAAGATGCAACATTAATAATATTTTTGATGTATTTGTCTCCATTTTGAATCATAAGATTAATTTGTCCATAATGCTATAACTTTTGCAGTTGTTTAAGTAGCATACAATTGAATATCAGGGAATCCTATTTCACCATTATCCCAACCTTTTCTGTGCCAATCAAAGGAAACTCTTGGGTTATGAGGATGCCAAAAAATGTTAAGTAGAATATTATTTATCTTCATCATTTTTTTTTTTTTGGTGGGGATAGTATTAAAGATTGCAAGACAAAGAATGCTTCAGGGAGAATTACCATCTTAATAATCATCAGTCATTCTTCCATGATAAAGAATAATTTGTTCCGATTTGTGACTAAACTAAAATTTTATCAACAACCTGTTGAATGTTTGTATCATTTCTTTACTATTAGATATAATGGTTATACCAAGTTATTTCTTTTGATTGCTGTTCCAATTGAAGTTAGAATACTTTTGTATGATTTTTTTTATTAATTAATAATGTACTTGTTTTATTATGATTAAATCTTAAGCTTGAGATTTCTTCAAACTGACTCATAGAACTAATTATATGTTTAATGAATTTCCTATATTTCCTATTGTTAGTAAGATGTCAACAGCAAAGAGTTAAATGTTTAGTTTGAAATCTTTTTTTATTTTGATATCATTAATGTTCTTATTGGAGCAAAAGGTTCTATAGCTATAATATCTTTAGGATGCTTAAGTGATGTCCATTTTTATGCAGCAATAATGTTTTAAATATTTTGTCTTTACTCCTTGTATAGGTGTATTGTAATACTATTTGATTGTTCACTTTAAATTAATATGCTTTCATTATGATATCATTAGGCTTAAGTAGTAATTGAAGGTGTACTTGAATGTATATAAGGTGTGTCTTGAACTGCTTTCTACTCTTATGGTTTGAAGAAGCCACTTTGGCAAAAGCGCTTACCAGATATCTGCTAATAAAAGATTTGGTTTTAAAGAAGTTAACAGCATTTTGCTTCATTGGATTGGATTATTCTTATATTCCTGGTCTAAAGAGACTTGTCGTATGCTGTTTGGTGTGATTTATATGACTTTGGTCTGAAGAGACTCATTGTAGGCTGCTTGTTATTTTCTGCATGGTTTTGCACCTGAGCAGTTTTCTTTATTTTTTATGTTTTTATTAAAATTTTATCAACAACCTGTATAACCATCCCATCCAAGGAAGTCACAATAAAAGGAGTTTAGGTTTTATAAACCAATTTTGTCTATGGTTAGGGCCTCACATGGTGACAACTAGGAACAGTGTTTCAAGAACCAAAGAGCCCTTTTACACTAGATTTTTGTGTACTTTTAGTTTAGACCATTTGGCTATTTCCAAAGTGCTAAATAAGAATTGGTCCTTGCTTATTGAAGACCCTTATTTACTTAATAAGTCTGGTGACAGCCCTAAAGTTACCTTTAGGAGAGGGCAAAATTTGAAATCATTGTTAGAGGTTAAACCAAAAAGTATGAGAGTTCACAAGGTAGGCATGACAAAGTGGGGGTCATGCAAGCAGTGTAAACATATGTGCATAGATGCTAAGGTTAGGCTGAGAGACCAGGTCTATAAAATTAATGGCAAATTTAATTGTGAGACCAGGGGTGTTGTTTATGTGGCTAGCTGTCAAAGATGCAATACATTTTATATTGGTAAAACTGAAAGGAAAATCAAGCAGCGCATCTATGAGCACATATATGCCATAACTATAGGTGATCATAACAACGCCCTTGCTAGACATATTGGTTATTGCCCTAATCATTGTTTCAAGTTTACAGTTGTGAATAAAGTTGATTGTGACATTAGAGGTGGTCCTTGGCAAAATCTTTTGGAAATCTGTGAACTTTTCTGGCAGATTCACACAGCCGCCTATGTGTACCCAGGTCTGAATGACCATGTGTCTATCAGTTGTATCTTAAGGAATTTGTCTTTAAAAAGATAATATGGGTAGGTTGAACATATGTTTTCATCGTTTTTATCGTTTTTATGGTTTTAAGCTTATAGGTTTAATGAGAAGTTAATTGGATCAATGATTATTTAAGATTATAATAATCTTTTTTGTGTTGGTTTTTAATTATGGTGCAGTAGGATTTTAGTTTGTTATACTTGCACCTTTTAGGACAAAAGTACTTTGTTTGCTGGTGCTAGTAATAGGAACACACCCCCTTATGGATCTATGTGATTTGTTAGTTTGAACACACTTAATTAGCATAATTGATTGTATAAAAATGTGGTTGTTATTCAGAGATGTAAAACGTTTTTGTCTGAGGAAGGAGCGCCATTGAGTTCTCCGAAAGCGTGTGCTTACTTCATTAAATTTACATTGTTTATTGTCAGCCTTGGTCTTGTGCTTTCTACAGCTCATTCGTTTGGTTTACCTGGTTTGTCATTTGTTTAGTGCTTTTTGGTTTACCTGTTTTTATTTCTCTATAGACCTTATCTAATATTTTATCTGCATCATCCGGTAGTATTTTACATAGTTCTGGTATAAGGCCAGCTAATCCTGGTGCCTTATTATTTTTTAACTTTTTATTTGATCTTTTATTTCTGTTAAAGTGAATGCTCTATTATTTTTTTTTTATTTGTTCACTTTTTAATTTATTATTTATATTTTCCCCTCAGAAAAGTTTCAACTATGTCATCCCTATCTAGGGTATTTGTATTATTATTAATATTTCCATAAATTATTTTAAAGCCCTCAAGAAAACCATTAATATCTGTTCTTCCTTATTTTTTATTATTTGTATGTGTTAGAATTTCTTTGATATGATTTACTTTATTCATCTTCTTCTAAGTGAAAGTTTATGCAAGCTTAAATTGTTTACTTAATATGCCTGTAGTTTAAGTTTTTCCATGTTTATTGAAACTTTAGGATTTAGAATTTCAACATAGTTTGTATTGAATTTTTTAAGTTCAAAATGACTGATACTTTCATTAGGTTTTAAAATTAACTTTTGTGTATCTAATTTTGCCTGTAGAGTACTCAATTCTTTGCCCCATTCTCTTGTTTTGCTAATATACCAGCTTGTAACTCATCTATGTAAGCAAGCCTTTAGTGAATGCCACAGGACTAAGTCAGTTACTTCACCATTCATGTTTATTTCTAGGAAATTTTTGTTCTCTTTAACATACCAGTCCTTGAATCCTTTTATTTTAATAATGTTGTTGTTTGTCTTTCGGCTTTTCCCGGTAAGGGGTCACCACAGCAGAACTCTGGTCCACTAATGATTGGCAGTAGATTTTTACGAAACGCCGAGGTGCCAGCTCGACGCCCAACCTTCAACAAAGGCACGCCCATTTATGCACGCATGTCTTTCGAACGCTACCCAACTGCGGGGAGGACATGCAGACTCCACACAGAAGGCACTCCCAGGCCCAGCCGAGAATTGAACGGGAGAACCTCTTGCTGTGAGGTAACAATGCTACCGCCGTACCACCGCGGCATCTTTTATTTTTAATAACGCACACTGGTAATTTCCTGTGATGCATTAAATTGTCAGTTTTTAAAATGATATTAAAGATTATAGCATTACAGTCAGAAAATCAACATGAAACTATTGAAACTTCTCTGATAAGTGATAGATTGTTTGAGACAAAAATTGTATCACTATTTATTTGCATTCCATACCTATATGAATAATGGGTAAACTGAAGTTAGTTTTCCTTAGCTCATATGTATCCTTTAAATTCATTAGATTTATACAATTTCATTAAGTGTTTGGCTGAAAATGTGATTCTAAACTTTCCATCTACAGTGGAATCTTTGTTTGATAAATACAATTAAAAGCACCAGCCATTATGATTTCACCTTTCATGTAATAGGACATATTATCTAAATAATTTTTTGCATCTTTAGCTCCAACTCTTGGAATCAAAAAAGAGTTCACCAATGTATTTAATTTTCTGTTCCACTCAATTATAACAATGCTTAAATACCATTTTTATCAACATAAATATATTTTACTTTAGGCATTACTAGTAAGTTCTTCCATAAAATGAGGGTGCCTCTTCTTTTAGCTCAAAAGCCAGAACTTGCTAAAACCAAATGATTCTTTAATAAAAGTTTATTTACATCTTTATAAAGTAAATGTTTCCTGTAGCAATATTATTTGATCTTTATGTAATTGCAAGAACTGAACAGTCTCCCCCTCTTTACTGGATTATTCAATCCATTAATATTAATAGATATGCATTTAAAATCAGACATTTATGTAAGAGAGGATAAAAAATACAGGTATGATGAAATTGCATTCATGTACAGAATTTATTATATACTTTATATATAACAAAATTAATTGTTCAGCTATGGACCAAGCTTTTGAAACAAATAAAAAATTACCTAATGATACCTAATGATATAACCCTAAAACATTCTACCATGGAATAATGTATTCCTAGTTTCTTGAAAAAGATGAACAAACTACCTCTGAAACTCTCCATTAGACTAATAAAGCTTAGCTCATGCTTCTGATTCATATTAATGTGTCTCGTTTGTTAGTATGCATCATCTTAAAATCGCCTGTCAGTGAGTTATTATGAATAAGAAAAGTTAAACAGGTGTTCAGAATCTTTATTATAAGTTGACCAAACTGAATATCTCTACAATCATCTTTCCCTGTACCTTACATTATCTCCCCGGTCTACTATACAGAGGAAGTCAGTTGTTATTTTCATATTTATTAATTTATAGGTCAGATGATTTTATATTTTTTTCTATTTTATTTATTATATGTAAAGTTGTACTTAATGATCATAAGTTCATAAATTAGCACCAGGCTAACTGTCCTTGTGGGCCATTCCAGGCCCAGCCAATTACCCCATTTGAGAACCAAAACCTGCACCTTGTGCCTATAAAGTGAACACCTTAACCACTGTGCCAACCTCTTACTCTTGGAAACATAGTTATATCCTTTAACTATATACATATTTACTTATTCTGCTTTCCTTCTATTTCTGTTTGCATACTATGTATTTTACTATTACTATATTCCTAGGTTTTATATTTACAATTTATATATATATATATATATATATATATATATATATATATATATATATATATATAGTCGCCCTTATATATTTGATAACATTTACTCTAGTACTGCTGTTAGAATCAGTCTTATTTTTTCCTTAAATGTTATGTCTAATAATATGTGAACAAACATCTGAAAAATCTTCCCTTTTAAGATTCAAACTTTCCATAATAAATTGTTCTGAGATATTAAGTTTTGTTATCATTAAAAAGAGACAGTAACAGAGAAATACAATCCTATTTTTTTATCAGAAGTGTCATTCTATAGGCTAATATCTAAACTATTCTTTTGGTATACTGCAAGCATTCAGAACTATTTAATAACTGACAGTGGTTTAGAAGGAATTCACTGTATTTTGCTTATTATACAATGACTGACCATTAACATTCCAAAACAAGCACACTGATTGGTCAGCCCAAGGAGCATGCCTGTTGTAAATCAAGCATATACCAATGGAAAAACATCCCGGTCACCCAGACTTTCTTCCATTAATATGCTTTTAACATTTTACTTTTCTTTCACTTTTTTATTTAAAAAAATAAACTTACAAAACCTGGATACTTAAAATGAGAAAGAGAGGTGGGACAGAGATAAATACAAGGATAATCAGGTACCTTATACAAAACTAGAAAAACATACCTGATTATCCTTATATTTTCTCTCCATCTCTCCTGTTCAATTAAAATCTTTGGATTTCATTATTTTATTTAAAAACAACAACAAAAAAAGAAACAGAGATCTTCCTTTCTCCATTGCTTCCTTTACACAGCACTAATGTACTGCATAAGTGTGGGAACATAAGTCCCATACACATGTGCAGTACATCAGGAAAGCCACAAGATACCAGGAAAATGTGAAAGAGCACCATGGCACCAATATACAAGAACATTATTTAAGAAAAGTAAGTAATATTTTTCTTAAATAATGTCATTGTATAATAGCAATAACCCATGGCTGGGTGTGAGTAATGTGGGATTTACCCACAGTTGGCTTTATTTGGTCACTTGGGCTTCTCTCTCATAACCAAACCACAGCAACTGTGGGCAAATCCAGCATTACATAATGCAGTGATGGGTTATTGCTATATTATCTGACTTGTATTCATTGACATCTTGGCATATGCTTCAAAATATTATGATTATTTACTTTTAGACAAGAAGAAGTAACCTGGACAGTTCTTGACATTTTAGAATGCTCGCAGCATCATAAAAGTGTTCATAATTCTAATTAAGCTACTTTAAGCTGGTCCTCATGACAAGAGCTTGCAAATGAACAGTTTATCAGCTACAATTCAGACAAAAACATTCCTGAGTAAATCCAAGCAACCTCTACTCCACACATTTATTCCCCAAACCCTTCCAAACCACTAAAAAAAACAATAAAAACATTTCAAGGTATATTGACCACCAAAACACTATTGTATTTAAAGAAATAACATTTAATGATGCAGTAAGCACTATTTGCATGGGATGTTTAATACAAAGTAGACTGTCATTTTCTTTTAAAGGAGACATAGAATATAAACTTGCATTAAAAGAATGGCAGTTGTGTGTTATCCAGGTTTAACTTGTAAAAGTGTAAATGTTACTCTAATTATTTGATAACAATCCAATAATAACTTTTATATATGTAAGAAACTATATTTTTTATACTTTGTTTATAACATAGTATAACTTTCCTGGGTACTATTGCATGTCAGGTATACTATCAGTTGCAAGCATTCATAACTATTTAATAATTGATAGTGGTTTAGAATGCAATTCACTGTCCTCTGCTTATTATCTAACATTTATTCATTGACATCTTAGCATGTGATTAAAAATATCATGATTACTTACTTTTAGTCAGGAAGAAGTAACCTGGACTGTTCTTAAAATTTTAGAACTCTCGCACCATCACAAAAGTGCTCATGACTCTATAAATTGTTTCAAGCTGGTTTTTATGATAAGGGCTTGAAAATGAACAATCCATCAGTTGCAATTCACACGAAAATGTCGACAAATGAATCCAAGCCACCTACACACTATACACCAATCCCTCAAACCCCTCCAAACCATCAAAAAGCAACAAAAACATCTCAAAGTATCCCAACTACCATAAAGCCATTGCAGTCAAAGAAATAACATTTAATTATTCAGCAAGTACTTTTTTATAAGATGTTTAATATAAAGCAGACTGTCGTTTTTTTAAAGGTGACATAGCATATACTCTTGCATTAAAAGAATGACAAATATGTGTGATCAGGATTTAACTTGCAAAAGTGTGAATGTTTCTCTTAATTATTTGATATCATTCCAATAGTAACTTTTATATTTAAAAATATATATTTTTTAAACTTTGTTTATAATATAACATGTATTTCCTGGGTGCTGTTGCATGTCAAGTATACTATCAGTAGAACACTACTGGACCATTTTAAGAACCCAGAATGTAATTTAACATGCCTTTTTAGTGTCATTTGTTGCATCTTGTATTATATTTAGTACTACATTACTCAACTATACCAAGATATCAGAAAATGTGCCATCTAACATGTTTCATCATAATAATGATTAACTTTTAATAAGATGAATAGTTTAACCTTTTAAACTCTAAGTGAAAATAAGTAGCCTTAATTTCATATATGGCTAAAGGAATCAAACTCTAACATTTTAAAAAGGGACCAAATGCAAAACGGTACTTCAAACGAACAAACTGAGAAATGAAGCACTGGAGCAGTCTAGGACTGGGCTTAGAGTGGCTCATTCTGAGACAATTAGTTCTTTCTAGTTTTCTTGACAGGAAAAAGCAATTAAAAGATATTCAAACTTATTTTTGTAGTAAATCTTTCAACCACTGTTCAACTATAAATCCTTCAAGTTTTGAAATGTTTTATTTGAGCTTTCTAGTAAAAATCCCGTCAAAGATGTTAAAATGAAGCAGAGTTAAAAAACTGTGCTGTTAACTGTTCACCATCTTGGCCATGCCCCCTCTATTCATTCCTTTCTTTGTGCTGCTCAAACTCTTTCCCCAGGATTCATGAAGCTTGTGCCAGGCGCAGGTGTAGCGTAGGCGGATTAATGCCAAATATGGCCATTGAGCGATTCAGGTAGGATCCAATACCATGTGCACTACCGGCGTACGCCAGAACTGCGCAGCCCTCAGCATAGGTATGCTAATCACCCCATGCGCAGTGTCGCACCATGCAAATGAAGGCAGACAGTGATTCATGAAGTGGTGCAGGTGCAGTGTAAGCCCAAGGAAATGTAAACCAAAAAACACGGTTTACATTTTCCCAAACAGAACATCGGAGCTTTGGAAGCAGACCAGACTCATGTATTACAAAGTTGACATATGCCAATGGCTAAATACACAGCCAATGGCATAAGAAAAGATGCACAACACCTAAAAAACAACATTTAATGTCAGGTCCACAGTAACGCACAGTACAACTGCAGGGCATGTGCGCGCAAACAGGAACATAAAGAAAATATATAAAAATGTCATAAAATCGCAATGTAATACAAATCAGGTTTACACCATAGTACACAATGGTAGGCATGGAACACCACAACCAAGGTGCAAGGGTTGCTAAGTGCCTGCGACAGTGTTCGGCGCGGTAACTATGAATTAGTAGTCAATGCCATGCAAATGCGGCAGATAATACTGAATCGCAAATGTCCCGCCGGATGAAGGTTGAACCATACAGCACAGTGCTATAATACTGAGGAGTGGCTCAGAGGAGATACATGACATCAGCAGAGGGGTGTGCCACTGTAGCAGCAAGCACATTGGAGCAATGCAAACTGGCCTGGCCATTGCTAAGCAAAGCTGCAGGACAGGAGTGGGGAGGAAGGTATAGAATCGTTTAGATGAGAGCACACATGGTTCCCAAAAGCGCATGTGTACGGGGATGAAAATGTGCCCGAAAGCCAGCAAGCAGATGCACGTGGCGTGAACAATAGCACAAACAGGAAGGTCAGGGAAAGAAAAGAAGGAAATGCCGAAGTAGGGTAATTGGCATACTAATGAGCAATCAACACCAATCAACTCACGGTGGCCAATCAACGGCAGCTGTCAAGTCTGCTCGCAGAAACCTGCAAAACAGGATAGGGGAGGCATCGGAATGCAAAGAAAGGAGGGGAGGCATTGGATTGCAAAGATAGGAGATCTGTCATAGCAGAGCAAAGCAAACTGACAGTAGACCGGCCGTAGCACACATTACGCAAGATACGCCAGGTCTAGGAAAGTACAAATGAAAGCAGGCTGCTGGATGCATGCCAGAAAATGATAGGTGGAATGTGCAGAAATGTAAAGGGAAGGTCAAGAGGTAATCCACGGCAGCCAAATGTAATTCAACACCAAAGGCACCACAATAGTAGTTCCAGTAGTAAAACACATAAGATACCCTGTAGCTACGATCGTACATACACACCCTATGACATCATCGGTGTTCACAGCACAATAGTATAAAGTGTGAAAGCACCCTACACACACCTGTAAATTCCCAAACACTGCACCATAGGTGTAAACACATGGGGAACTTTTAAAATGTACATGTTGGGAGCTGCCATAGCTGTGATTCATCAGCATGTGTTAGAGACTGACGGTGTCGTGGAGGATGATGCCGACAACCACCGCAGGCCCCGGAGGAGGAGAAGAGTGTTCAGACCAAGGGTAACCTACCAGGGGCTACATGATCTGGAGATAGTAGAGCGTTACAGGGTGGACAGGGACATCTTACAGCAAATAGTGGAGCTGTGCCGGTCATGCCTGAGAACCAGAAATAACAGAGGAGAACCCATCCCAGTGGACACGAAGGTATGTGTAAGCATGCGAATACTAGCCACAGGTACCTTTCAATGGCCAACTTGAGATATAATGGGGATCTCACAGGCATCAGCATCCAGGGTACTACACCAGTTTCTGGATGCCATGTTACCACTTGCCAATGAGCATATATACTTCCCCTGAACTCAGAAGGAGTTGGCCAGCAATATGCGTCACTTCCACCATGTGGCACACTACCCGGAGGTACTGGGTGCGATAGACTGCACGCACATACAAATCAAGTCACCACCCGGTGAGCACAGTAGGTGCTACATAAACCACAAGGGATTCCACTCCATCAACTGCCAGGTCATGTGCAATGCCCAGGGCATTATCATGGATGTGTGTGCTGGCAGCCCTGGAAGCTACCATGACTTCCATATCTGGCATGCCTCACAGCTGTATCAGGTATTTGTCAGGGGGTACATCCCACATGGCCACCTTGTGGGGGATGCTGGCTATGCACTGGAGCCATGGATGATGACTCCCGTCAGAAATGCACACACACCCATGCAAGAATGCCATAATGAGGCACGCGCACAAACCATAATCATCATAGAGCATGTGTTTGGGATGCTGAAATCACGGTTCCGGTGCTTGGACACATCTGGTGGAGCCTTGCAGTACTCTCCAGGCACATGTGCCCACATTGTCATAGTATGTGCCATGCTACATAATATTATCCTGCGGAAACAGCTGCAGCAGGGACAAAATGGTGAAAGCCCTCATAGCCCACCACAATTGCCAAGGCCATCACAGGCACAGAGGGATTCAGAACATGAACACACTGTGCCAGCCCCAGTAGGCAGACGGAGGCATGCCCAATATGCCTACGCCTTGGCAAAGAGGGAACATATAGCACATACTCTGACAGTGTAGGCCCCTACTGACTGACACACCTCTTCACCTGCACACACAGTAAAATGGATGGCACACAAGCACGACCACCTGTAAATTGTAATGTATAGGTGGCCCACTGTATGAATCCCACATAGGCAGCCCTCAAACATTGTACACACAACAGCTATAGGAACAAGGAATGTCAACACCTGAACAGTGCATGTGCCTATCACCATATGGTGGTGCTGTGTGTATAGGTTCCCAGGTACAACGGTAGGTTCATGGCCGACTGTCAGAGGCCATACACCAAATAGGGCAAACAGTGTCCACTGTCGCCACAACATCGAGTAACCAACTGTCGCATAGAGGAGCAGAGGCAATTGTGGGAGAACAAGTGTGTAAGCACTGTTCTGCACACACTCAGCACAGAGTCCCTGCTGCATTAATGAGGGGCTGCACATAATATAATCATGGATGTTGTATCAAGGCATGTGGTGTACAAATGACAGGTATTCGTCACCCCAGCATGCTCCACCCACGGTCATTTGAAGGTGTAGCACAATATCGTGTGTGGCTCACTGAGATATACATACCCAATGCCGGAGCACATCCAGTAAACATCACATGGACATACCATTAACTGGACTCATCAATATGTAAACTAACTGAGTTACCCATGTGAGTGCAATATGGAGTAACAGCCGTAGTATACTCCACGTACAAAATGACATAACACGTGTACAAATCCCAGATGGCCATATGTTAAATGCAGTGACCGTCGTGCATGTTCCCGGTCCCACATCCTGCAAGGGATGTAACGTAATCCCGAAGGCACAAGTAATGCATGTTGGATGCAGGTCAGCAGATCATGTTTAGCACATGTTACCGGGAATATGCATTGCCCACTGCTGGTAAGCAACGTTTAAATATGACTACATGGATATGCACAAAACAGGGATAAGCTACACCAAATATTGCGCAGATCACAGTCAATGATGTCCAGAACAGGTGAAACCAGCATTATTCACCCCTGTACTAATAGCACCTGCTCTGAAGGGTAAAATGACCACTGCCAGGTGTAGAACATGCAATCATGTATAGAATCACCTAACACTATTGCTAGGCAAGATGTACCTATGGTAGGGTTGCCACCTCTTCAAATGACCAATGTGGGACATACGTCAGATGTCTGCAGGCCGACACATACACCCGGCCAGTACGAAATGCAGAACTTCACTGTTTTGCCTAGATAAAAGCTCATTCTTGTAATGTTTACTTACTTATTCTGTTTCTAGAACATTTAGGTGGTTCAGATACAGAATAACTGTTTTATGCAACTAGTACATAAACTATAGGAAATAAGTATGTTCTAAAATCCCAGGACATTTGCCATGTTCACAAAGAGGGATTGTCCCTCGCAGAGTGGGACAGCTGGTAACCCTAACCTATGGCAGGTGTGTAATGTGACAGGTACAGACACAAACATGCGGAGTCCAGGAAACAGTATACACCAACAAGTCTACAATGAAATGCGTAGCTTGCCTGTCACTTTCCCCGTCAGATATATATATGTACAGATATATACATATATATAATACAGATAGAAAGGGCGATAGAGTGATATATGTTGATATATACGGAGTCAGCGATATCTGCAAATATATATAGATAGGTCAACGACATTCATAACACCTCGGAGGTACAAATAAATAGGATACTGCCAGCTATGGAATGTGTAACATACCGACATGCGTAACCACAAGGCTGAAAGACCAAAAGAACACAGTACCGGAACAGTACAACCGCGAGTAACAGTATGATGATATGAAGGGACATTTAGTTACCACTGCCGGTGTTGTGGTCCACGTAGGTACTGTGTTCAACTGTGTTTGTGAGCACCGTAGTCTGTGTATGTGTGTGTTGAGGGTGCCATGTGTGTCTCCATGTGACTGTAATGTGTGTGTGTGTCCGCATCATGTGTCTGTTAGTGCCAACTCGGAGGTAGATCATTATGGTAGGTGTGGGTATAGCTAGCCATAGGCATATGGTTACCACCTGTCCCACATTAGGAGGGACAGCCCCTCCCTGGGCAGGTGTGTCCTGACATAAAACATTACAAAGGGCAAATGTCCAGGATTGTAGGACATTAATATGTCCCATATATAATGTAATAGTTGCATTAAATAGTTATGCCTGTATGTAAGAAACGTAAATGTTACATGCAATATGATAAGTAGCCAAAGTCCCACAATAGGTATGTATTGAGGATAAAAGTATATGCTAACCTGTGTACTGACCATAGCTATGTGTTGGCCTGTAAACACCTCTGTGCATCCCGCAAAGTGTCCAACAATGGCCATATGAAAAGGTGGCAACCCATGGCAAAGAGGTTCTGTTACCAACACAACCGCAATGACTGCAAATATCTGGTACAGAAATACACGGGATAGCTGTCAGTTAGACATATCCCTTTACATATCGCTGCAATTCTGGAGGTATGGAAGTATCAACCTCACCTGCATACTATATAGAAACCAATTAACAATGGCCCAATGTACAATCTCGTAACATAAGTCTACTAACTGATAGCTCTTTAATTAGGGACGGAGCCCACACACATATATATATGGAATATGTAGAAATGCAAGCCCCACAAACCTCTATATGCTACATATACCCACCAACATTCCCCACACTAGAAACTATAGCAATGCAGACTGCAATAACAGCACAAACATCCAGTTAGTCAATTACATCTGCAGAACCATCAACATACCTTGTGAGAGATACAATTAAAGGTGCCATGCAAAATTGCAGCCGTTATATAATGGAACAAACAGCGATGTTACAGGTTTTGTTTGCAATAGTCCGTTATCAGACGTTGGGATGACAGGAACACCCACATGTTGAACCACATACTCTAGCTGTCACACACAATCCATGGGGGACATGAATCTAAAGTATAATTGTCTCTATGCATAACAGTTGCAATTACACATAACAAAACACAATACAGGCCGTCTCCCTGAAGGTAGGGCAAATGGGCAACGCCCAAGTGGAGAATTAAATTATACCCCACTGTTGGCGTGTAATTGGTGACTGGAGTAGCTGTACAGCTGATATGTAAGTAATTAGTCTCTTAGGAACACCAATTGGTGGGAGGAAACCACATGTTACAGGTATCGACGTATATAAGGATGACTTGCTAGACATTCAAACCGTATGTTCATACAAACTACCTGTTTAAGCAGTGTGAGAGAGATAGAGACGAAAGGCCGTAACGATAACAAGGTATGTAGAACACTCGGTATGTAAGTTTATGTATAGCATGTTTTTTGTTAATTATTTACTGTATGTATAGCCTGGTTTGCATTAATTAAAAGTGTCCGCAATGCATAAAGTGGGAAAAGGTATTTATGTAGTGATGTCTTGCTGAGCATACTAACACATATAGAAACTGTGCGTCCAGCAGTGGGCTACAAGGTACACATCACAGACACCACAAGAGATGCTACATGAGGGCTTTAAACAGAACATTTCCATACAACCCACCATCAGTGGTAGGGTATGACCAACAAGTACGTGCCATAGCAGGGGATAGTATATGTTGATATACTGTCACAGTAGGCATGTGTATGGGCATATAACGACAATGACATGTCTAAGGTGGTCCCGCTGTGCAAGTATGCTTTGCATTATGGGATACTATGAGAAATATGTGTAATGTATAGTATTGTAGGTAGATATGTCAGATATTCTACACAGCATAACAGGCATATCATGCATACCAAAGGTATTGTCTATTGGCATGTACAATAACAGGATACATATGGCTTGTATGCATGGGACATTGCAATAGCATGATAGCTAATCTAATGGAAGGGCTACCAAGTAACCATGCACACAGGACATGTAATAGCTTCACAGGTTCATAGTGGGGTACTATGCAGTCTGGCAAGTCTATGTGTAAGCACAACTACAGTGTTCACACCAGTGGCACCTCTCTAGGGTAGTGTCCTGTGAACAGCAGAGCCATGTGTTACCTGCACTTCTGCACAGTACAGCCACTGCAGTGATCCCTGGCATACATGTGTCTCCCAACCATCAAGGGAGGTATCACATGAACAGTGCTACTGAGTGTCCCTGCTTGATGTACATAGGACTCATGTTCCAAAGCAAGGTGAGTGACCGGTTTGGGAATGTAACCCTCAAGCACATCCCACTCATTGCTGCGTGTGTGCACATATCCATAAGCATGTTGCTCACAGTGGCTTTTGCTTATGTCGTGTATGTGGAGTATATCCATTAATATTGTTGTGGACATGGGCCCTGTCCATTCAGCAGAGGTCACCCCTGAGTATGTAATATGCAAATGTGTACAGACGTGGTGTCCGTAGTTCAGCTGCCTACTTTAACTGTCGGAGCTCAATAAACGTCATGGCTTGTTAATGGTGTGGTATGTAAAGCTGTAGCTGTTGTGTAAGGTACACCGTAAATGGGGTGGTGTACGCTTGAATGTGTGTAGACGTCTTGAGTTCAGAGGTACAATGGGTGCCTATGTACCAGGTACACACCCAGTACAGATAAGTGTGGCCACGTAGAAGGATATCCATGCCACAGTGGCAATACGGTAACCACAGGAGTGGGTGCGACATACGTGTGTACTACAAACATGTACAATGTGACATGTATGTAGGGGACTACCACCTAGTGATAGTCAGTGGGTGAGGTGTAATGCAAAGTGATGTTCATGCACCTTGTGTCATGCAGCTTGAGGCCATGATATTCATATCAGGTATCTGTCACAGTGACACCTGTATGGATGGAGTCAGTATCAGCTGGTGGATCAATCATGGTGCTTTGTATACAGGGGGTTGTAAAGCTAGGCAGGGAAAGTCCCTCTGTGCTAGCCTGTACCTCAGGGAAGCATATACTGAACATGAGGGGCCCAATGACTGAGGACTGTGGTATGGCAAATGTAACTGAAATGCAGTAGGTACTATGGTATGCTACCCTCATTGTGTGTGTCCTGTCCATGAGCCACGTTGCATAATATCCTGAGACATAGGATACGATGTGCAGGTGGATGTGTATGTTGTCAATACCAGAATGGAGAATGGTTCTGAAAGGCAATGAGAGGACAATGTAGGATGTGTGGACTCCCGTACCATCATCAACTACCCTGGTAACTGTATGAAAGGAGTCCACCAGGTGTAGGGGCCATGCTCTGGCCCTAACAAGTCCAACCCAGGCGGCATCAAAGGACCGGAGCCCAACAATGTCTCTGTGAATGACGTCCTTGATGATGTGCCCCATAGCCATGCAGAACAGTCCAGTCAGGTGTGTAGGACTATAGTCCCACTTGTGCATTGTGGTGCCACCTGTGTGGAGTGTGATAAATGTTGCTGTGTGCCATTCAGGGGCCACAATGTCTGATACAAGGCTATTACTAAATATGGTGGCCTAGTGGGGAGACATGTTGTTCAGAGGTTTGGTGGACATCACAGCCTGGGACTTTGGAAGGTGACATGGGGCCAGTGTCCCAGGATATATAGAGTGCAGGTTAGTACTGTGTAGGTGTGACCGCAGGGACACCACAATGTTCCTGCATGGATTGTGGCCCTGTAGTGAGTGAGAGGGTGTAATGTTAGCATTGAATCCATCCGCCAGCATGTTGCCAACATCACCTGGGTCTGTAATGTTCCTGAGTGACTGTTGTATGTGAAAGCAGATATGGGTGTTGCCAACGACTACTGACATACCACCATAATGCCTTGTGGTACACCTCGGAAAGTGTCGCAGTAATGTTTATGTAGCTAGTCTTGGAATATGTGATGAGGGATCCCGTGGCCCTACCGAGGCTGACCAGTGAGCTACCTCACCCATGGGATTGTACACCACTGTGCAACAGCCTCCACCTGTTGTTGTACATTATGTCCATGGAACTTGACCACCAGTGCGGTGTCTGTTATCTGGTGTGTACCATCATGGCTCTGTAATGAAAAGCATGATCCATGCAGTCGTGTACATGCTAATGAAGTGCACTGGGGTATGTTTCAGCATTTGTAAGTGCATTGTCCATCTGCACGGGTGTCATGACGTTAACAACCGCTGTCATAAGACGTCTGTAGTAGGTGTTGTAGTACTCATGTACTGTGTATGCCGTGAAGGGTGTGGTGCCGGGATGTGGATAACAAGGTTGATTAGCATATGTTTGGAATCCACCAATGAGGGGATAACCCCAGGTGTGGAACACCAGTCACATGTTGGCAGTGTTCATGTCAAGGTTAATGTTGGTCTTGGAGGTGGTGTGTATGGGTTGATCCAGCCGAGTGGAAGTTATGACTCATGGATGTGTCGGTACATGAGTGGCTACCCCAGTTAAGTGTGTGATAGTGTCAGTCACACATCAGTAGTAGCTGTCTGAGCCCTACTGTCCAGTACACCAACAAATGAGGTCTGGTAACCGTGGGGTATGTTGTTGAATGTGTAGCTTGTTACAATGTGTATAGCGGTTCCAGACACAGTTAGTTGCACATGGAGCACCTCTGATGCATTGTGCTAAGTAACTAGCCAGGATGTGTGTACAACATAGTAGGATATGGGAACACCCAGCTGTGGGTGTGCTGGTCCAGGTATGTGCCTGAAAGGTATGGTCTGTCTCTAACCTGTCATTGCAGGTGTGCTCTGCAGAGCCTAGAGGCAGGTCCCAGTCACTGCAGAGATATTGGAGTGGTGCATTATAAGGTGTGCCTTGCCTGCGTGTGTCACAGAGGAAGATGCAAGCAATGTGTCACATGACCCCATGTCCTGCTTGCCAGTTCCTGTTCTACCGGTGACTGTTATTGGAAACTGTGCAAGACAGGCAGTATAGAAGCAGCAAGAGCCTAACATGTGATCTGTACTCCCAGGGCTGACAGGTGCAGGTCATCTCTGCCAAAGCATTGTGTTTGACCAGGTCAGTCAAAGTGGACAGATACCAGATGCCTGTGGAATGACAGCAGAAGCATAGGCAACTGTTGAAGTGACACAGTCAGTCGTTGTACAGTGGTATCAGGTCCGGATGAATGCATAATGCTCCCCAGGGCTAGGCCCACACCTTCAGGGCTACAACACTGGTGAGCTATTGCATGTCCCTGCACACGTAGTCTGTGAAGTGGCATCTCAGGGCAGTCACACTAACATGGAGAATGACAGTCACATCATACCTGGTGAGGTGTGGCATGGGTGCATAGGTTATTTTGCAGAACCAGTTACCCGACAGCAAGATGTAAGCGACTATCGCCTTGTGTAGCCTGCTGTGTGGAGCTGCAGTGTGACCGCCTACAGACTCACCTATGACTGGTGTGTTGTGTATGTTATAACACCCTATTGGCTGTATGTGATGGGCACACATGAGTCTGTGGGCTATAAGTTGGTGATGTTGTGTTCCATGATGGGGACTGCCTCTGGTGCCTACACAGAGTATGGAGAGGTACTGCACAAGTTGTCCTCATATGTGTGGCCTGTGGTGGAGATCATGTGAGACTATGTGATGAGTGGGGTGTGTTGTGAATGTTACACATCCCCACATGACTGTCAGGTGCAGCCAGGGTTGGTGACAGCATTACCCCCAGCAGGGCTGCATAAGTGCATCCCCCACAGGCTGCAGTGTCGTATGTTGGGAGGTGAGTATTGAATGTGTACATGAGACAATTGCTCTATTGCCACATGTACGACATATCCATCATATAGACAGGCAATAGCACTGGTACGTGACAGTCGGACATGCCTGTATATACAACCATGTCTCACAGGATATGTGCGTTACATGTGTACAACAGCTGTTGTACCATAAGCAAGCTGGAAATTTTAGGACAGCCAGTGTACCTGTGGGAAATGGTGTGGAATGGGTGCTATATTAATCAGTAGCTCATGACATGCTCATGTTCTGAACAAGTGCCTAGCATGACCATACAATACAGATAGGGTGTTGGATAATATCAACCCACAAGTGGTGATGACAGTCATAATGAGTGGCACCTGCTGAGTATGGTGTGCATGTCCATGAACCATTATCACTGTAGATGTTAGCAGTACAGATGTACAAGACAGTATGGATGTTTGATTACAAATACCTTTGTATGTCACAGGAGTGTTCTACCAGTGCCTGTTGACAGACTCACAACTACAAAAGGTGCCAGAGTGACATGTGCATATCACACCAGTGCCAGCTACAGTAGAACAGGGTTAATGTGTTGTACTCCACCCTCATTGTAGCCCATACCACACAGACAAATGTTAGGCATCTGTGTATTGAAGGATGTAAATGGCCATGACCTATGAGGAATAGCTGTGTCAGTGTTGTGAACAACATACAGAATGGGCTGTGTGGGTGAGGTGTGTGACATATGTGGACATTCTGATGGATGATATCAGCATTGTCACTGCTAGGTGAACATCCCTGTACCCATTAACTACCACCTAGGCTGTGGTCAACATTATGGACACTGTGTAAGGGATGGTGCTGTGCAGTACACCTCCCTGCCATGGTGATGTCTCCAGGCCCCTTGGGTAGTCATACGAGGTACCCATGTCATGGCAGGGTGCCATCCATGAGCATGGAGATCACTGGACAGGCATATACAGCACTGGGGTGACCAATATTGGATCACATATCACCTTTAAGGGGTAATGGCCATGCATGGATGGGTGATACCAGGCTTCACAATCCTCACCTCTGCTATGCAGCATGCTGTCTACCTTGCATAAAGACATTTGTTGCACCATGATGATGGACATGCTACATGTCCATATCCTGAGCTGTAAGACATACGTCATGGACAGCCACCGTCCTAATACTAGGATCGCCACATGCTGGACAGATCCCTGTGCCATACATGTGACATACTCCCGCCAAACCATGCAACCCTATCCATCAAAGCTGCACATGTCATCCCAGTCATACATGGTGTGATGGCTGCATTGTAGATGTAGTATCAACTGTCCGGATCAGTAATGCGGCACTGATGTACCTTGCAGTGGCATACTGGCTGTCTGTTACAGCTGGGAAACCTTGCCCGTATTTGCTATGGTTGATAACCATCCATGCGAATGATGTCCGACTAGCCATTGTCCCATGTCTATCACATGTGCAACACAGGTGATCCATGGCAGGATGTTGAACAGCTGTACAGTGCTGTGTAGATGTATATGGCAAAACACATACATGTACAGGTGTCCATGTGTATGTGTGCATTGTCACTGCTCAAGTCCATTAAGGCTGTGTCTGTGTTGATATGTGACATATACACAGCATCAAGGTCAACAGCAGTACCGTGGACACATCCAGGCATGTGCAGATAGGTAAGAACACCAGTACAGGCAAATAGACATGCCCACATCAAGACAGCATTCACATGGAGTATGAACACTGTAATGAGGTGACACACATATATGGTGGTGATATCCAATGCATAACGGGTGTTACATGTGTGTGACACAAACACGTCAGTCATGTCAGTGTCATGATGATTTCCAAAGATTACTGTGCAGATGTACTAGATGTCATAGAAATATATGTGCAGCAGTATCTCTGTACATCTCTGAAACTGTGACCTGTCACCATCATTATGTCTTACAGATAATGCCTCGTACATGCCTTCCAGCGTACAGCCGCCAGGAGGATGATGTCCTCATCCCTTACCTCCATGAGAACTATGAGGTGTTGTTCAGCCATGTGCCACAGCATGCCCAGCAGCGGGATGACCTGTGGCAGGATCTACGCAAGAGGGTGAACGATGTGGGTGGCCATAACCGCACCTACCAGCAGGTGCACAGACACTGCACAGACTTGATACGACATGCAAAACAGCATGCCACTGCAATCACCAGGGAACAAGGTGGAACAGGTGGTGGGCCACCAACCCAGCCCCCACTCACACACACTGAGGAGCTACTGGCCAGTCTGGGGACACCCTCAGAACAGCATCCACACACACTAGCTGCCATCATGGAGGTGGGTGTCTCCCAACCAATGAGCCTGGAGTTGCCTGGTAAGTCAGTACTGCACATATGGCTATTATATCCCATTTAGTTGCATGTGTCACTGTACATTATGTAAAGTAACAACATATGCAAGGTATGTGAACACACATGCTGCATACTACAGTATGCTACCCTGTGTATGCACACATGTGCATACTATATGCAATTATACAGGTGAATGTGTTAACATGCACAGTGCACCCTGTGGCTGTCAGACAGTCAGGGATAATGTTCATACTGCTGTGTCACCCCTATACAGGTACCTCTGGCATGCCGCACAGACATGACTCCATTGCAGGTGAGACTGTCATCAGTATCAGGCATATTAAAGCATAGATCTACTTGCCATATGGCCAGTTAACAGTTGCACACTTGATGTTTGTTCCAGTCACGATATACAGGTCCCATCACCCATCATTCACACAGGCCACCCATGTGCAATATATACAAACGAAATGATACACCAACTTGAAACCAGAGTAGTTGTCATTGCTACATGTGTGGTCAGCTGTGCATACAACAGTGGAGGTGTTCTACAATTGAGGCATATGTAGTATGCAGTGGAACAACATGTGTGGTATGCAAACAGTACCACACAGTGAGCTGTGATATGGGCAGCCCACAGGTGTCACCATTGTGTTATATGGCCCTGCATTGGGTGCACACATTGTGATGTGCCATCTGACATGTCCCAGACACGTAGTGTTCTGGCTGCAATATTGTCACACTATCCCATGACCCATACCCCACATACCAAACATACAACCCATTGTCTGCATAGCCCTGTGAATGGTGACATATCTGACATCTATGGGTGTATGTCATATGGGACAACACAGACATGTGAGATGGCCATCACACACATTTGGTTAACACATGTGCACACATGGCCATGGGGGATGGCCAGAGGCACGTAGACACACAGTAGATGTGATGTGTACACACCCTGTTGCACATTGTCCACACATGGTCCAATTATAGCCTTAGTTGACTGATTATACAGTTGATGTGGTACACTAGACATCCTAAAAGCCTGTGTACAGCTAGTGGAGGTGTCACTGACGTCTACCATATAAGATCTGTTGAACATCACGACTGTGTCATAACATGACAATAGTCACCTGTTCAGCTTCCACAGACATTGACACCACATCAGGCCACAGATACTGTACATTTCCCTAGCTGCTGTAGGACATCACTGTTAGCTGTGCACCACGTGTGTGTGGTACATCAATGTCATGTGGGAAATGGTGAATTGACATGTCCACTATGTGTGGACATGGTTGCCAGGCAGCTAAGACCCTGTAGTTGTTGTGCAGGGGTGTCATCTGTAGGTCCTCCACTGACCTGTCACTTGACAAAGCATGCTTTGGTGTGTATACACCTCAGCATCGTGGGTTACAATCCACAGTTATGTCATGGGTATGCATGCAGTTATGGCTATGCAATGTGTACATATTATGCACTGTACAGCAATATAGATGCCTCATTATGCCATGCAATGGCACAGTGTCTGTACTTCACACTGTATAGCAATGTAGATGGCTCACACTACCCTTCCATGCTCATGCACATTTGCTAAACATGATTCTATCTGTAGGGCATACAAACAACACTGCAATGTGATGCCCATTATGATGCTGTACATGTGTCAGGACACCATTGTGTCAGACATGTATGCATGTTAATGCACACGTCATCAGAGTACATGTCAAGGTCACGTCAGCCATGTGTACTGTTATCCTGTTCTGGTCCACATGGTGTATCACGGGGATGCATGCATACCACCATGATTGTGTGAACTGCATGGCTACTGATATGACACCTGCTTGCTGTAGTGTGTACCCCAGGGAGGTATGCTTACTAACACTATTAATGTCTGAGCTGCCTGCCCTCTGCCATATCACAGGCATGCTGCATGCCATCTGTCAAATCACATGCATGGTGTGTGTGTGTGTGTGTGTGTGTGTGTGTGTGTGTGTGTGTGTGTGTGTGTGTGTGTGTGTGTGTGTGTGTGTGTGTGTGTGTGTGTGTGTGTGTGTGTGTGTGTGTGTGTGTGTGTGTGTGTGTGTGTGTCTGTGTGTCTATTGTAATTTAGAGTCTTTCTTTGCATTCACAGGTGATGTAGGTGCGTTACCCTCCTGCGGTCCATCTGATGTTAGTGTCCCCACAGATACTAGCAGTGATGAACATATGTGTGAGGTACAGGCAGGGTTGTCAGGGGCTGAATCTGTGCCAATGGTTGCCATCCCAGCTATGTCCCCCTCTTCCCCACACACAGTTCTGCTGCCAACACATACCGCATCACCAGTGACCATAGCCATAGAGGAAGGACAGTCAGCGTCTGTTAGCATGGAACAGGAACGTGTGATGGCTACAGAAGGTGTGTCTGCACACCATGGTTTCAGTGTAATGACTGCAGATGTGCCACAGAGGCATGTGGCCGGTGCTGTTTGTAGGAGGACCTCTGGCAGACATGCACCTGCAGGACAGAGCACAGCAGCTGGTATCACCAGACGCATGTTCCAGACTGGAATGGCGGCACAGGCACGTGCTGAACAGCAGAACAGAGAAGGGCAGAGGCTGCAGAGGGCTGCTATCCGTACCCTAAATGACAACATCCAGGCATTGGCAAATGCTCAACAGCAGATTGCTGATGTTCTGGACAGGTGATTGGGTGACATGGTCGGAATCCTTGACCGTGGCATGGCAATCTGTGAGCGTGAGCTGTCTGTGCTGGAACATCTGGTAGGAGTGAGGCATAGGCCACGTGGATGTAGGCCAGCTACACCACCTAGTGCAGGTCAACGTGAGCATGCCACCTCACATGCCCGCTCCCATAGTGCTGGTAGCAGTAGCAGTGCAGCTGGTGCTGCGCTGTCCACACCAGGACACAGCAGGCCATGTGGACATGGCCCTGGACGTTCCCAGTGGGGACACGGTTCCATTGGACATGTGTCATCAGACAGTAGCCAAGCTGTACCTCCACCTGGTAGTGCCCGTCCAACCCCTGGCAGGCACAGGTCATGTGGCCGTGGCCGGACACAGTGAGCTGTGCAACCTGGTCTGTACAATCTGGAGCTGTCAATAATACCCCATGTAGGCCTCACAAAAGGCAGAACTGTGTGCACACGTACACGCACACAGCAAAGACATCTGTAGGGCACCACAACACCCACATGCATACTGAACAGATGTGTCCAATCATATCACTGGCCCTTAACCACACACAAGATGTCATCCATTGGTGCAGCCTATGCCGCTGGCAAACATTATCACCCTGTGCATATGATGAAGCCTGTGCCGCATCCCTGTCATCCACACCATTGGTGCAGGGACATGCTCAAATGGTTTGATGCATAGGGTGAACAGAATAGTGAGAAGTGTATATTACATTAGTTGTGTAAGAATAGTAAGAGAAGTGTATATTACATTAGTTGTGTGTGAATAGTGAGACGTGTATATTACATTAGTTGTGTACTGTTGACACGCACCAGACATACCATGTAGTACAGGTTTAGCATGCATTGTTATATGTTCACAGTATGTGTCTCGGTAACAACAGTAACAGCATGTTGGTAATGATGCCCTGGTTCACTCCTTATGGTCTACTTGCATGTGCCTACAGGTAGCACTGTTTGCATTCTCCCATGTGTAACTGTGGAGTACTCACAGGCACATATGGCAATATCAGCATGCTATACGTAGCCTCAGCCTGACTGTTGGAAGGTCTAACATAACACAGATGTCCACACATATACCGATCCAGAAGCATGTGGGCAGTTTAATAGGCTACAGTGGCTAGAGACGTGACATCCATACCAGGTCACATCACAGGTATGTTGACATGGTGCAGGGGTTGTACACAGCGATCTGGCCAATGATAATGTTAGAGGCCACTTGATAGCATGAGGCCTCACTGTGTAGCAGTAATACCCTGTCACATTACAGGAACATGCTCACACTCACAGGGTCAACAACACTATAACGCACACCCCATAGTGTTGAGGTGAGGACCCTTGCCTATGTGGTCATCACCGTCACAGTACTGTGAACCCACACGACGTGACACAGAGAAAGAACATGTACAGGTAGCCAGTGCAGCTGAGACCAATGGCATCAACAAGGTAGTGGACTGCATCACCATGAGGGGTTAGGGATCCTGTGTGTTCTGCATGGTAGCATACACTCTCACTCCATGCACCAGACAGCCATACATACCTACATACGTGCACACACTGTGGAGACCACAAATGTCATACACATATGGATAGCTGATGTGTGTGATACACACACCACACCTGCCTACGTCATGCTTTCCACACTGCAGTATGTACAGATCTCTACAACAGTGTACAGGGGTGTGTAACAATTGGGATGTATTCCACACCATATCTGGCATATATGGTCACACAAGCAAACACACATGGCAGTACTGTGAATGATACACCTGCTATATGTTGATATGTCTGACAGACATGCAGCAGTATTGGCCGCATTATGTGTACCAACGCTACCTTCAGCAATTGTGCTGCTATATGCACATGGGAGGATGTAAGTGTTACAGGTGTCAAGTGATGTACTGTTGGTGACACCTGACCCTGTGTAGGTTTTATGTCTCCATCGTCAAGTAACGGTAACATAGCGTACTGTTTGCACATGTAATGGTAGGATGGCGTGTGACACACCTGTGAGCCATCCCCGACAAACATCCATCTACACAGGTGGATCACCACTTTATGTACACACATCCATCCATACCTGCTGTACATCCTACTGTACTGTCAGTATGTCACCATATACAGGTGTCAATGATGGGGCTGCATTGCAACTGCATGTTGTAGTTAGGCACAGATTAGTTACTTACATCAGCTACTGCACATGCATGGTAGCTGCATGGACACTACAGATTGTACATGTGTGTTGGTCCTACATGCCTGTCATGTAGCCATGTTTGTATGCATTGCAATTAGTGGACATGTGTGTTGACATACATAACACATGGACTGTTATATGATATGATGGGTGTCATGGGTAACTAGTACAGAGGGAATGTGTCCTTGGTCAACATTGCTGCCTCATGTACTGTTAGCATTCAACAGCCATGGACCCACCTTCCATTTGCGTGCGTATGATTGATGTAGCCACTTGTCTGCATGGAGGACAGCAAAAGCTATGCTATGTACATATGTGTCGTGTGTGTGGTTCATGCACGTATCCACTGCAATTACATGTGTGACATAGCCTAACATGTGTGGTCATTGGTGTACAGTAACAGTCATCTGTCACAGCTGTGTAAGACCCAGGGCCCCTGGTATGTGTAGAGCTGACCTGGTTATGTACAGTGGTATCATTGCAATGCATAACACATGATGGAACCCTGTCGGTACATGTGTAGTCTGCACAGTTGCTGTAGACCTATGTACAGTGCACTGGTCATGAGTCATACGGTGTTGTGTTAATGTATGGCTGTGTATTGCTGGTCCAATGACATGGTGATGTTGGAGGGCTACATTGTAGATTGTGGTGTGTACCTCTGTGATATGAGACATCTGTGATAGCTCCTGAGTGTGTACTGGTCAATACATGTGAGTGGCCTTCATGTACGTGGGGACTGTAATACCATACTGTGCCCTTCCATGTTTAGAATCTGTGTGCATGCAAGAAGGCCCTTTGCAACTGCTAAGTGTGTGAGCATGCCCAGTACACCATTGTGTAGATGGACACACAGTACATTCCAAACTGCGCCCTTCCGTGTTTAGAATTCATGTGCATGCATGCAAGATGGCCCTTTGCAACTACTAAGTGTGTGAGCATGCCCAGTACGCCATTGTGTAGGTGGACACACAGTACATTCCAAACTGCACCCTTTCGTGTTTAGAATCCATGTACATGCATGCAAGACGGCCCTTTGCAACTGCTAAGTGTGTGAACATGCCCAGTATGCCGTTGTGTAGATGGACACACAGTACTTTCCAAACAGACGTGTGAAACTAAGCATATGGGCATGGCCATTGACATCCTGTATAGCGATGGTGGTCATCCAGGCAACAGGTGTCCATTTTCAATGTCACGATGGATGCCTACATTGAACACACTGGTTGCTGTCTTGAAGGGTGTACTGTCTGTGGCGCGTCCCGTATCTATGTAGTGTTGTTGTAGTGCTCCGTAGATATTTGGTTGCCCCGATCACACCACTGCTGTGTGTTTGTCTATGTCTACCTTGGGACAGTAATATGCTTTCAGACTGCTCACTCTCTATACATTCCCTATCGGCTTCCTTGCCTTTGCGGATGATGTCACCCACCTAGAAGTATGCCTCTGGGAGTGCTGTGCTCAGTAATCTCAGTAGCGTGTTCTGTAAATGCGTCATGCTGTAGTGTGTTAGGGTAGTTAGGTGTATGTTCGACTCCCAGCCCTGCCAAGAGTGTGTGTGTGTGTGTGTGTGTGTGTGTGTGTGTGTGTGTGTGTGTGTGTGTGTGTGTGTGTGTGTGTGTGTTTGTGCGTATGCTCCCATCCGCCTGGGGACTAAGTCTTGCTTTTAGATGCCGCACACCACAGCAGTTTGCTACCGACGTCTTTGCCTTTGCGGATGATGTCACCCACCTAGAAATATGCCTCTGGGAGTGCTGTGTTCAGTAATCTCAGTAGCGCATTCTGTAAATACGTCATGCTGTAGTGTGTTAGGGTAGTTAGGTGTATGTTCGACTCCCGGCCCTGCCAAGTGTGTGTGTGTGTGTGTGTGTGTGTGTGTGTGTGTGTGTGTGTTTCCAGTTGCATGACAACAGTACATTGCTTTGACAGTATTCAGTCTCCATAACATCCGTGCGGCGTCTTTGCCTTTGATGCTGCTGTCTGCAGGCTAGACATGTGCCTGTGTGAATCATGTGATCCACTGATCATGGTAGTGCATTTTGTAACTGCGTAATGCTGTCGTGTGGTACAGTGCTTACGTTTATGTTCTGCTCCCAACCCTGCCATGTGTGTGTGTGTGTGTGTGTGTGTGTGTGTGTGTGTGTGTGTGTGTGTGTGTGTGTGTATCTATCTACATATATATATGTGTATATATATATATATATATATATATATATATATATATATATATATATATATATATATATATAGAGATATATGTATGTATATAGCTATATATATATATATATATATATATATATATATATATATATATATATAGTATATAGATATGTATGTTGGGATTATCACTCTTGACTGTGCTGCATTGTCTGTACATGAACACCTTGGATGTATGTACATCTGCTATGGCTCTGTGATAGTGCACATATTGTGTACTGTAGTGATCGTGGGTTATACATGTGTAGTGACCGGTTATTGTGTTACTGGGTATTACACGGGCATTGGAAACAATATTATTGCAGCACCTTTGAGTGGTCGTATGCAGATCTCTGAAACAGTCAGCTGTGGTTATAACATTGGAGTGTGAGTATGGCTCATATCCATCTGTAGTAACTGTCAGGTCTATGCACCCCAGGTTAACATTACAGACACATGTTTATCCACAGGTTGTGGTACAGATCCCAGGACTGTATGTGTAGACATTGACAGGTGCAAGACTGGGTTGTGTTGGATGCATGGAGGGGTGTCCATGGCCAGTAATGGGGATCTCTACAGCCTGGCAGGTACGGTCTGTGACTGTCCCACAACCTCCTGTATATGGCTGACACATGCTGTACCTGTGTATATGCAGACACACACACACACACTTACCACAAACAGCTATGGCTATCACATACACACACCCATTGCACCACCATTGGGCCATGCAATAACCATTGTACCTCACACACACACACCTACGTGTACATTGGATGGCTCTATGACAGCTCTGGGCATGTTAACACTACACCCTGTGCATATGATGTCACCTGTGCCACCACCTGTGATGTGTAACATTGATGCAGGATCTGACTAACCTGGTGCTGCTGAACGCAGTGGCTTTATTCCACTGTATTGATGTTAGCATGCTGTTAACACACAGTGTGTTACTTCCAGGTGTACTTCAGCAGGCATGATGCATTGCAGCTATGACCATCACTGTAGCATAGTTTACAGCACTGTTACCTCTGATGATGTAGTCTCCATCCATGTGCCATTTCACTGATGTGTGTAGTATTGGCAGCATGTGTGTCTGTGTGTGCAGTACGTGTGTGATGTGTGTAGTACACATGTATACCTGCTTACAAATGCATACACGACATTACACGGGCTTCACCATTCGTACACTAGCTTACTCGTTCTTCCACATGCACACACGGGCTAATACGCGTGCACACATACTTACTCAGGCTTATTGGCGCGCATGGGCGCAGACACACTGTGGGCAGGTTTGCATGTCACATCGGTGGTATCCATGGCGTACGCTGTTAGTCTCCTGATGTTCCCTGGGATAGCTCATGACACGCCTCTTCCACTGAGTACTGACAGCATGCATGTGACACTGCTCTGGTGAGGTTACAGTGTTTTGTACATACACACTCCTGTTGTCACCTATCTTCTACTCTAATAGTCCCCTTAACCTACACTACAATGTAGAGGCTTGGCCCATATGGCATGACATGTTGTGATTCACTATCCTCAGCCTCACTTGCCTCACATTGCCTACAAATGCTTCATTACATCTCTGACAGAGCGCTTCCACACATAGGTACCAGTATGCAGTAGCTATGTTGTCTCCGGCTTGCCATTCATTTGCATGGCTTACTAACATCTAACTAAACCTACATTTTGTATGTATATTATCCATAACTAAACCTACATTTTGTATGTATATTATCCATATGTCTTGTGTTGAAGCGCAGCGCGCTCTCATGGCGCTGAGCTATGCTTCCACACCAGGGATCGGGGGAGGACAACTACTGGTTCATTGATATCCAATGGACAAAGCCGCCACTGGCCTTGGACTTGGACATTGGCATGCTTCTTTGACTGTATTCATACTGTATTTGCAGCTGTCATTGCTCCGTTTAGCAACGTGCAAAACGTTAGTCGCATAACATCCAGGTACATTTCTGCACATAACTCTGCTCTTGCACGGACAGCTTACTGTTTCATGTATCGCGTAGTTACGTAGGGTTACCACCTGTCCCACTTTGCAAGGGACAGTCCCTCTTTAGGCAGTTGTGTCCTGCAAAATATTGTGAGAAAATGGCAAATGTCCCGAGATTTTAGGACAAAAGTATTTTCTATATTGTATGTAATAGTTACATAAAACAGTTATTCTGTATCTGAAACACCTACATCTTATACGAAACAGAAAAAGGAACAAAAATGCTACAAGAATAAACTTTTATTCAGGCAAACAACTGAAGTTCTGTCCTTTGTACTGGCTGTGGGTATGTTTTGCCCTGCAAAATCTGATGTTTGTAGCACAAATGTCCCACTTTGGCCATTTGGAAAGGTGGCAACCCTATAATTACATCATTTGCATAGCTTACACATACAAATGGGGTATGTTGCAAATCCCAACATTGTCTGTGCAATGTTCGTGTTACGGGCGGTCTTGCATGCCCCTGAGTGCGTTTGCTGAATAGCCTGGCAATCATCTTTCCTTGCTGTACTCTCACTCAATCCATAAACACCGAAGGCATCGTGTATCATGGCCTAGGCTTTGCTGTGTGCTATGTCTATTTGTGGTGTATGCATGGCTGTGGGCATGCCCCACTGTCATCACTGGTAAAGGTGACACCCTATAGGTACTTCCTGTAGACTGCTGTGTCATTTGACATGTCAGCACATACCTGCGGATGAACTTCCTACTGCAGCGCTTTTCATACGGTCGATAATGCTGTTTCCTCAGACATGTATCTGTTTCAGACCATACCTATCAACCTCCTAGTGCAAAACATCTGTACAAAGCCTAACATGATGGGGGGACAGAGAGGGGCAGATTCTACATATTGCTCTTACAAACGTAGATAGTTGGCAGTATTATAGGTTTTGCATTAGTATGCCCTTTCTGAGGGATTTGGGGTCTTAAACACATATGTTTATCATTATTTAATTACGTCAGTTCTCAGGTATTTGGCAGACAGGTACACATACCTCTCAACCTCTGACAGCAGGAAATCTGGACAAAGCCATAAGTAAAAGTGGGGCAAAGGCCCAAAAGTAGGGCCAATTTTTAAATATTGCTCTTACAAATTTAAAAAGTTGATAGAATAACAGGTTTTGCATTAGCGTGAATTTTCTGAAGGGTATGAAGTCTGAAACTCAAATGTCTCTCATTATTTTCTAACTTCAGTCTTTAATGATTTGCACTAGTTTGCCAGAAAACCACAATTTTATGAAAAGTGTACCAAATATATGAGGCAAAAATCTGGACATTCTGCAAAAATCTGTATAGTTGAGAGGTATGCAGGTACAGATTGTGAGAGGAACACACCATACATATGAGGCATACATCTGCACATTCGTACAGTTAAGCCAATACACACAATACATGGTGCCATCACAGGCCAGTTACCATTACATTCCTATTGCTGAACACACCCACCCACTGGGTTATATTCCCACAGGCCAACAGGTGCTTATCCACACTACTTATTCCATCATGTACCTTATGTGTAGGCCGTTATTTGCGCTTTCCATCAGTGGCAGAGCTCACATAAGAGTATGGTGGACTGGACAATGGGCAACAACGTCTTGCGTCACCTTTCAGTCCAACTGTTCATTGAGGGAAGGTGATATTGGCGCTTCTAGCCAGAAGGGACTTTTAAACTTTTCTATTGCCTCGGCGAGGCATTCCGAAGATGTCTTTCTCATTTCTGGGGCAAAACCCAAACGACAGATACCTACCCGGTCATATGCTGTTCCGGAGATCTCTCAACGGAAAACTACCAAACAAAATGAAGGTACTGTATTACAACGTGCACCAAGTCATGGGAGCGCTCAACAGTTTGCCTCTAAGAACTATTGTTTGGACAACTTTCTTAAATTAAAATATGAATTTAATACCAATAATAGACTTAACGATGTTGGCATTATGAAAGAAGGAAATAATAATATGCTTAAAGACATGATTTATGACTTTGGGAATAAATTAAATAAAATTAAGTCATTACAGGTTGAGAATCTGTATTTATGTAAAAATATTGAGTGTGGTATTGTCCCTATGGGTTTGAGATTCTTCAAACAACCATTGGGGATGGAAATGAGTGAAGAAAACATTAAAACATGTAATGATATGTTTGACAACTTTGGCAAAGAATTCATGCAGTTCATTGTTATGTGTAATGATTCTAAACTGAGTCAGCTTTTGAATGAAGTAGATGTTTTAAATAAATCCATCACCGAGGACTTACTTTTTCCTCAGTGGGAAAAACTACACAGTAAACAATTTGACTATGCTGATAATAATAGTAAAAAAGCATTTGAAAGGAAGAGCAAGAAATTCATGAGGGACATGTCACAATATAAGAATGGGACAGTTTACAGATGGAATACTAGTCAGGGAAGGGACTTTGTTAAAGATACACATTTACACAAGGGATATGAAGTTCCCAAGCATTATTTACAAGAGGAAGATTTTTTAGAAGGACAGGGGAGGGGGCAGTTCAAATGGCAGCCAGTAGGCAGGAACAACAGGGGTTCGAACAGAGCATACCAACATTGGGGGAATCAAGACAGGAAACCTCATTGAACGAGGAGAATTCTCATACATTTGTTAATGATTTGGAGGTTAATCTAAACGATACCCATCAATCTGGTATTGAAAACATCCTTTATCAAAGTGTTAATGTTAAAATATATAACTACAGTGCCTGTACAGTCCAACCAGAATTATTTGACATTTTTGCTAAAGGAATGAAGTTCATTCCGGATAAATCTTTTGATTTATTGGATACAATGGTGGAAACTAAGTTATTTCTCCGCAAAATAAACTTAGGGGTATTTTTTCATGACAATGTACATCAGCAGATGACATCATCTTTAAAGAAAAAGAGTACTTTTACCCCACCTATGCGCAGAACAATCTGTTCTTTTGAAAATGTGGTCAATTCCCAGTTGTATGAATTACACAACACACAAAAATATAAGAACAACAACAACCGTGGGTGGAATAAAAAAATCAATACAGTGTTAGACACTCTTTGTGAACAGAATGTTAGAATCATGGTAGCTGACAAAGGGGGTGGTATAGTTCTTTTTGACCAAGAAAGATATATTGGAAGAATTTTTGATATTCTAAATAATTCCTCTTTTTATGAAGTTTCTTCTTTGAATCAGGTGAATATTGCTCACCGTAGGATAGACTTCTATCATGAAGAGCTTATTCTAGATAATCGTATTAGTGATGAACTGTACCGCTTCCTTCGAGTGGAATTTCCTATACTGGCAACCATAACGGGGATTCCCAAGGTTCACAAAAATTTATTAGATCCACCGTTTAGACTGATAATTTCTGGGAGCCACAGTAAAGTGTTTCCGTTTGGGAAGGTTATTGACCATCATTTAAAACACATTTATAGAAATGTAGGACACATTATGAAAGATTCCTGGGAATTTCTAGGAATTTTCAAAATGGATTTATGGAGTCCTAACTTAATTTTTGTTACCATAGATATCAAAGGTTTATTTTCTTGTATCCCGAAGGATGAAGGTGTTGAGAGATTTCATAATAGTTTATGTAAGTACAGTGGGTTGGACCAAGATAACATCATGTTATTAACTGAATTTTTGGAAGTTGTTCTTGATAACAACTATATTTACTTCAAAGGGGAGTATTATAGACAGGTTTCTGGTGTTGCCATGGGGGCAGATTGTGCCCCCATGTATGCCAATTTAGTACTACTGGACTGGGAAGAGGAATTTATTTTACACTCCCCTTGGAAGAAATATCTCAGGTGTTTTGTCCGATACCTGGACGATATTTTTGTCCTTTGGGAGGGAGATGAAGCCACATTAAAGAACTTCATTGAGTATCTAAATCAGACTACTAGTTTTTTACAGTTTACATACCAGTTCCATAAGGAAGGTATAAATTATTTAGATGTCTATGTTTATAATGATGGCCATTCCTTCCAGTCAAAAATTTTTAGAAAGGACACTTTTAGTAATGGGTACTTGCACTTTGAGAGTGCACACTCATATTCATTGAAACGCAGCATAGTCAAAGGACAGTGCATAAGAGCTGCACGCATGTCATCTAATGAAGATACTATGTTAAGTGAACTTCGATTCATAGGTAATTTATTTAGGGATAAGGGCTATCCCAATACTATGATTGAGGACATCACACATTATGTCTCTAGTGAATGGGGAAAGAAATATCCCTCGTTGTTAGGTACTGGGTTGGTGGCTAAACCTGATAGCCCAAATACTGTTCATGGAACCTTAACCAATATTGACAAGCCTTACACTAAGGCTTGTATTTTAAAACATGGGAACTGTACGAAGGATGTTAAGGACATAATTTCAAATAATTGGAATATCCTGACAAGTGACGAGGGGATAAAGGAGAAAATTTCAACAAGTCCCCATTTTGTTTCCAAGACTGGTATTAATTTGAAAAGAATTATTGAGGTTAAAACACAATTTTACAAGAGTGGGTCACACAATAGGAAAGGAACCAGAAAATGTGGCCGTTGCAACTACTGTGGGTACATCATGGAAGAAGTAGAATTGTATTTGAATAACAATATTGGTAGTAAAATTACATTTAGTTATGGAAATTGCCAGTCACAACATCTGGTATATTTGGCAAAGTGTTGTTCATGTCATAGTTTCTACGTCGGAAAGACGGACCGACGATTAAGGGATAGAATCTATGATCACACCTATTGTATCAGAAAAAATGATATCAACAACGCTCTTTGTCGTCACCTAGTCAACAGTCCAGGGTGTCATGGGTTCAAATTTGCCATTTTAGAAGTTATATCTCCTAACCCTAGGGGTGGTAACATAAAAGCAGTTGGTGAAAAGGAGATAAAATGGCAGATTAGGTTAAATGCAGCCTCACCCCCTGGACTGAATGAGGTTATACCCACCAAACCTCTAGTGAAAACATAACATACAATACGGTACACATTATGACCTTAATAAGGTTAGTTTTTGATATCTGGATATTATACCTTGTATTTTAACAATGTTTTAACAATTTATTTTGTCTGTTTTTTTTTTTTTTTGGTATATATTTAGTGTATAGACAACATGAAACTGAGATGTATTTTATTTTTATCTAAGGTTATGTTTGCCAACACAATGTAATATTATAGTAAATATACTGTTTTAAAAGGTTTAAATTTTGTTATTCACTTTAGAACATCTATTAGTATGTACTTTAATATATAAACCTTTTATATAGGGATGGAGTAGTATTTATTTTATTTTAGAATTTGGACATCTGTCTTTTTAAAAATGTTCCTTACATTCATTGATTAATTAGCAAAAAGGCGGGATTAAATGTATAAAAGGTGGAGTTAGTCAATTAACATTGTTCTGATGAAATCTTAGTAGTTAGATGAAAGCGCTCAACAAACTGTTTGTCATATTGTTCAAATAAAGAGTATTGGAATACGTAAGGTTCCTGGCACTTCCTTGGACATTTTTTGTGCTTTTATATTAGGACTGGACACTGTATCGGTGACACTGCATGACACCCTGAGGGACACATGTCGTTTGAGTTTATTAACCTTCCACATTGACTTTCACAGGCCATACATTGTAATTCACATTTGTGGACAAACATGCTTATGAGTTGTACATGTTTTGTCATTTGTCCTGACGTCTTTCTTCTCACCTGTCCACCTAGTATCACTAGTTCTGTACATTTCATTAGGACGGGTTACCTTCATACCTCTCACCTGTACACATTATGGGTATACACCCTGGGGTTTGACCTATGATTCTGTTACATTTGTCATGATAATGTGCCTTTCTGATAGATTGCTGGCAAGCCATGATGGACTGTGCAGTTAGGTAATCATGACTGACATTTCTATTTCATGATTACTAACTCTCATAACATTCGTATTCCTGACTACGCAATTATTCTATCAACGGTCTGACTTTGTCTGAGGTATATTTAATATAGTCCCTATTTGTCTGTCGTGTACTTATTCTGACATTCTGGCATTCTGGCAGGTATGGTTGCCATCTTGGTCGTATGCATGTCCATCCATGATAATCATCTACATGACACTGATATAGGTCCCTACGTCTTCCCCCAATAGTTTACACAATATCCAGTGGGTGGGTTACACCTTTTTGGTGAATATAGGTGTGTGCTATACCCACATAGGTATATTGATCACTCCCATGGGGCGTACCTAATAGATCTGTGCCAATCAGCACCTTGGCCCAATTCTGCATACCCCTGATTCCCATACCTGACACACCTCCACAGTACCCATTAGACATGTTTAATGTGAGTGATAATAAAGTGTGAGGACACTTCCGAGCACTACCCACTCTGCGGATATCAGCTCATACGTCATACCGTCATACATTCAATCGACCCATGTGTTATTACCCTTGCACCTGCTACTGTTGCATGTACAGCTATATTGTAGTTGCAGTTGTGACGTCTTTAGCATCTATGATGGTTCGCACTTCATACGGATCAATTTTTGGGGTCCTGCAAAGGACACCTATATTCATGTTTAACGTGTAGAACTTGCAGGCACTGTCACACTGGTACTTTCTGGGAAATGGTTTGGAAACCATCGGTGTATTCTCCTTTCATGCATGTCTGTCTGTCTATCCATATTAACTATACCGTGACCTATTTATGTAGATGTGTTATATGTACAGGGACATATGTTTGTTGTGTATATATCTATTCATGTATCGTGTGTGTATAGATATATATATCTGTACATATGTCTGTACATTCCTCATCTCATAATTTGCTTTGGATTATGTCTGTGGATATATGTGTATATATATCTCCATAGCATAACTTTCAACTGTACAGATTTCCACTGCATGTACAGCTGTTTGCCTCTTATCTTTGCTCCATTTTTCATAACCTTGTGTCTATCTGGCAAGTTAGTGGCATATCATTAAAGACTGATGTTGGTAAATAATGACAAACATTTCAGGTTACGACTTCATACCCTTCTGAGAATCCATGCTAGTGACACACCTGTTATTCTATCCATTTTCTATATTTGTTAGGCAATATCTGGGGATAGTCCCTATTTGTGGTCCGTTTTTCATAACTTTGTGTCTATCTGATAAGTTAGTGGCATATCATTAAAGACTGACGTTGGTAAATAATGACAAACATTTCAGGTTACGACTTCATACCCTTCAGAGAATCCATGCTAGTGACACACCTGTTATTCTATCCACTTTCTATGTTTGTTAGGCAATATCTGGGGATAGTCCCTATTTGTGGTCCGTTTTTCATAACCTTGTGTCTATCTGGCAAGTTAGTGGCATATCATTAAAGACTGACGTTGGTAAATAATGACAAACATTTCAGGTTATGACTTCATACCCTTCAGAGAATCCATGCTAGTGACACACCTGTTATTCTATCCACTTTCTCTGTTTGTTAGGCAATATCTGGAGATTGCCCCTATTTGTGGTCCATTTTTCATAACCTTGTGCCTATCTGGCAAGTTAGTGGCATATCATTAAAGACTGACGTTGGTAAATAATGACAAACATTTTGGGTTACGACTTCATACCCTTCAGAGAATCCATGCTAGTGACACACTTGTTATTCTATCTACTTTCTATGTTTGTTAGGGCAATATCTGGGGATGGTCCCTATTTGTACCAGTTGTTGTCATGGCTTTGTCCGGTTTCGTACTTTTCAGGTTTAACAGGTATGAGCCATGTACATGGAACGTGGGGAAAACACCATTCATTTTCTATTCTGTGAGCGGATTACACACGTGCAAGCGCACTTGCATATCCTTATTGTGGGTTACATATGTTTTATAGATAATTGTGCTTCCGTGAACTTTCATAATTCTGACCGTAACAGTTACATATCTGTATTCCAGTTTACGGACTACTGCGAAACACATGTTCACCTTTACATATTTAAATGTGTGTACTGCACAAACGCTTTAATTACACTTTCAAGTTATATGTGCAGTGGTCGTAGGTCAACCGAGACTGCATTCACGTTGGCCGGATACCGGAACCACTATTCTATTGGTGTTCTCCCTCATTGATATGCATACCCATAGTACTTAGCTACATCAACATACACCTCACCGCTTCACCTACGACACAGGCATCCATTCTCCTGCTGGGAAAAAGGCGGTACTACATATTACACATTCCCTATTGCCTACTGCTGTGACTCCGGCTGCATTGTTAATCACTCCGAGGGTATGCAGAACAGCAAGGCATATAGTCCAGCCACATACAGGTCATTGACTGTCAGGGTGTTCATGTAGTGATCTGGGTTTAGGCTAGTCCACCTGGTGAACGGAACTTCCCTGGCAGAGGTCAAATGTCAGACGAAGCATATTGACAGGGCTTATCTCCCTATTTTGAAGTTTTACCTGTGTTAATAGACACAGGTGTTTGGGCACCTGTCAGCAGCTAATTCTGTTGGCATTACATATTATGGGTGGGTTTGTTACAGTCCATACTCCCCGGTGAGGGGTATTCCCATTCACATTTGACTTATTACCTGTATACAGTCATACGGGGATTGTTATTTTTGGACATGAAGTGACTACAGGTATGCGGTTGTACATTACACAAGTGTGAAGGGCTGTTTCTGTAAATATGTATGGACCATACCTCTTAGAGCACCGAACCTGTGCAAAACATACATGATGGGGGGACAATTAGGGACACATTTTAACGATTGCTCTTACAAGCTTACAACGTTGATAGAATGCTAGGTCTTGCATTAGCATGACTTTTCTGCAGGTTGTGGAGTCTTATACTCAGGATATTTCTCATTATTTACTGACATAAATCCTCAGCTATTTACCACACTGGTGCAGATTGTCGGAGGCACACACCAACACTATGGGGTGAACTTGTGGTCATTCTTAGGGTTCACAAACGTAATCACTGCTGACAAGTTTACTGAAGATCAAAACACACGAACACAGTTGAGTAAAAACAGAACACCTTTATCCAACACAAAGCTTTTGGGACAACTCCCTTTTTCAATGATTAACACAAGGTGCAATTAATCTCAGTTTTAAATACACCCACCACACATCACATGACCTGCAGCCAAAGTCATATGACTAGTTACATCAACATTTAATACATATTTACTAGCATTTTTACTAAATAGGATAATAAATACAAGTTTCTAACATATATATATATATATATATATATATATATTTTTATAATAATTAAAATATACTATATCTCAACACTCAATATTCACCTACTCAACATCCATACCTTACTTTTAATGCTTAAAAATATAAAAAAATGAACAATTATTTATATATCACTATGAAAAATTTCTACAACAACATTAAATATTTAAAAAAATCATGACCAAAACCAGATTGCTAAAAACTAATCATTTCAAACTATTATGCTGCAACCTTACCAAAATTGGTTTTAATGAAACAGATGCATTTAAACCAGGTTCAGTGTCCGCTGACAGTCGTACTATCCACTCATATTCCTTCACTTCAAGTTGATTACATATATCACCCCCTCTTAGTGTTTTGGACAACATGTCTATAACTCTGAACTTGAATGTGTGTGCATTACCACATTCTTTTACATGTTTGTATAGAGCATTTGTTTCACATTGTCTCCTTATGTTAGACTTGTGTTCAACTATACGATCCCTCAGCCTTCTTGTCGTCATCCCAACATAGAAAGATGAACATGCTACACAAGTTGCTATATAGACAACATAACAAGAAGCACATGTTGCTAACCCATTGAAGTTGTAACATTTATTAGTGACAGGGTGTTTAAATATATTATTATGTAATAAGTTATCATCTTGGGCTGGCACTATATCAGTGCAACAACTACAGTTGTAGCAACATATGATGCCTCTAGTCCTTTCTTCAAGTTGATAAGTAGAGGTATGTGAGAAATCCTTATAGCATACTAGGGATTTCAATGATCTCTTATTCCTATATGCAAATGAAGGTGCGCTCCCTACTACTGCTTTTACATCATCTTGTGCTAAAGGTATTTTCCAATATTTATTTATAACTCTTCTAACTATGTGCGTTTTCATATTATATGATGTAATAAATCTTAATTTAACATCATCCCTCTTGTTTTCCAAATCATTACAAATATTACTACTACCGGGTGATAATATGGGTTTATAGGTTGTCAACCTGTTGGTCTCAACTATTTCTCTCATGCTATCTACTAACTTATGTGAATACCCACTAGCTATAAACTCTCCACATGTTTCATCCATTTGTTTCAAAAAGGCTTCTTCGATATTATTAAGTCTGCTAATCCTTATGAGTTGGGCCTTCACTATGCCTTTAAATTCATGGGGAGCGTGCATACTTGATGCTTCCAAATAACGCCCAGATGAAACTTCTTTTTTATATACGGTGGTAATAAATTTATTATCATTCACTTTTAAATTTATATCCAAAAAATTAACATTATTTTGTGAACATTCCATCTTGAAATTCAAAAAAGGGGTTGTATTATTTATACAGCTATTAAAATCTAACAAGTCAACATAGGTACCTTTCCATATAAGGAAGCAGTCATCTACAAACCTTTGATAAAATTGGATACCATTATTTATAAAGCCATTATCATTAAATAGATGCGTCCTTTCCCATTGATATAGGATTATGTTAGCATATGTGTTGGCTACGGGAGTACCCATAGCCACACCTGTTAATTGCACATAATGTTGTTCATTAAATATAAATACATTGTTCCGCAATACTACATCTAGCAACATACAAATGTTATCAGAATGTCTAGACGTAAAACCTAAATACTGTGTAAGGAAATCACGTACTGTTTCTACCCCATAATCAATAGGAATTACCGTAAACAGTGAGGCTATGTCTAGCACAGCCATATGCATATCTCCATTTTCCCAGAACGCATCCTTCATGCCAATTTGCCATTTGTTTAATTTTGTTAAAAAAATCTGTTGTATCCTTAATAACTGTAGTACAAATAGACAACAAAGGTTGCAATTGTTTTTGCAAATACAGAGAAATAGGCTCCATGACCCATCCCTTACCTGAAACAATGGGTCTCATAGGTGGATTCTCCTTATTCTTATGTACCTTGGGAATCCCATATAATTGTGGTATTATGGGGCTAGTCACAGTAAAGAAATGGAATAAATCCAATGTAATGTCACCTGCTAGTTGAATATCATATATACACATATTAACATAAGATACATACTTCTTTACTTCTAAGTTAGATATTAATCTAAAAGCTACCTCATCCCTAAGTAAAAGTAGGACTGATTCTACATACTTAGTTCTATCCATAATCACCACAGAGCCCCCTTTGTCTGCTTGCTTTATAATTATATTAGATTCCTGTTTTAAATGCTTGAGAGCTAAATGTTCTGTGTATGTAAGGTTAAAGACACTATCACCCCTTAATTTCACATCATATACATTTCTAAGTTCCAACTCACACAGGTCGTGAAAGGCTGTTAAAATTGGTATACTATTTGGAATGAATGTACTACGCCTTTTAAGCCCCTTTCATTCACTACTTCATTGCCAAAAATAAGTTTTAAAGATTCATTCCTCACAAACATTTTTAAATCCGTTAAAACATTTACAATGCCTTCAGAACTTGTGGGAATAAATCCCATACCTTTGCAAAGTACTGAATAATGTCCAGTTCCAATATTAAAAGATGATAAGTTCAGGATACCTGCCTTCACTTTCTGGCTACTTTCATTTGTTTTGGGGAAGTAGAAAGTTTTCGTTTATTGTCCATTCTTAGGGTTGCCACCTTTTCGACTGCCCAAAGTGGGACATATTCTGTAGAGATGTCAGATTTTCCAGGACAAAACATACCTACAGCCGTGCATAGTACTGAACTTTAACCTTTTTTGTACATATAATAGCTTATTCTAGTAACATTTGAATTGCTTATGCTACTTCACATAACATATTGAGGATTCATATATAAAATAACCATTTTATGGGACTATTAAAGTAAATTAGGAAATAAACTCTCAGGACATTTGCTATGTCTTGATTTTTTTCACAGGACACAACTGCCTACAGAGATTGTTACTCGCAAAGTGGGACAGGTGGTGACCCTAGTCATTCTGTGAATATCCAGACAGTTGAGTGGTATGGCATGGACCTCTGTAATATGCTGTTGTGTTCTGGCACAGCAGTAGCTCAGCATTAAAGACTGCAGTCGGACCATGCTGACAGACAGTTGGGTTTCAGATTTCATACTCCAGATATTAATGCCAATGTGCAAACTGTTATTCTATCAAATTCTATGTTTCTAAGAGATATGTTTACAGATTGTCCCTGAGTTTGGACCTTTGTCTCACTTATATTCACGGCTCTGTCCAGATATTTTGCTCACACAGGTTGACAGGTATGGTCAGTCACGACTGCACACAGTCAGTGTCCCTCAAACTTGATCACGGTTGACCTGTTTACGTAGTGTCTTCCTCGCCCTCATGCCATTTTCCACTTTGCAAATGTGTGCATTATATTCTCCCTCCTATTTGTGTCTGGAAACGTGCGTCACGGGAAGGTATTTTATCCTGGGTGGTAGGTTATGCATGCCCACTTAGGGCTGGACAGTGTCATGGACCTCCACTGCACGTTCTGACTTGTGTCCAGATATCTACTGGATTGGACATCATGTCATCATACCCATTCTACTATTTACACAAGTTGGTCATCCCGTGAGGGATATCCCAAAAATTGGTCAAGACGAAAACAAGTTAGACACCGAAGATTTTTGTGGCTTCACAAAAAAGTGCAGGGGGTTTTACCTGCAGGGGATACATGGTTTGCAATCCTGACACTGCCTAGGGTGACAATACCTACTACATATGCACAGGGGTCACTGTGTGTAGCTGTTTCTGCAACAAACCAGTAGACCAAGTACGGCTGGATTTGGTGGACGTTCCGGTATGGTGGCAGGTTGTGTGTTGTGGAGGGTATGCTGGGTAGGCTATTATGCATCCAGGTGTGTTGCATTTGTTATGGCCAGTTCCATCAGGACCCATCTGTGGGTATGTGATGGTGCCGTATGTATACATTTGTCTCGCATATTTCCATATTCATATGTTTGTGGGATTGTGTTCTACACTATAGCCTGTCTGCTTGTCTTGCAGCTGTTCCTACATGAGGTTGTGTTTCTTTCCACTTCACCTGCTGCCCCCTCATACACCTCCGGTTCACCTTTTCTGCATACGACACAAGTATCGCCTTTGAGGAATTTACCATTAAACACACACACCCTCACACGCGAATTACTCACACCCCATAGAGCACTACTTTGGTTGTTGGCCCATGACACGGCCAGAGTTACACATTGACTACCCTACATGTGTCGGGTACCTTTATGGTTGTGTGGACTACCCTGCCATGTTTGCTGTCCACATGCTATACCTCACGCACATAGGTACACGCCCTTACTTCACTTTCATTACTTGGTTGGTGTATCCAGGTACTACCCATTCGACTGTGTCACATACACGTTCGGATTATACAACTGCCTTCCAGATTTTGCCAGCCTGTTCTACTCATTGGTAGGATGGCACCTTTTCCTATGTCCAAGCTATTCCTTACACATGTCCGACTGTTGTGGACATTGCCTCCCCACAATCAACGGTTGTGTTTCCACCTTTTCAATTGTCCACAGTGTGACATAGGGTTACCACCTGTCCCACTTTGCGAGGGACAGTCCCTCTTTGGGCAGTTGTGTCCTGACATGTAATTGTCAACATGGCAAATGTCCTGGGATTTTAGGACAAACATATTTCTTATATTTTATGTGATAGTGCATTAAACAGTTAATTCTGTATCTAAAATACCTGACTGTTATGAGAAACAGACTAAGCAACTAAAATGCTACAGAAATACGCTTTTCTGTAGGCAAAACAGTTATGTTATGTTCTGTCCTTTGTACTGGCCATGGGTATGTGTCGGCCTGTACAGTCTGATGTCTGTACCAAACATGTCCCACTTTGGCCATTTGTAAGGGTGGCAACCCTACTGTGACAGTTGCGGTGAACACAGCATATTTTACAGGCCGACACATACCCATGGTCAGTTCGGCAGATAGAACTTACAATTCTTGCCTATATCTAAGCTTATTCTTGTAGCATTTTGGTATCTTATTCTGTTTGTTATGACATTTCTGTATTATACGTCCAGTGAATTATGTTTAATGCAACTATTGCATGATGTCTACAGAGGAATTATATCCTATATTCTCTGGACATTTGCCAGTTTTACATGTTTGTGTCAGGACACATCTGCCCACAGAGGGACTGTCGCTCGCAAAGTGGGACAGGTGGTAATCTTGGTCAACGGTACGGATCATACTGTTCCTTTCAGCCTATATGCGTCCGTGTTGTTATGGCTCATTTATATGCTCCTTCTGTTTCGTTTACATGCATATGCTAATTCCTATCACATTTGGCATGTGAAATATGGACATACCTTTTGTATGTGACTATTACATGGCTTGTGGGATAGGATTCAGACATACGGTCACTACCTATATCTACATTTCTCCTCGTGTATTTTGTTATGGACACATCTGCACAGCTATGTTCCCTCCCTCAAATTATGGGTCGGCTGGTGACCCTCTCCGTTGGACTGGATGTACCTACTGGCGGCGCGCTAACATCTGATACATTTCACTTCCACATGGTATAGCTATCTACACTACGTTGGACTACAGGCACACGGTTTTCCTGTCATTTGTTCATGGGTAGGGACCCATTATTCCCTACCGTGCATTTGTGTTTGAGTCTTCATTTTCTGTTCGCAGGGACTCTGCTTTGCATACGTTTCAGTCTCCACGGACACTGATATGTACGATTACTATTGCTGGCGGAATATAATGTTCAGCAGTTTAGGTTGCTCCTCGGAAGCCGACATTGACACGCCTCCCTGTGCAACTTCGATATGCCCCTTGCACTCGTGCACGTTTCCTATGCACATGGCTGTGGTGGCTGCGCGCCTTCATTAATATGCATATGGCGCAACTACTCCACATCTACGCCGCACGGCCGGCGCAAGCCTTACGCCAGCCTTGCGCCGAGCTTCATGAATCCGGGGGTTTGTCTTATATCCCTATGTCTTAGAGTTTGAAAAAGTATTTATGGTAATGAGCACTCTTACATAAAACCTAACAATCTATACATCCTGCTGATATTGTACTGCATATACCTCTCTGTATTTAAAAAATATTCATATCCATCCCATCTAACTGTTCTTTTTAATCAAACTGTTTTTAAATGATGTAACCAGTGTCATGGATGTGTAAATAATAGGACTGCTGATCATGAATGAAACTGACTGTAAATGATGTAACAATGCAAATGATGTCCATGAAGTTTGTATAATGGAACTTTTCTCCCCAGGCCTCCACTGAAAAAAGGCACTGCTCAGTCAGACTTTCATGATAAACAAATATCAATAAATAAATAAATACAAATGTTGGCTATTGTTTTGTAATATACTGACATAAGTAAAGAAGGATTTATAATTATCTTTATCATTCAATGCCAGCCTAAGTTTGCGGAAAGCCTTTGTTTTCCTGATGACATTTTCCAATATCTTGGTTAGTCTTTTAATGTTGACCTTGATTTGTGAGTCTTTAGTTTTGCTATATATTCTAATGAGCTTTTGCCTTTTATTGTACTGTTTATTTACGCATGTGAATCACTAGGCAGTTTGCATTTACCCTTCTCATTTTGTTTAGTTGTGGTAAGGACTAAAAGATTTATGCAGTTTTCTAGGTGAGCATACAACTTATTTGCATAACTATCAGCTGAGTCAATATCTTGGGGGTAACAGTTATACTTGAACATTGAGACTTTCTTATAGAATAGTTGGAAGTTTGTATGTTTGAAGTCTTCAAATCTTGTTATATTTGCAGCTGTTGGTTTAGAGAGTTTGAAAGAGAAGGTTATCAATTCGGGGTCAAACTTTTTTTTCACACACACACACACACACACACACACACACACACACACACACACACACACACACACACACACACACACCTGAAAAATGCTGGCACAGGTCTACTCACTCTGCTGCCCTTTGCCCAGACTATAAGTTAATTACATTGCTACCAGCCAGCTACTCTAAGGTGTTTACAAGAGTACCCAATTATACTGAGTAAAATTAACATTAATGCAAATGGTAGTGTTTAACCAGTGCAGCAAGGCTTTCAGGGGCGGCCACAGTGTCACCAAATAAATATAAGTATTCTCAAAGTTTAAAATGCTCTCTAGAAGACCAGCCACAATGAAAAGTTTAAATATATTTAATAATAAATAGTAAAAGAATATGAAAATACTAAATGTCTATTTACTATAAACATCAGAGTTTCAATCACAGGAAATATTAAAAATGACACAGATGGACAGATGGATAGATTCATATAGATACAGAAAAAGAATACTTAACTAATCTGACTATATTTTCCTGACTATTCTAAAGAACTATTATTCCCTGGTTAATTACTAAAGCAAGGCAAGATGAAGTGGGTGAGTGACCCTTTTCTGTCAGGTTTCAAAAACTGCTCTCAGACTCCTGTCTCATCTAGTACTAAAACATCATTTCAGTGCTGTATTATAGAATGATATCACATACATCTGGTCATCTGACTCTTGTTCCCACACAACCACCTTTCCTAGAAAATGAACCAGAATCTAGCACATATGTGTTACTATACACATACATAAAGCTTTGCTAAGATGTGTTATAGCATCTGAAAGCTATAAAACCATTTCAGAATTTCACCCTTCCATGGTAGCAATTAGTTCACCCTTAAGGACAAAGCAGTAGGATTCCTAGTCCTGGTTTTCACATACATTTTGTCTCTGGCTGTAATCAGAACTGTAAGATACAATCTTTATGGCCTACATCAGGAAATTTAATTTCAGACTATTTTTCAAAGTTATCTGGACTGAGATTAACCTATTCACTTCCAGTATTCTCTGTAACAATATATTCATTTCAACAGTTACAATACAGTCTGACATACAGGTTCATAGGTTCATAGGTAGGCACTAGGCTATCAGCCCAAGGGCCTAAGTAAGCCTAGCCAACAAGGTTCCCTGGCTTACGCAACCCAAGAAAGTTAATGTCCTGTGCCCCTGTTGAGCAGAGCCACAGACATAATCCCTGGGGTGTATTTCCTATTTGCCATCCACTCATCAAGATTTTTCTTGAAGAGTGCTAATGAGGAACTTTGCTTGACATAGATGGGTAGCTTGTTTTAGAGTATAAGAAGTTTCTGGGACAGGAATCTATCCCTCCAGCATGTCCTGTTTATTGTGGTGACAAGGTTTAGGTCCCTACAGTGTGTAACTCAGAGGGATTGGGCTTTCTTAAGGTGTACCATGTACAACAGCTCTGGGTTTAACATAGCTTTATATGTTAGGCAGAGATCTCCTCGGAGTAGGTGATATGCTACAGAGTAAAGCTGGAGTTTTTTGAGACGGTCAGTGTAGGGCATCTGTTTGAGGCAGTAGTCCTCTTTGTGAGGTAATTCTGTGGCCTTTCCAGCTGCTGCAGATGTCTTGTGAGGTACATTTAAAAAGGGGCATTGTACTCTATAATAGGTCTAATGAGTGCCAAGTAGAGGGGAACAATGACCTCTTTTTTCCTGGATGAGAACCCTTTTGTGATGAGGTGTGCCACATAGAAGGATTTCCTGACTACTGTGGCGATGTGATTATCAAAGGAGAGACTACTGTCCACCTGGGTCCCAAGGTCTCTTATCACAGATTTGGTGTTAAGTAGAATGCTGTTTATGTGGTAGTTCATGGGTACAGAGTTTTTACCAAATGGGATGACAATGCACTTTTTGAAATTGAACTTGAGGCCATGCCTCTGACACCAGGCATCTGTCTCAGTGAGGCCCTTCTGTAGGATGTCCACATAATTTTGTGACTCGACTATGGCTCCTAGTTTGCAGTCATCTGTGAACTTCATTAGCCAGAGGCCTTCTGTGTTAGCCTGTACTTCAGAGAAGTAGATACCAAACAGGAGAGGTCCTAGGACTGAACCCTGTGGTACTCCACTTGTTACTGGTTTGAAGTCAGAATTGGAGTCTGAAACTTTTACAGTGAGGGTTCTGTCAGTGAACCATTTGGCAACCCATCTTGTGACATAGGGATTTATACCAAGTTTAGTGAGTTTAGCTATAAGTCCAGAATGGGGGATGGTGTCAAAAGCCTTGGCGAGGTCAAGATAGGCTGTGTGAACCACCTTACCCTCGTCTACGGCTTTGCTGCCTGCCTCAAAGAAGTTGATCAGGTTCAGAAGGCATGATCTGCCTTTCACAAACCCGAACTGGGTGGAGTCCAGAGTTTGGAGGTTACCAATGTCTTTGTTTATGAGTTCCATGATGATACGTTCCATGGCCTTGCAGACCAGGCTCATCAGGCTAATAGGGTGATAGTTCCCAGGATCAGTGATGGCTCCCCCTTTGTGAAGTGAGATAACTGTTGCTCTGCCCCATTCAGTGGGCACAAAGCCTGACATGAGACTATGACTGAACATGGTGCTTAGGTGGGGAGCCAGTTTGTTCTGAAGTTCATGTAAAACGTAGCTTGGGATGTTGTCCAGTCGCATGGATGCTGTGTTTTTGGTTTTAGAAACTGCAGCTTTTACCTGAATATATGTGATAAGAGGGACTCTGCATTCTTCCTGTATAGATATGGGCCCTTTAGGGGTTGAGAGGGGGTAAAGTTAGCACTGAACCTATCTGCCTGGATGTTGGCAATATCAGTTGGTTCTGTAATTTTCATGCCGTTGTGCTGTAACTCAGAGCAGATCTGGGTGTTGCCATTGAGACTCTTGAAATACCTACAGAATGCTTTGTGGTTGCCCTTAGAATTAGTGGTGATTTTGTTTTCGTAGCTAGCTTTGCAGGATCTTAAAAGGGATCTCAGCTTCTTACTAAGGCTGACCAGCAGCTCCTCCACTCATGGGATTTTACTCTCTTTTGCAACAGTTTCTTCCTTCTGTTGTAGAGTTTGTTTATAGCAGGGGACCATCAGATTGGCTTCCTTTTTTTGGAGGATAGTGTCTTGGTTCTGTTTGGAATAGCATGATCCATGCACTTGTGTAAGTGCTTATAGAGTGCATTTGTGTAGTATTCAGCAGTCGTAACTGTATTGTCTATCTGCATGGGTGTCAGGAAGTTCACCACTTCTGTCTTGAAGCATGAAGCTGGCTTTGGAGAAATTTTTTACCGTGGCTTCCTTAATAGTAGGTGGGTGCGGGATGTGGATATTTAGGGTGATTAGCTTATGGTCGGATCTGACTAACGAGGAGTTGATTTCAGGTGTGGAACACCGGTCACTCATGTTGGTAATGACAGGTATAGGATATTGTTGCCCCTGGTGGGGGTGTGGATAAGTTGATTCAATGCATTGGAATTTATGAATTCCAGAAAGCTTTGAGCAAAGGAGTAGGTACATGAGTAGCTTTCCCAGTTAATGATGGGGTAGTTGAAATCGCCCATTATCCGGGTGTTTGGTTGAACCCTAATATTTTCCATTATATCTAGAAAAAAGGAGTGGGAGTCCCAGGGCATGGTGGGGGATCTGTAGCAAGCTACAATTTGGATTGCAGTTTTTCCCAGAGTTAATTGCACTTGGATAACCTCGGATGCATTATGCTGCACAACTAGCCTAGAGGTGTGGATACCCTAATGAATATAGACACACCTCCACCTTTGCTGTTCTGGTCCAGGTTAGATGGCCGAAAAGTGTGGTATAAGTTATAGCCTGGTAATGCAGGGGTGCTCTCTAGAGCCTTGAACCAGGTCTCAGTCACTGCACAGATATCGATGTTCTCCATTTTAAGGAGTGCCTCGAGTGAGTGCATTTTGATATTTAGACTTCTAGCATTGAATAGCATTACCCTCAGTTTTTGCTTGCCTGACCTGTTACTGTGGTGAATTTGTCATTTGAACATTGCCTAAAAAAGCACTATAGGGGCAGCAAGAGCCCTAGCCAGTATCTGGAATCCCAGGGGCGACAGGTGCAGGCCATCTCTGACAAAGCATCTTGGTCTGTCGACTATGTCATCCCAGGCAGAGAGATACTGGATCCCCTTAGAATGACACCACAAGCTTAGCCAATTGGTGAAATCAATCATTTTGTCCTTGTACTGCGTTATCATTCGGGGTGATGGCAGGATGCTACTCAGGGTTAGAGTCATACCTGCCTGGGCTACAAGATTTGAGAGCTCTTCCATGTCTCTTTTCATGTAGTCCAGGGAGGTGCATCTCAGGTCGTTCACACCCACATGGACAATGGCAGAGTCATATTTGTACTTGTTGTGGAGTGACCTGAGTGCATGGGTTATGTGGTGGATCCTGGCACCCCACAGGCAGCTGACAGTAACCTTCTTCTTGTTTAGCCTGGTGAGTGGGACATCAGTGTGTCTGACTATAGAGTCACCTATGGCTAGTGTGTTGGGTATGTTGGTTTGCCTCATGGGCTGTGGTTTATTGACACGCTGAGTCTGTAGGCTATGTGTCATTTGGGTTGTGTTGGGGGGGTAGAGGTTGCTTGTGTTTCTGCTTTGGAGGTCTCTGTTGCTTGAACAGATTATTATTGAGAGCCTGTGTGAATGTTTTTGTGTTTCTATGTGTGGATTTTGGTGATGCAGGTTTAGTGGGACTATGTGATGAGTGTGGTGTGGTGCAAGTGTTTACCTTCTCCTCTTGACTGTCAAGTACAGTCTTAGTTGGAGAGAGCTTTACATCCAATTTGGCTAGATAAGTACATCTCTCACAGGTTGTGGTGTTGGGTGGTAGGAGGAGACGGTTGTCTCTGTACATGAGGCAATTACTACTTTGCCTCAAGATGCCCAGATTCATCAGATATACAGGAGAGAACACTGGGAGCTGACCCTTGGACATGCCTGAATAAAAAACTATTTTCCACTAAACAAGTGAGGAAAGTGCGTATAAGAGCTGTTTTTCTCTAAGCAAGTGAGGAAAGTAAGTACAAAAACTGTTTTCCTCTAGGTAAAGAGGAAGGTTGAGTGCTGTAGTAGTTTGTAGCTTATTTAGTGCTAACAGCAAGTTCTGAACAAGTGCTGAGCATGAATAAGCAAATTTAAGTGCTAAAACTAAGAATCTGTACCTGGATCTTGTGGTAGATAGGCTACTTAGTGCTTACCATTCCCAGTGATAAGCTAGAATACTTCCCTCCAGCACAGAAAAGCTTGGGGGCTCAGAAGCTTACAAACAGTCCTGGTTACAGCAAATCTGTATCTGGACTAGACTTGTTACAGGAAAGGTGAGAAACAAGCGCAAGCATGGGCTTTTAAACCAGAAAGTTGAAAGAGATGGAAAAACTGTCCAAACGGCCAATAAACTGCAATTTATGGGCCAAAAACCACTCTTGTGTATTCCTTTTCTGTCCAGCAGGACCCACTGTTGGTACAGGTTTAACACAAGCAGTTTTATAAATACATTTTCAGCACAAGCACCTATACAAATCAGTTTGATATACAAATGACATATAATTCTTTACAAAACACCAGCTAGCTCTGCTGGCATATGTTACACATCCACTGCCCTACTTCTCCTGGCATAGGTGGCAATGCCTCACATCATCATATCTCTCCCCCTCTTTAAAGACCCAAGCTAGTTTTTCCAGTGACCCTGGAGAAATGTGGCTTGACAGACATGAGCCTGTCTGGGAATACATTAACCCATACCCTGTCTTGGGAGTCCATCTGCATTGATATTGCTGATCTCATTACTGTGTTGCAGTGTCATGTCATAGGCCTGTAACTCTAGGGTCCACCTTAATAACTGGGCATTTTGATGACTGGCTCAATGTAGCCATAGATGCCCCTCAGACTTCTCCTGCCATCCACTGCAAATACTCAGCACAAGGGCCTCCCTATCATGGTAAGGCTTCATCATGTTAACGTGGTACAGTTTGTGCTCCTGCCTCTTGCCTAGCAGTTCTACCATGTAGTTAACAACACTGACCTTCTTTACCACTTTGAAGGGTCCCTCCCAAGCTGCCTGCAGCTTATTGTGTCTGACAGGAATGAACACCAAAACCTGCTGTCCCACAGCATACTCTCAGGCTTGAGCATTCCTGTCATACCAGACATTTATTTGCTGTCAGGCTCCTGCCAGGTTTCCTGGGTCAAGCCCATGAGCTTTCTAAGCCTTGTCCTGAGGTTTTGGACATATGCCACAACAGACTACTTGTGGGATTCACACTCATCCTGCCACTCATCACGAATCAAATATAAAGGACCCCTCACCTTATGACCATACAGTAACTCAAAGTTTGAAAAATCAGTGGATTCTTGGGGTACCTCTGCATGCAAACAGCAGATGAGGTAAATATTTGTCCCATTCTTTCTTAAACTGGTCTGCAAATGCCTGTAGCATGGTATTTAGGGTAGAGTTTAACCTCTCCACAAGACTATTAGTCTGAGGGTGGTAGGGGTTGTCTTTAGGTGTTTTACCCCACTGTGCTCCCACAGACAAGCCAGCAGGTCTGACAATGAAATTTGGACCTCTGTTAGTCAGTATTTTTCTCGAGAAACCTACCCTGCTAAAAATCTCTAACAAAGCATTTGCCACCTTATCTGCCTTGATGGAGACAGAGCCACTGCCTCAGGGCATCTAGTAGCATAATCTACTACCCCCAGGATATACTTCTTCCCTGTGGAACTTGGGGTACTCAGATGCTCCTCAATATCCATAACTATCCTCTGAAATGGCTTTTCATTCAAAGGCAAAGGCATCAAAGCAGCTTTCATCTTGCCCCCTGCCCTGCCTACTTTTTGGCACTGCTCACAGGTCCTGCAGTACCATGTTGCATCCCTTGTAATCCCAGGCCAATAAAAGTTCTGCATAATACATCTCTTAATATGCTTTATGCCCATATGACCTGCAAAAAGAATGTCATGGGCTATGGCTAAAATTGCCAGATGGGTAGCTCTAGGTACTGCCAACTGCTGTATTGCATCACTCTCTAGCCCTGTCTCAGAGGTCCACCCAGTAACCCTTTGTTCTAGTATCCAGACTCCCCTTTTTCCTAGAGAATCAGGTGCCTTCCTAGCTACCTGCCTCAAGCCTCTTAATATAGGGTCAGAGAGCTGATCCACTCTCAACTCTGTCTTTGTGACCATTCCCAGTTCTTCTTCCACAGGAAGTCTGGTATCCTCTGACAGCAGTGCCTCACTGTTAGCCTGGGTACTACCACTCACCTCTGCCCTTGAAGTCACCCTGTCCAAGGGAACATCAGTACCTACCAGCAGCTGTGGCTCACCTTTAAGCTCACTGCTACAGGGTAGCTCCCTCCCTGAAATAGCCACCTCACCAGACCTGGCTTCAGGTGTGGGGGTCTGTCTGGGTCTCCCCCAGACTACCAGCTGCAAATACCTGTCTTTAAGCCTGACTGCATGTAACTGCATGCACACAAGGTACTGCATTATCAAAATCATTCCCTATCAAGACATCTGGAGAGATATCCTCAAACAAATCTCATGGCTTGCTTCCTTTACCACCCTTCCAGTCAAGGTGAACACTGGCCAAGGGCATTTGGAATTAGGTCCCTCTTAAAGCATTGACTGGAGTGGACTTCCCCAGGAAGTATTGCTCCTCTTTAACCAATGCAGGCTTCACAATGGTTATGTCAGAGACTGTGTCTCTCTTAGCAGTGGCCTGTTTTTCATACACTAATATAGGATATAAACTCCAGTGATAGTGTGATACCCCTGTTGTCTCCAGAAAACTTATCACTGGCATACTGTTATTCCCACTTGCTGGCTCCCCCACCTTTTTTCCCCACCTTGCTTCCATGGATATCTGTATGCTACATGGCCATGCTGATTACATTTAAAACATCTAACCCTTGATCCTGGCTCTGTACTTGAACTAGTGGCTTCCCCTGTTACTGGTGGACTCTGTTGGGGTGGTTTAGACTGCCTACCATGGGTTTCCTTATATCCATGTGGAGCACTGAGTATCCCCTTCTTGTGCAGTGATGGCCTGCTTGCTAAGTAGTGATCCCCTTTTTCCCCAGCACATCTGCAGAGCTACACTCCCAGTCTGTCAACCAAATTCTCATGTCCTCAGGCAAAGTGCTAAGGACTTGTTCCCTTACCAAAAGGTCTGTCAGCCTTTCAAAACGGGTGACCTGACACCCACCTATGAAAATAAGTGCTTAACTCAGCGATATAATCACATGTAATTCCGTCTATCTTGCATCTATGCTCATAAAACATTTTCCTGTAAGATTCAGGTGTTAGCTTAAAACATTCCAATAAACATTGTTTTACTTTATCATAGTTTACACAATCGGTATCAGACAATTTAGAAACAGCAGTTACAGCTTTACCATGAAGTAAGAGGGTCAGGAACCGTACCCAGAGCCCTTGGTCAATATTATACTGTTTACATACTTTTTCAACTATATGAATTAAACTATCAAAATTATCACCCTCTGTAAACTGTGGAAGAAATTTACTGAGCTTTTTGCTTCTGGGGTACAGTTATTCCCTTCCCCATTACCTCTATGACGCTGATGAAGAGTCAGTATCTCCCTCTCATGCTGGCACTGTTTTTAGTTTTTTTCAGGCTCCAAATGCTGCAGTCTCTCTATTGATTCTAATTCCATATGTTGTGCCTATTTCAGTCTCTTATTTTCCTCAACCTTCAAATGCCTCATTCTCTCTGCTGATTCTAATTCCATCTGTTTTGCTTGCTGCAGTCTCTACGCTGATTCTAATTCCAAATGTTTGGCCTCCAGTTCAAATCTCTTTAACTTCAGATGGGTTTTTAAGTCCTCTGAGGAAAAGGTGAACTGTCCTGTTTCTGAGGGTTGCAAAACCCATCACCAGACTGGTTATCCTCATTTTTCCTGGGCTGGGCTACAGCTGTGATTAAGGCTGAAATTATTTCCTCTTTAGTCAGGTTGGCATGCACTAGTCCTTTGGCTTTGCCCACCTTGGCCAACTGGTTCTTTGTCAACTTGCCATACTCCTCTGCTGACATCTTTGCCTGCTTTTCATGACTAAACTAAACTAACAAAAAATAAATAAAACTGTTGTGGAAATGAAATTCTGTATGTTTACCTTGTGGCTGAAGAGAGTACACACACCTTCAGTGACAACTGCCTACAGACTACAGAAGTTCAATTAATATCCACACCACTGCTCACCAATATGTGACGTCCCTTCTCTGGGCCAGTGATCAAGGAGTCTTAATTCTCACCAGACACTGGTGAGGGACATTCATTTGGAGCAAAAATGGATACACACAGTTTTTCAAGATGCAGCCCTCTGCATCAAGCACAATATCCCTTAAGAGCACACAGGGAACACACTTGCATCCTGGGGCAGGGTTTCCCTCTCTCTCTATCTCTCTGTCCAGGCACCCAAATAAGACTCCCCACCAACACAGATGTAGAGTTGAATCCTCAGCCAAATGTTCCAAGTCAAGTCCTCCACCACCCTCTCTGTGAAATCAGTGCTCTGTGTCCGTGATCCAAGTAGCTGACACACACACACTCTTTCAGATTTGATTTTCACACACACACACACACACACACACACACACACACACACACACACACACACACACACACACACACACACACACACACACACACACACACACACACACACACACACACACACACCTGGAAAAGGCTGGAACATATTTACTCACTCTGCTACCCTTTGGCCAGACAATAAGGTAGTTACATTAACACCAGCCAGCTACTTTAAGATTCTTACAAGGGTACCCAATTATACTGAGTAAAATTAATATCAATATAAATGGTAGTGTTTGACCAATGCAGCAAGGCTTTCAGAAGTGGTCACAATGTCACCAAATGAATGGAAGTACTCTGAAAGGTTAAAATATTCTTTAAAAGACCAGCCAAAATGAAAAGTTTAAATATACTTAATAATAAAAAAAGAAATACTAAATATCTATTTACAATAAACACCAACATTTCAATCACATGAAATATTAAAAATAACACAGATGGATGGATTTGCACAGATATAGAAATATAGTACTTAACTAATCTCACTAGATTTGTAAAGATACAGAAATATAGTACGTAACTAATATCACCATATTTTCCTGACTGATCTAAAGAATTACTATTCCCTAGTTACTTACTAAAGGAAGGCAAGATGAAGTGGGTGAGTGATTCTTCTCTGTCAGGTTTCAAAAACAGACTGCTATGAGACTTCTGTCTCATTTAGTTTTAAAACATCATGTCAGTGCTGATTTACAAAATGACATAACATACATCTGGTCATCTGACTCTGGTTCCAACACTACCCCCCTTCACTACAAACTGAACCAGAACCTAGCACATATGTGTTACCAGAGCATTGCTAAGATGTGTTATAGCATCTGGAAGCTATAAAACCATGTGAAATCTTCCACCCTTCCAGGATAGCAATTATTTCACCCCTAAGGACAATCCAGTAGGATTCCTAGTTCTGCTTTTCACAGATAGGTTGCAATCAAACTGTAAGATAAAATATTTATGTCCTAAACCAGGTAATTTATTTTCAGACTATTTTTCAAAGTTAGCTGGATTGATATTAACCTCTTCTCTTCCAGTATATTCTGTTACAGTATATTCATTTCAAGAATTACAGTACAGTCTGACATACAGGTGTACTCCTTTTCTGTCCAGCAGTACCCACTGTTGGTACATTTTTAACATAAGCAGCTTTACAAATACATTTTCAACACAAGCACCTGTACAAATTAGTTTGATATACAAATGACATATGATTCTTTACAAAATGCCAGATAGCTGTGCTGGCATATAATACCCATCCACTGCCCTACTTCTACTGACATAGCTGGCAATACCTCACATCATCAAAGATGGATGGACTGTTTGACTATTTGATCCAGGAAATTCTCTTTTATGAAACTGAGTAATTTTTGAGCATAGCCTTCATTTGAGGTATAGGTATCTCAGTTTATCAAATGGTAGTTAAAGTTTCCCAGGATGATGGAGTTTTTTTGTGTATTTGAAATTTATTCAATGTACTTATGAAATGGGCATAGTTTTCAGGGGTCATTAAGGGACTCCTGTAACATTCTATAATCTGATAATTGTTTTATTTAGAGTGAGTTGAATCTCAGTAAATTGGGTTCGTAAGTCTCAGGGAATCTGCCTTGAGGTAATATTTTTTTTACCAAATATGGATACTCCACCACATTTCCAGTTCAGTCTAAAAGCATGGAAGGTACAAAACCCTTGTATAATGGAGATGCTTTCTGCACATTTAAACCAAGTTTCAGTAATAGTTTTATAGGCTAATAGTAAGTACTAGGCTAGCTGCTCTTACTGGCCATTTTAAATCTAACCAATATCCCTTTTTGTGCTCAAAATAACCTAGCCCATTTGGCTATATGTCGGCCTTACCCATTCCATGGTCAAGAATTATATATTGCTCATAACAAGAATAACTGGGATCATACCTTAGATAATTTGAGGGGACCAATACATAGATAAATAATTTATGAGTTGCCCCTGTTCGTTAGTAGTACAGAGGGCAGTCCTGAGGTATTTATTTTTAGTTTTCCATCCATAGATATAAGTTGTGCTTAAATATGGACAGGGATGAACTTGTGTGGATGAGGAGTCTGTTCCACATCAGTGTCATCCTCTGTGAGATATAATTGTCCCTCTAAAGCATTCAGTTGATGTTGCAGAAGAGGTTTATATCCATAGACAGAGTAATTCTGATGCCATTTGACTTGTGGAGGTGCAGCATATCCATTAATTACAGGTCAGAGAACGTCTTGTATGCCAGACATAAGTACTTCTTAGTAGTCTGAAGGATATTGAGTATAGTGACAGGGCTTTGTGTCGGTCCATGTAAGCCATGTTGTTCAGATCTTACATCCTTTTAGTAAGGTGTCTCTGTGGGCATTCTCATTGTTGCATGTGTCTGTCCACACACATGCCAACGGGGGGATTATATTCAGTGCTTAGTCTAATGAGGGTTGTATAAAGGGGAACAATGACATCTCTAGATCTAGTCAAAATCCCTTTGTTTATCAGCTATGCAATATAGAAGGACTTTCTTACAACAGTAGACACATGTTGGTGAAAGGTTAGGTCACTGTACACATAAGTTCCCAAATCTCAAAAAACTGGGCCAAATCTTATGGGCATATTATCAATGTGGTAGTTCCTTGGAGTAGATGACTTCTCAAAGGATACAAATAATACATTTTTGGGCATTTAGTTTCAGTCCATGGTTTTGGCATCAGTTATTTATTTGAGACAAACCTTGCAGGATGGCTAATTCATTTGGGGATTCAGTCACTGCTTCCAGCTTGTGGTCATCTACAAACCCTTTGGTATTGGCTTTTACTTCAGGAAAGTAAATGCCAAACAGGAGAGGTCCCAGCACAGAATGCTGGAGGACTCCACAGGTGACTGGTCTTTTTGTGGTGGCAACTTCTTCTGTTTTGATTATCTGCATCTTATATGTGTCGGCTGGCAATCCAGTGGTTGACACAGGGGTTTATTCACAGTTTATTTAGCTTTTCTACTATGCCTGAGTGAGGAATTGTGTCAACAGATTTGGACAGGTCGAGTTATGTGGTGTGTACCATTTTGACTTTAGCCATTGTTTTGGTGGCCTTTTAAAATAATCTTCCACATTGAATAAGTATGACCTGACCTTGATGCATCCAGACTGAGATGAGTACAGTTTTTAGAGGCTCCTATGTCCTGATTTATTAATTACAGGATAAGTCTTTCTATGGCTTTGCATATGAAGCTGGTCAGACTTATTGGTTTGTAATTGCCTGGGTCTGTGGAAGGTCCTCTCTTTTGCAGGAGAATTAAAATAGCTGTCCCCCATTCACTTGATACAAAGCCTGCATGGATGCTGAGATTGAACAATGTTGTTATGGGTGTGGCTAAATCATGCTTCATGTTAATTGAGATGCATCCAAGGATATTGTCAGGAGTCATCAAAGTAGTATTTTTAGCTTTTGCTAGCACTTTTACGGCTCATGGTTGTGTGATAGGTGGAGGTGAGCCCGTTTCAGATATATCTTGAGGGACAGATGGAGGGAAGATAGGGATAACATTAAAGCTAAATTTATCAGCTAGTAGGTTTGCTATATCTTCAGCCTGAGTGTAGGTAACATTGTTCATAATCAGGTCAGTGCACTTCTGTATTATGCTTTTGAGATTACAAACATAACTAAAATGTGTCTTGTGATTGTCTTTGGCTTGAGTAGCTATTTTAGCTTCAAACTTGACTTTGATGGATTTTATTAAGTTCTTGAGTTGCTTGTTTATTTCAGCAACAAGAGTTCTAACATTCTGGGAATTATTCATCTTAATTTTGGTCAAAATTATTTTCCTTTTATTATAAAGCTTGTTGATATTATGTTTCCACCATGTGGGTTTGTTTCTGGGGTTTGCCCTATACTTGTTCCTACGAGGTACAGCTTCATCTATGCAGCTGTTTACATCCTGATATACTGTGGTGATGTATATTTCTGCATATTCATTGGAGTTAACTGGGTGTGGTGGGGGATTTGAAGCTTGCCAATGTATCACTTAGGAATAGATAGTTTTTCTTAAAGAAATTTCTAAAGGTACCTTGGGTGGAAGGGATCTCTGGTTTCAGTTTTATTTCAAAGGAGACTGCTTTATGGTCAGACCTAATGAGTGATGAAGATATGCAAGGGTTGGTCAAGATGCTCCCATATTAGTAAGGACAAGATCCAAGCTGTTATTCCCCCAGCTGGTACTCTGGCAAAGTCCAGAAATCTCTGTGCTTATACACTTGAGGTGGTGTAGGTTTCACAATCTTTATTTGGATAGTTTACATCACTTAGGAAAATGGAATTGGGTTTAATACTGAATTATTCTAGTTCCTGTAAATAGGTGTTGTGGTTTTCTTTTGTCATAGGTGAGGTTCTACAGCAAACTAATATATAGTAAGGGACCTTTCTCATGGTTATTTAGATATGAAGATGCTCTAGTGCATCATGCTGCTTTAGCAGCCTTGATGTGAGTCTCTTCTGGATGTAGATTGATATACCTCCACCTTGTTTCCCCTCCTGTGCAGTAGCTGGTCTAAATGTGTAGAAGGCATTATAGCCATGCACAGCCAGAGTGCTGTCCTCTATTTAAAACTATGTCTCAGTCACTACACAGATGGCAATGTCTTCCAGGATAAGAAGTGCTTGTAAGGAGTATAGTTTCTTGTTCAGGCTCTTAGAATTGATCAGTAACCTCTTCATATTTTTCTTTGCTTGTTTTGTCATGTCAGTAGGTTTATCAGGTTGCCATTTGTTGTATTTATTTAACATTGTTTACCAGGAAAATCTGACTTGGAACAAAGCCAATTTTCAGCTGAGGTCTGGGAAGAAATGCTCTAGATGCATGTCTTTGTAATGTGGGAGGAAACCGGAGTACCCAGAGAAAACCACACGAACATAGGGAGGACATGCAGACTCTGCACAGAGGAGACTCCAGCCAAGAATCAAACCAGAGAACCTCTTGCTGTGAGGTGGCAATACTACCACTACACCACTGCGCCATCCATTGTATTGGTTGCCATAATTTACAAGCACAGGAGGATTTCAAGGTCAGGTAGTTTGTTATTTAGACTACTAGCACTGAGTATCATTACACTGATATTGTCTGGTATTTTATTTGTTACATTGTTTTTTTTTAAGTTAGAAGAGCCATTAGCCATAATCAGTATGACTGTGGTGAAATCATTGTGTATTTACTGGGAAAATGGCAGGTACTTTCACAGAGTGCTTTGAAAAACAACTTACTTCAGCATAAAAAAGTCCAAATATGACTGATGTCAATTAGCTGACAGCATTTGGTTTTAGTACTGATTTTCAGTTTGCACAGGTCAGTCTTTCTAAAGTTAACAAATGGCCGAGAGACGGACGAAGTCGTGGACAGTATGACCTGATACTCAAGATCCCAAATTTCTGAGGGTATGTGTTATATTTATTGCTGAACAAATGAGGGACATGATAAATGTTTCAGTATGTTCAGGTATTTGCCTAGTGTGATCAGGTACTTTCCTCAAGCCTTATAAAACTGCATTACTTAATCCCGTAACATAAGCATGAGCCAAAAACAAATCTGTTGTCCTACAGACTGACCACTCTGATCTCACCACTCATCACAGTTTGGAAGATGGCAGAAGCTAATCTGCCAAATGTTCACCTTACCTAGAAGCTGCTGGTCTTCTGATTAAAAAAACTGCCTGGTTTCAGGAAATGGTATGGCATCACCATGTGTCTCTTCTCCTCACAAATTGCATCATAACAGGAATGGATAATGGACAGCTTAGAGAGCTAACTGGAGTGATATTCCTTGATCCTGCAAAAGTGCATCTATATTTTTCATAATAAGTTAGTATCAGGGTGACCCTTTTCACTAGATACATAAAACATAGAACCATTCACATAGAAATTGATCAATACCACTTTCACCCAGTGTCAGTAAATAGTGAGGTTCCTCAAAGCTCAGTTTTGGGTCCCCTGCTATTTACATGTATTATAAATTATATCACTGTATAACAAATATTCAAGAATGATTATATGCTGATGGTATGGCCTCTCAGGCTACCAGTTAAAAAGTATTCCCAAATTTAAAAAACTCAGCATGCCAATATCATGAATCATAGATTAGGGTCAGGACAATCTGAGCAAGTCAAAATCTATGCTGCTTTGGATGCCACAAAGATTTTAGTACACTTGAAGTTTATGCATTATTTGGGTTGATTTACTGATCCCACTAGTCTCTCTTCTAGGGTGACTTTGAAGCTGATAAATTCTAAGGAGGACAATGTAGTAGTCACATGTCAGAAGCTACAGATCTTTGTATTATTAATTTGTTGAGGTGTTTGATTACCTGGTGGCAACAGATTCAAGCGAGTGCTCAGAAAAATAAATCATCATTCTGTCAATATTTGTTATTAAAAGTGCAGCTACATATACTGACTGTAGTTCCTTTAAATAATTGTAATGTTGTCTTTGATTTTAAAATAGTAACCATAAGTATCTGAAGTTTAATTATAGAGTTGTAGTACTGTTTCCATCTGAATTTTCTGTCTTATTGTACCTTTTCATATAGGTTAGCTCGACATAATGTAAAAAGTGGAAACACTATGAAGCCAGGATGTGAGAGGCAATAATTACAAACATTAGTGATTTTTTACTGTGGAATGCTTGTCTGAATATTTGTGATACAAGCTGGTACAGAACTGTTATACAATGATCTGCACATACCTTCACTGAAATTGTTGCAGATATGAATGACACAGCAATGGTTATCCTTGCTGCCTCACAACCACTGATTGGTTTTGTTTTTGACTGCAGTGCCTTAACTGTGGAGTTTGCACCTCATCCAGGTGTCTATGGAGATTTTCATGATGGTCTTTAATTTTTTCCTACAACCCAAAAACATAGCAACAACTGAAATGTGAGTCTTCCAACCTGCCATTACATCTACATGCAGTGTGCCTATGGGTACGTTTCTATCCTCCAACTGAATGTCATCTTGTCCCAGATTAACTCTGTATCATACAACAGTACCTACCAGGATAGACTCCAGCTCCCCATGGCACTGAGTAATATAAGTGAGTCTCAGAAAACCAATGAATGAACATTTTCTGTATATATTAGTGTAGTGTGCCGAATAACTTACAGTGTGCTTCAGCGTGTTATGTGTTTCACTGAACCGTCTCTGACCGACAAGATACTTATCATGACGTCCATGACATGGAACAATTGCACTGCTTTGCTGCACTGATCCTTTGAAGAAATAAAAAAGTATTGTGCATTAATAAACAGCTCAATTACCTTGGTAGATTATTTATTTATTTTTTTGGACTCATGATGATAAACCAAAGGCAGGACCTTCGTCTGCAAATACTCAAACTCAAAAGCATTTCACTGAAAGTACTTTCAGTGAATACTAGAGTAAGTTTTTTAATATATAAATATATATATATATATATATATATATATATATACACAACATACACACACACACACACACACCAACTCCATGGTTGCACAACATTAGAGAAACATGTAAAGCCAACATTTGCTGAAAGTGGCTTTCAGCAAAATGTATTTGCAATATTGACAGACAGTGAAACTACACTTGATTACATGTTTGTTTCACATTTTCATATCACGATTATCTTTTTAAAGCATTTTGTACTTAGAACTTGCTGTACTGTTGATGGTTTGTGATTTAAAACATTTTAGGCTTGGAGAAGATTACAGGTATATTAGGGCACCACTGTAAAGGAGACAGCTATTACGCAGGCAAAGATTTGATGTAAAACTCAGATCCCATTTACTTGAGTTTGTGGCAGCTCAGGTGGATGTAAAGGATCCATGATATCTACTGAAAAGAATAGGTGACGTTCCCTGAGTCCATGGCCAAATTTATCCTAGTTGTATAAATACCACCTTGTACCTCCCCTGAAAAGATGCAATAAGGCTAGTGGGATTAATCAGGTCAATAAAGGGTAGGTAGATAGACAGATAGATAAACATACGAGAAAATAAATAAATACACAAATAAATAAATAAATAATAAGCAAGTAAGTAAATAAATAAATAAATAAGCAAGACAGAGGTGTAGGATCAAGGTCTGAAAAACAAGGATGAGAAAGTAAAGTAGCATAAACATCTATCTTTTTTCTGTGTGCTTTCTCTCATACCATCACTGACATCTAGCAGCCACATTTGTTCTCAGGGACAAATGTAGTGCATTAACAGTCTCTGTACTTTTCAAACAGTTAAACTTGTCATATATAGTTACACTATATGCATGAATTGTAGCACACATTGAATGACATTTTACCTCTACATCAGTTCCTTTTACTAAAATATACACATTACTGCACTGACAGGCCAGTGATTTCCAGATGTGCATGAAAGAAAAAAAAAACTCCATCTCTGATAATTTGCTAGAAATGTGAACAACACATGGCAAGAAATATAAATCAATTTTCATTTAACTTAGGTTTTAGTTCTTTAGTCATTTATAGTGCACAATCACACTCCCCACAAATTAACACCGGTATTTTGCAATCCGTTGCTGCGGTAGCGTTGTCGCCTCACAGTAAGACGTTGTCCTGTTCCATTCTCAGCTAAAGCGTCTTCTGTGTGGAGACATGCGTGAATGGGCGTACCTTCGTTGAAGGTTGTGCATCAGAGCTGGCAACTCGGTACGTAAAACTCTACTGCCAATCATTAGCGGACCGGAGTTCCGCTGTGGCGACCCCTAACCGGGAAAAGCCGAAAGATACAACAACATCTTGCAATCTGTTTATTCTAACAGAAATCATGGACAAAAAGGAAATACTTCTTAGGAATAATCAAAACTGAGCAAATGAAACCGGCTTTGTTTGAAATATATTTACCTACGTATTGTACAAATTATTACACAGAACCATATTATCATATTTTCTGTTCTTCTTAAAGTTTACTGGGCTCAACAGTATGCAGAGGAATCAGATATGCTAACATCAAAAACAATATTTGCTTCTTGCGAGTACAATTTTTGCATCATGTGGAAAGCTATCACATTAATTCAACTTCCCATATTATTCAGTCATATGTTGTTGTCTTTCGGCTTTTCCCGGTTAGCGGTCACCACAGCGGAACTCTGGTCCGCTAATGATTAGCAGTAGAGTTTTACGAACGCCGAGGTGCCAGCTCGAAGTTAAACCTTCAACTAAGGCACGCCCATGTATGCATGTCTTTCGAACCCCCACCCAACCGCGGGGAGGACATGCAGATTCCACATATATATACATAAATTTGACTGCTGTTAACTTTTTTGTTATAGATAAAATAGTTTAAACATTCTGGACTGAAAGCCAAGTAATTTATAAAGACATCAAAGCAGTCTTAAGACCAGCTGTTAATGCCCGCATTACATTTTTTGTATAAAAGATACGCAATTTAAAAACATTTCTAACACTGCATGGCAACATATTTATACTGGAGGCAGAATTCAGCACTGAATGATTAAGATGCATATCCAGACAACTGAAAAAATATAAAACAGTGAAAAAATGAGAAACAGAAGTGGAAACTTTAATTACTCACTCTATTCTAAATGCCTTTTAAACAATGTGTGTTGGTGTGTGCTTGTGTGCATACATACACGTATTTTTGTGCATATACGAGTGTGTGTTTGTGTGAGTGTACATAAGCAAATTGGTGTGGTGTGTTTTGTGTGTGTGTGTGTATGTGTGTGTGTGTGTGTGTGTGTGTGTGTGTGAGTGTGTGCATGTGCAGATGTGCATATAAGTAATTGTGTACATGTGGGAAGGTGGCAGTCATTCACTACTATATAAAACAGGACGTTTGCAGTCATTTGCAACTGGAAATGTTATAGCTTTGATGTGCAAATAATTGTCTATGATCTACTCTTAAATTTTAACTTGATGCTTTGAAAATGCTCAGTGTTATGAGCCTATATTTACAAATGTAATTAAGACTAATACTTTTAATGGTCCGTGGTGGTAGTGCTGCGGTAGCGTTGTCGCCTCACAGTAAGATGCTGTCCGGTTTGATTCTCAGCTAGAACGTCTTCTGCATGGAGATATGGGCATACTTTTGTTGAAGGTAGTGCATCAGGGCTGGTAACTCGGCACGTAAAAATCAACTACCAATCATTAGCGGACTGGAGTTCCGCTGTGGCGACCCCTAACCGGGAAAAGCTGAAAGACACAAACAAACTTTTCATAGTTTTCAACAGTATTAGCCAGCAACAAAACCATCACATAAGATACTGCAGTGGTGGTGCTGTGGTAGCATTGTCGCCTCATAGTAAGACGTTGTCCCGTTCGACTCTCAGCTAGAGCGTCTTCTGTGTGGAGATATGCATGAATGTATCTTTGTTGAAGGTTGTGCGTCAGAGCTGGCAACTCGGCACGTAAAAATCTGCTGCCAATCATTAACGGAGTGGAGTTCCGCTGTGGCGACCCCTAACCGGGAAAAGCCAAAAGACACAACAACAAACTAAAGTATTGAAAGTGTTAATGTTCTTCTGCAAAACTAAGCAGAGGGGCCATGGAAACACCTTTTATAACAACAGAAATCTGATAATCTGAAACACAAAGCGTTACAAGCGGACATATTTTAAATCAGACACTGGATAATACTAAACAACTATCAATAATTTTAGACCAGACTTAGCATCTGATTTCATGGTGTGGAACTGTTAAAGTACAATACCATGCTGTCAGATGACTTTGGACTTACCTGACAAAACCTGCATCTTAGGACATAACTGAACAATAAGGGTGGGACAGATGATGAGGTAAAGTCCAACCGATATCATTTTGAAGATATGGATCTGAAAGACTGAAAGCTGACAATGCTAAGTACAGATGCTCAACAGATTAACTGCAGGCTTAAAACTTTGACAATTATCAGTAAAACTGAACTAGACATTGAGAGTACTAACTGCATGGCACCCCAAGTTAATTACAACACTGCCCTTACACCAGTTCACAACAGGGACTGCCCTGCCTAAAGAAGAACAGGTGGCAACCCTACTGTAACAGTGCAGGCAATGTTTCACATCATCCCTTGGGGCAGAGCTATACTAGAATTATAACATGGATCACAGTGTAGGACCCAGGGAAGGCATCTTTAAAAATAGGGCTGAAAAATAGAAACCAGGCAAGCTTGTGTGCAAACATTTTGTAACTCAAATGCAAGATCTTAATTTTATCAATTATTAGTCCTTCTGCATCATGCTTTCAGAATACTTGTCTTTGAGAACTGTATCTAGAACTTAGCATTGTCACTGAAAGATGATTTCACACCCGCTAATTAGCTTTGCCATTTGGGAAGAATTCCATAAAGCCAGCTGAAATACCTCTCAACCACTTTAAGCAAGAAATCTGGACAAAGCCATAAATAAAAGTAGGAGAAAGGTCCAAAAATAGGGACAATTTTTAAAGATTGCTCTTACAAACTTAGAAAGTTGATGGAATAACAGGTTTTGTATTAGCATGAAGTTTCTGAAGAGTGTGAAGTCTGAAACTCATTATTTTCTAACTTCACTACCACTTAATTTCCAGAAAACCACAATTTTATTAAAAACGCATCAAAATTATGAGGCCAAAATCTGGATATTCTGCAAAAAGCTGTACAGTTGAGAGTCATGCCAGCTGAAGAGCTCATGGGGGGATTCTCACACTTGGCAGGCTGTACACAAATGCAGAAAAACAAGAAATGATAAAGCTGTGGCCAGTTGTAGAACATAAAAAACAGTCTACTTTTGGACAGAGTATAATTTAAATGATTAACTTCAGTGTCACAATATATGCACATAGATATGCATGGTTTCTTGAGTTCAATCAATCAACAGATGATTTCAGTGAAATTTCCAAACTTTGCTTGAGGTCATGCCACCATGGAAGATGGTATGCAAGTGAGGGGGGAAGAATCCAAACTCTCTGCATGGGGTGTTCTGGGTGGGGCTAGTTCACCTAATTCACACAGGGCCACTAAGTAAATTTTCCTGAAATGATCCATCAATTAATTGGAATTCAAAGGACCACACCATAACAATACACACACACACACACACACACACACACACACACACACACACACACACACACACATACACACCTGTTTGAATGATTTTGCTCCAAAACATCACAAGAGAGTACAATACTTAATCAAAAGTATCAGTTTAAAATTTATAAAAAAAAAATACCTATATGTAATTATCTCATAATGTAGGATAATACATCACAAATATGTCCAAATAAAAGTATAATTTGTATAAAAGTAAAATTGAATATTATTATCCTCTTGGTTGTAAAGGTAATATGCACATTGCTACCTGTTTCAGATGACACAGATGCATACATTACTTACAGTTCAGTTTATTATTTTAATTTTCTGCTTCATAAGTAGGGCTAACAATGGACCCAGGGCATGAATCGGTCATGGATGAGACACCAGTCCATCACAGCAGTGAGCACATACACAGACAGACAGACAGACAAACAGAGTGACAGACAAAAGCATGTGTGGTGTCTTGTGTGGACACACTCAAACACACACACATACACACGCGCACACACACACACACACACACACACACACACACACACACACACACACACACACACACACACACACACACACACATGCAGCACCTCGAATCACACAAAAAGCAGTAGGTAATTTGACAAATAGGTACATTTCACAGAAAAGTCAATCAAGTGTATGGGATTACCTGTTATTTCAAAGGTGGTGTGATCTTTGTGTTAAGTAAATTTCACAGGAGGTACAAGGGCACAGACTCATGTATGCAGTGAGTGGATGTGCAGCCTCCATCCAGTTTCTTTTTCTGTTATCAAAAGGATTTTTGGTGTTTTGCCAAGTCCTTTTTACGCAACAGCCAACAACTGCATGTCCTTGACTCCACATAAAAAGTTTAGCAGTTATGTACTGGAGGTAAACTACATACATTTTTGAATGCTTACAATCTAATACATCATTTCAGTTATGCACTAAAAAGACCTTGAAGTCTGTCATTTCGTGTAAAATGGCTTGATACACAACATTTAATAGCTGTTCATATTGCATAGGGCTAGCACTATCTCTGAGAACCAATTTATGGTTTGTTGCTTGTATTTTTTATAATTTCATTATTAAATCATCATAAATTCACATACTTTAATAAAAAAGAAAACAAACCTTAATAACAAATTACATTATTACTGTTATGCAGCATACATATATATTTTCTTTTTAACAGTTTTCATTCATTGTACTGTTCCTTTAATTGCTCAGTTTCTCTTATTCCTTAAACCTCACTCCTCCAAGGAATTGTTCTTAATGCACTATTTCCACAGTTTCCATTTATATCTATGAAACATGCTCCTTCTCTTTTCTAAAGATCCCACTTCCAATTCTTTCATCTCTTTACAATATTTACTACTTTTATTGTTTTTGATTTTTATTTCTATTTATTAGTAACTGCATTTTTGGCTATCAGTAAAATTAAACTTAGTAAAGCCATGCTATGGCTAAGTGATTTAGATCCTAAGGGTAGTATTCATAGTCATTACACAAACATGTTATAGCTATCTGCGTGTCTGAGAATGAGCACAGCTAAGCTACGATTCATTGAGGCTACTTACATTAATGGGCAATGACCTCGAATGTGCATAAGCAAATGAAATCATAATGAGAAATAAACAAGGAATGATGTAACTCAACTTTTGTTAAGGAAGCATTCCCTTGCCTATTTGCAATTCAAAGTGAAATTTTCCTGGTCTTTCCCACTGTCCGCAGATATGATATATAAAGAGAAATTTCACCAAATCTATCTTCTTTGGAGTATACAAAAGTGCTGTCATTTGCTACTAGCCTTGCTTTTTCCAAGTGTGAGTTGCTTGTCTTGGCTGTGACAAAACTGCTTGTGCACAGTGGTGCTCGTCAGCCAAGAAGGTGCAGATACAGGCAAAGGAAAACTCATTGTAACTTTAATACTCAAGAAATCCTTGATAGGTTTAGAGTGATCAGGGACATTATGTGGGTCTTAGTGGGTATGTATGACCATCTCCCATAGGGATACTGGAGGAATGTGCATTATATGGGTCTTAGTGGGTATGTATGACCCCCTCCCATAGGGGTACTGGAGGAATGCACATTATAAGGGTCTTAGTGGGTATATATGACCCCCTCCCATAGGGTTACTGGAGGAATGTGTGGACTTCCCATCCCCATGAACATTAATGTATGTATAGTCCTCACTATACTTGCCATGGGGAAATTCGAGAGACAGACTGAGGACTTGTTGAGGGGTCTCACGAGTGTCTGCCTCAAGGCAGTTGCTAGATGTACTCTTAGCATGTGTGGATCAGTACATCCATTTCCTAGTGTCACCTCAGGACCGAGCCAAGACAATGCATGCTTTATATGGGATGTCATGTCTCCCTGAGATATTCAGTACAATAGATTGCACCCATGTTGCAATTAGAGCTCCTTCTGGTCCACAGTGGGATCGGTACTGCAATAGGAAGGGCTACCATTCCATCAACTGCCAGGTAGTGTATGTGATGCATAGGGGTGCATCACCACTGTCTTTGTCCAGCATCCTGGCAGTTCACATGATTGCCATATCTAGCAAAGTAGCTCTCTTTACCTCACAGTTCTGCATGATAGGATGCTTAGTGGTTATCTTATTAAGTGGAAAAAATATATATATATATATTTTTATAATGTATTTAAGTAATTATTCATGGTAAAATAAATTGCTGAATACTAAATCAATTTTCTTTTGCTTTGTGCCCCCACCCCTTCTCTCTCTCTCTCTGTTTTTATTTTTATCTTTCAGGTGATGCTGGATATCCACTGGAGCCATAGCTTAAGAGGTCAGTGAGAAATCCAGTTGGAGTTGCTGAAGAGACCTATAACACTTCTCTGCCCCAGACATGTATTATTATTGAAAGGATCTACTAAATTAAATTTTCTTTGCTTTTTCTTCCCCCAACAATTTTCGCTTCTGTCTCTGTTTCTGTCTCTGTCTCTATCTCTCTCTCTCTCTCTCTCTCTCTCTCTCGCTCCTTTTCAGGTGCCTGGATGAGTCTGGGGGTGCCTTTCAATATGACCCAGCTACTGCTTACAGGATGTTTTCTACATGTTGCATTCTGCTCAACATGATAATGCACTGATCTGGTGGTAAAGTGATCCATGGTATCACTGCAGCTCCCAGTTCCAGTGCCACAATGACTAACATGCAGACAATTTTTCTATAGGCTAGGAAGTATTTTCTACTGTATTATCTGTATAAGAAAGTAACTTCTTTCCAGAATTGTAAGTGCACATACAAGATGGCTGAAGTCAGTCAGGCACCCCTCTCTATTCAGACTGGAAGTTGAGGGAAGGGTTGTGGGGTGTTCCTGCAGTGTGAAGTGAATGTCTAGCACATGCTTTAGTGAGAACTAACCAGCATTATTAACTCTGTATTACTTCTGCATATATTTTAATCATCACCTTATATGCTAAGAAGTTTTAAGGAAGAAAACTATCAATCACACACTTTTGAATAGTTTAAGAAATGAAAACTTCTGTAGCTTGCTACATTTTCTGTGTGTCTGCACATTCTGGCTGAACTAAATTCATAGACTGTTACATGCAAAGCATAAATATTTAAAAAAATTCCACCAAAAGCTCACCTTTTAATTATAAGTGATAGTAAAGGGAAGATATCCAAAGGAAGACAATTCATATAGTAATATATATATTTGAAGAGCTACATGGTATGCAAATAATGCAATGAATGCAGTGGCTCAAAAACACTAATGGTATACTTATATGTAAATGGCAAAAAATGTAAAATACAGGTAAACAAGAATTGTCTTAGTTCTTCTCTTTACAGCTGAGGCAGAGGTTTCCTATAACAGGAGAGAGAGCAGGAGTGGCACTTATAGTGACTGGCTGAGTCCTCTCTGGTAAGCCTGAATAAAGTACTATATAGTAATTGTTTAATTGATTTCATTAATATATATCTATAAATGAGGAAACAACTAATAGTAATTCAGATATAATTACCTGAAGCAATAGAGTGCATTCATTATGTTACTGCAAGCAAAAGTGAGACAGATGTCAGTCTATAACTGCAGCATTTCTATGTTTAACTGATTTTATTGCTGCCTATAAGGAACTTGCTGATAAATATTAGTAGGAATAGAGTGCATTCAGTGCATTACTCTAAGCAAGAGTGATATAAGTGCTGTATTTCTGTCTTTAACTGTATTAAACAAAACATGCAATGTTACAAAGAAATGCATATCAGGCAAAAATCTGATCATTCTGTTTGTGTAATAGACTGCAACATGTAAACCCCATCATTACATCATATCAAACACTGTCCTGCTATGTAAACAGAAGCAGTTACCAGAACATTTCATCTCAAAGGTCTTCATAAGAACTTCCCATAACAATTCAGCCAAAAGTTTGCAGAAGCACGTACATTACACTTTCAAATAAAAAAATGCATAAACACTTCCCATACATTCTGTTTTACTTCAATAAAGATTTATAAAAATATAAATGTTTTAAAGTAGAAAACTTAATACTGTGTAACAATGTGTGAATCTATTGAGAGTATTTTCTCTTTTGTCTCCCTTCCTTTTCTCTGTTTTTGTTATTTTAATTATGCATTCCTTTGTTTTTTTATTTCTTCCCATTTATTTTCATTTTCCTATAGCTACAAAATCCCTTGGAGACTGAGACACCCATGCACATACCTCCCACATTAGGGATTGCTCAACCTCTTTCTATCTGGGCATGTCCTCACAGGTTCGAGGCGGTGGCATTAGCCTGCAGGCAGCCCAGCACATAGCAGCCTGAAAAGCCTCACAGAAAGGAGGCTTTGGAACTTGGTTGAAGACATGCTGGAAGAGGCGGTTGTACAAAAGATTCAGTCAGTTGAGTCTTCACTGCAGTGAGTTGAAGAATCAATGTCCTATCTGTTGTCGACCACAGCACCACTACAGGACCTTACCCCCTCAAAATCAGGGTCCTCTACTGCCCCACCATCTCTCAGTGGAAACATTTAAGGATCTGTGGACTGGGACTTCTGTTGGCATTTTCTTAGCCCTTCTTCCCTTATCCTTTCACCTAAACTCTCTTACCTACTTCCTACCCACATTACCCTCTTATGTAAAAACATTTTGAAGAATACGGGGTCAATCCCCTGACAAAAACATTGTGCTCCTTCCACCTGCTCCAGCACAAACCTCCTGATTTTTTTTCCTTTTTAATTTCCCTCATTGTTGTGTCCCAGCTTTTTTTCGTACTTTCCTATCTCCCTCTTTGTAGTCGTTAATGAAACTATCAAGGTGTCCACATAAGGATACTGTCATATAAAACATCTTAAACCCCATTTATTTTTCTAAATATTAATAATAAAAGCTATGCAGTCCACAGCTTGCCTTACTTCTTTTAAATGTGACTGTGCATAGCTGCTTTCATCCCTAATATCCAAATACATACAAAATATATGAAATAGCATGAAGCTTATGGCTTTCATGTGGTCCTTCATATCTACTTAACCTTTGACTTTATATACTTTATGCATTTGTGGTAAGTAGGTCTGTTCTTTAAAATGCCTTCACTTTACCTTTTTCATCCCTAATGCTCTGCATTTAGCTTATTTGTATAGAAGTCTAGTGGCACTTCTCTATAATAACTGCTAAGTAACTGAACTGCCAGACTATGAGTAACACCCTATATCCCAGTTCCAAATCATCATTTCCTTAGTTATCATTTGTTTCCCCCCAATATTTGTGTCAAATGTTTTACAATTCTATAACTCGTAGCAGTCTCAAAAACATGCTCCCAATTTCTATTCTCTTCTCCATTATATCTCTAACATTTATGATCTATTTGAGGAAAAATCCTGTGAAATTTTCTTGGGTATAAAAATAACCATGCAAACACTTTCATGCAAAAATGCTAAATGTTCTGTACTTTTTTCATACTTGGCAGCCCTATAGAGTTTTTCCCATTGTTCCATTGTAATTTGTGTTTCTATTCTCTTTTCTAACCTCCTCTGATTGATTCTTGTAGTAACCATTCAGTATTTATATATCTTACTAATTATCCATTTTAACAACATCTTAGATTCTATGTTAAACTAAAAGCTCTACCAGAGCTGCCCCCAATCCCTTTCTTTTTGCCTCTACTCTGTTATCAATATTTAATAGGGAAGGCATTCTCTAACCTGCACTTGAAAGTCCTGCTTAACCTCATCCTATTTGCTTACCTTTCCCTCCTGAGTTATTTGTTTTTCTTAACTGTGTTTAATAGTTTGAACTGGTGTATACATATTTTTTGAATTCCAAACATTCCCGATGAAATGGTCCTTAGTGGCCTTGCACACCTGGATTAAATTCCTAGGCTTAAGCCTATAAATCACAAGGAACAGCTCCTGACTCTGAAGCTTACGTATGGCTTCATCTCTAATCCTTTTACTGTTTTAATGTACCCTCTCTGCTTGACACCTTTTAATTTGAGTCTCTGCTTTTTTTTTTTAACCATAATTACCATATTGTACCTTAGGTCTAATAAGTCAATTATAAACAGTCTCCATCCTTTCACTCTTTCTTCACTTAATACGTATTTTTTCATGACCAGCAACTTCTGCCCATTACTCTGGATGTGATGACTAAAAGTTAATTATTCTCTGCCCAAATACCCAAATATTTAGCACGCCCTGTTCAGTATTATCTCTAACACACACTGGCAGTTAAATCTAGAGCTCTTTCTGAGTTAATTAACATGTAGTCAGATGTAGACTTTCTGCAGCTTCCTCATATTCTTCCTGGTAGGCTATGCATTTACATAACTTTAAATAATCAGCATAAAGGAAATAAAATGTCTGATGGGATTTTTATATCAGAAATGTAAATGCTGAATAAATAGTGACCCAAAATGTATCCCTGCCATGCTCCATTCTAATAGCCTATAATCTTGCCCTGACTGGATTTATACACTATTTACCACTTTCTTTCCAATAGCCACGCTGAAATCACTCTTATTAGTAGTTCAGATAAGCCAGCTTAACTCATTTTGTCATCAGTTTGTGATCAGTCATTCTGAAGGCTGTTGAGACGTCAAGCTACATATCATCAGTCTGAATAATATCTGCCTCCATTGCTATGATTATGGCATTATAAAACAACTGGTTGTAAGTCTTAAGAGGTCTTTCCTTTGTGGAATTGTGCTGATTAATGTTTATATAATCCAATTTTTCAAGTTATTCATGTAAGATCTTTAGGCTTAATATTTCTGTTATCGCTCAGTATGCTTATAGTCCTGCAACTACTCACTTTATCTCTAGGACCCTTATCATTGTGTATGAGCTTACCTGTTGCAAATTTACTAGCATTTCTGTATACCTATTGCATGAAGTAAATATGTAATACAATGATGTAGCCACAGTATATCTTTAGGTCGTTAGATCTCTGTTTGTTCTTCCATTACTCCTAGAAGCTTTGTTTAAATCCATTTTATTCAATAATGGTAGAATGTCCTCAGTAGTCACTCAAAGGCTGTGTTCTGCTCCATGTAATTGGTATATATTAATAGCAGAACTCTGTATACAAGAGAAACAGGCAAAATGATTGGTAAACAGCCCTGCTATTTCATAGCCTTTGTTATAAGTAGTGCCATTCTCATTAAGATAATCAACTGTTGAATATGTTTAACTTCCCTTTGTGTTACATTTAAAAAAATGCCCTTTTATTATCCCTCATCTTTATTAAGTGCTTCCCATTTTTATACTGGTCCATTCAAGCAGTAAATTTTATTTGTATAGCCAATATTTTTTTTAGATTTCAAATATCTAGTCTTCCCTGCTTTCTGTTTCTTTAATAACTTACTGATGTCAATGATCAGTTTTTTGGCCCATTACTTACACTGACAGTTGGCATAGAATTGCTTCCTCCTATTATAGATTCATAAGAGGTTACTAGGCTAGTGACCCTAGAGCATTTACAAGCCTAGTCATGTTAATCCCAAGTATCCCCATTTGTTCTTTTTGGCTAGTTCAAAGAACAAATTTATGAACAGAGAGGGTCTGGGATCAACACCGGCTATCCCTGTCCATGACGGACATGGGTGCCACCTCAGGGGTGGATTTGCTGTATCTCATCCAATTATCTAGGTTACACTTGGATAGGGTCAGTGATGATCTCTGTTTTACATTAATAGGAAATCTATTCCAGAGAAGCGGCAGTCTCTGGGAGACATATCTGTCTCTCCAGCATGTTCTGTTAATGCCACAAGCTAGGTTGAGATTCCCTAGAGCAAGTGAATTTTGTGCCATTTGACTTGCAGATGTGCATAATTTTCATTAAGGCAAGGTTGAAATTTGCCCTATAGGCCAAACATAAGTCACCTCTCAACAGCCATAAGATACAGAGTAACATGACAGGGCTTTCACCCTGTCCATGTAGATCATGGTTTGGAGTCCCTGTATTTTCTTAGTGAGAAACCTCTGAAATCTCACCAGCTGCTGCAAGTGTCTGGTGAGGTGCATGCAAAAAGGTTGCATTATACTCTATTAGTGGTCTGATGAGGGTTGAGTACGGTGGAGTTATAACATCCTTTGACCTGGATGCTATACCCTTGCTTATGAGGTGCACTACGTAGAAGACTTTCCTTACCACGGTGCTTCCAAAGTGTCACACCACTGGGTTGGAGCTCAAGGGGGGTACTGTCAATATTGTAATTTGTAGGGAATTCTGTTTTGCCAAAGGGAATAGTAATGCATTTTTTGCATTTAGTTTTAGACTATGGCTTTGTTGCCAGTCATTTGTTTGTGTTAGCCCTTCTTGTAATATGTTGACATCGCTGGGGGACTCGCTAATTGTTCCCAGTTTGCAATCATCAGCAAACTTGGCGAGCCAAAGGCCATCTACTTTGGCCTGGACTTCTGAGAAATAGATGCCAAACAGTAAGTTTCCCAGGACAAACCCTAGTGGTACTCCACTGGGGATGAGTCTACTGGTGGAGGAGGAGTTACCAATTTTGACAGAGTATTCTAAATTGCCGTCCATGTATTTTAAACCTGAGCACTTAGGCACTGAGGGAGCTTCATCAATTACATATGGCTTTCCTATTAAAAATGTTTCCTCAATTGACATTTTTCAAGACTTCCTTTGCTTTACTATGCTTGCCAATTGCCTTTAACAATTGGCGTAACGTCTGGTGTCATTCAAAGGGAGTCCAACATATATCAGCCTGGGAGGGGATAATACACAGTCCTAAATATTTTGCCCGGGATAGCCTGCACCTATCTTCCCAAGTTTTTTTATATTGGATAAAAACATACCCACCCTATAGTGCCTTTTTTAGACAAAGTTAGTCATCAAAACTTTCCAACATAACAGTAGCAGAATCCAGATAACATAAAGGCATTACTTCACAACACTAGGAGCCTTAACAGGAAAAAAAATTCCACTCACTACAAACACTACTTACCCTGGAAGACATCAATATATGCATCATTATGGAGACCTAGAGCAAGACCATTGAAAGCACCCTATCAGTCCAGGGTTTCAATGTTTTCTAGAGATCCAGGCCTACTGCACTACATGAAAGCACTAAAGGTGGCGGTGTCTCCATATTAAAAAAAAAAAACCCTTTAACTCCAGAGTAACAAGATAACAACCTGGAACTCCTCCATGTCTAACTTACCAGTAACAAGACCCCTTATCACATCATGGCTAACTAGAAGAACCACTCTGAGTTTCCCTTCAGCCTTCAACTTTTACCTAACTAATATGGAGTCCCTAAATATTAAGCCAAACACAATTCTCCTAGGGAACTTCAGCTACCCCTCCAACTGGGAGATGTATACATCCTCTAACATGTATACCCTGAGATTTCTAGACTTCATCAATACAAACTCTCTGGACCAGTTGTCCACATCCTAGCTAGGGGACATAAAAACCTGGAGTTAGTTCTCACCAATATGGGACTGCTCTGCTTTATACTAATTTTACCTTCCCCCACCAATCAAACCAGACCACATATTAGTCACATTCACCTGAAGACTGAAGCCAGTAGCATCTCCAGTATCTTTGTATTCAGAGATTGTTTATTTAACATGTGTTGACTGGGAAAGTCCAACTAGGACAGAGCTTATTTTCAGTGGTGGCCCAGGGAGAAATGCTCCAGATGCATGTCTTTGGAATATGGAAGGAAATTGGAGTACCCAGAGGAAACCCAGGGAAATACAGGGAGGACATACGGAAGGCATCCCAGCCAAGAATAAAACTTGAGAACCTCTTGCTGTGAGGCAACAATGTTAACCACTGCAACACTGCACTAAGGTTAATCTACTGAAACTTAGTAATGACCTGACAAAATTCAACTTTCCCCTTCCAACGTAATAACCCCACTGCTTATGTGTAGTCCTTAAGTTCCAAATGTTATGCATTTGTCCCCCTCCATAGTAAATACAATGCCAAATTCAAAAATAAATCCCTGTAGTGGAACACAAATATAAACAGGCTGTATAATAAACAAACAAAAAAAACTGACTGCACATAAAAATAAAGGGAAATCTATAGGTGCAAAAGAAGCTCATGCCAAACTTCACAATCTGATGAAATCAATCAAACCAGATGCGAGGTATAAAATTGCCACCAAAGCAAAAGACCACCACAAAGTCTTCTTTAACTTTGCTAAAAACATTAGAAACAATGCCCTACACTATGTAGAGCTAATAGCAACTGATATCAAATCCATGGACCCAGAGGATACAGCCAATTTACCAGCAGATAAATTCAACTCTAAATTCACCCCCTCTCCCGCCTACATTCCCAGATCTCTTACCTGCATCTATACCTTCCCCTCACATCTCCAATGAACAAGTCATCAAAGCTCTATCCAAGGCCAAGAACACTGCTTCTACGGGGTGAGATAACATACTAGGCTGCTTACTCATCAGCCTGAAACAGGCTGACCGGTAAGGAGACCAGTCAGCCTGAAGCAGGAGCTGTCAGATCCCTTACTTGAGGCTATTCAATGTCATCTTGAAAACAGCTTTTGTGCTGGGTGAGTGAATGATAGCAACTGTCATCTCCTTGCACACAAGTGGGGCATCAATGGTCCCAGGAAATTATAGTCCCATAAGTCTGACCAGCCTTATCTGTAAGGCTATGGAAAGGATCATTATGGAATTAATAAATAAGGACATAGGTAACCTACAAACTCTTAACTCAAGCCCATTTAGATTTGTCAGGGCCAGATCATACCTACGTATCCTGATTAACTTCTCTAAGAAAATTAAAGAAGTACAAAATGAGAACAAATCAGTACATGCTGCATATCTAGACCTTTCTAAAGCATTTGGCACCATCCCACACTCTGGTAAATAGATGATGCCAGCTAAATGTTAATCCCGGGTGTAAGTCATCGAATAGCAAACTGGATCACAAATAAACCCAGGAAGTTAGGGTTGGCTGCTCTACCTCCTCCAAAAGACTTGTCACTGGTCATGCAGGGTTCAGTCCTTGAGTCTCTCTTCTTCGGCTTTTACTTCTTAGAGGTCACAGTTACTGTTAGAAGTTTATGCTGACCAAGTTTGCAGATGACTGTGAACTTGGTGCCATCATAAACTCCCCAGAGGGTACCAAGATCCTCCAGGAGGGCTTTTATCAAACCAGTAGCCGGTGTCACAACAGTAGGCTAAAACTAAATGCTAAGAAATGCATAATAGTATCACTTCACAAGCAAGACATTCCTTGCAAATATCGCTTGACAGCCCTACTCTGAAAATTGATCCAAGAGCTAGGGACCTAGGAACCTGTGTAGACAATAAACTGTCCTTCAGTCACCACATATCTACTATTGTAAGAAAGTCCTTATTCATTGCTCAATTTATTTGTAAGGGTATGACATCCAGGTCCAGGGATATGATCATTCCACTGTATTCCACACTCATCATGCTGATCATTGATTATAATGCCCCCTTCGGTGTGAACCTGTCCAGACATTTGACACAACATGCCCACAATGCTTTCTTACAAAGAAATTCAAGGACCTAAATCATAAAAATATAGAGACCTTTTCAAAGCCCTGTCCCGCTTCTCTGTGTCATACAGGCTACTAAGGGGCAGTCTGTGCCTCATGTGCATGGTTTCAACAGATACTTTCCTATCAGACCTACTGCACATTCACAAGTCCAGTGGGAGCATAAACAACCACTTGAGATCTAAATTTCTTTTGGAACATAATTAGCACACGTTGGAGGTATATATATATGGGTACCTATCAAACCATCGACAACTTAAAATAACGAAACTGACTCCACCGACAACTGAATTAACCGACAGCGCAAAAACGGAAGTTTACAAGGTAAGGTGTGTAAATTCGCTACTCAAGCCTACCATGGTTTAGGAAGGGTGGCAGTGTCATGCACACCATGGTAGGCTTGAGTAGCGAATTTACACCCCTTACCTTGTAAACGCCCGTTTTGGCGCTGTCGGTTAATTCAGTTGTCGGTGGAGTCAGTTTCGTTATTTTAAGTTGTCGATGGTTTGATAGGTACCCATATATATATATATATATATATATATATATAGAGAGAGAGAGAGAGAGAGAGAGAGAAAGCAAAGCACTTCTGTTACACTAGTTAGACATAATCAGGATGAATGAATGGGTAGCCACAAATTCGCCCACTTTAACTTTAACTCCAGAGTAACAAGATAACAACCTGGAACTCCTCCATGTCTAACTTACCATTAACAAGACCCCTTATCACATCATGGCTAACTAGAAGAACCACTCTGAGTTTCCCTTCAGCCTTCAACTTTTACCTAACTAATATGGAGTCCCTAAATATTAAGCCAAACACAATTCTCCTAGGGAACTTCAGCTACCCCTCCAACTGGGAGATGTATACATCCTCTAACATGTATATCCTGAGATTTCTAGACTTCATCAATACAAACTCTCTGGACCAGTTGTCCACATCCTAGCTAGGGGACATAAAAACCTGGAGTTAGTTCTCACCAATATGGGACTGCTCTGCTTTATACTAATTTTACCTTCCCCCACCAATCAAACCAGACCACATATTAGTCACATTCACCTGAAGACTGAAGCCAGTAGCATCTCCAGTATCTTTGTATTCAGAGATTGTTTATTTAACATTTGTTGACTGGGAAAGTCCAACTAGGACAGAGCTTATTTTCAGTTTATCATCCTTATCCCTCACGGACAGGGGCAACATGTAAATGGTCTGCTTTTCTCCAGATTGTTCATACTTAGAATATTAGGATTAAAAGCTTCATGGGAATCATTGGTGACTCCAGGTTCCTTTAATTGCTGGGGCACAATAAGGACAGAGTAGCTAGCTGGTGGGGCATGCAGGACATGAAAAAATGAAAAGACACCATACCAATAAAGCATATAATACATAATTACATGGTACCAACTAATCCATAATCCACTGTGAAAAATGAAAGATCATTTCCCTACAAAAAACAATGAATTACATATTTTTACAAATCCTGGCAATGCTCACAGCACAGCGAACAATGGCGGCCCGTGCTATTGGACTGCCGGACTGCAGCCCCCTCAACTGTAAAATAAGAAAAATAAAGAAATAAGACTTTCGTGCATGTGCACTAGTCCGGACTGTTGCTGAGACAGTCTGGAGCATGCGCAGATTGTCTCAGCAGCAGTCCTGACTGGGAAACATGAAGAATGGAGTTCCATCTACTACAGGTGTGTGTGTGTGTGTGTGTGTGTGAAAATACCTCAGGTGCAATATACTGGTGGTTAGACTCATGGTGGTGTGGTAGGGAATACCTCAGGCTTGAACCATGTACCTTGTATGCAGGTGTTAAAGAGGTGAATTCCCTACCCACCACCATTTGTAAAAATATTGCAGATTTTTGCCTCATATTTGATCTGATCTGTTCCTCATAATATCTGTGGTTTGTAAATGTTGCAATGCTTGATATTTGATGGTGTAGTGGTAGCATTGTTGCCTCACAGCTGCAGGTTCTCAGGTTTGATTCTTGGCTGGGGTGCCGTCTTTCTGGGGTCTGTGTCTTCTCCCTGTGTTTGTGTGGGTTTGCTTTTGTGTCCTCCCATGTTACAGAGACATGTCTGTATTATTTCTTCCTGGGCCTCTGCTGAAAATTGTTTTTTTGTTCCAAGTCAGACTGTCCCGATTAACAAATGTTAAATAAAATTGACAGGCATTTGAATTTCAGACTTCAGGTTTCTGAATGTTTAATTCCTTACATATTTGATGGTGCAGTGACAGTATTGTTGCCTCACAGCTATAGGTTTTCTGGTTTGATTCTTGGATGGGGTGCCTTCTGTGTGGAGTCTGCATCTTATCCCTGTGTTTGTGTGGATTTGCTCTGGTGTCCTGCCATTTTACAAAGACATGTCTACAGTATTTCTCCCTGGGCCTCTGTTGAAAATTGTTTTTATTCCATCAGAAGTAAAATTGACAGGCATTTGAATTTCAGACTTCATATTCTTCAGAAAATACATAGTAAAACAACTTTTTATTCTAGCAATAAATATATAGTAACACAACCTTTCATTATAGCAATTTTCTAAGTTTATAAGATGACTATTTGAAATTTGTCTTTATTTTTGAGTCTGTATTACCCTATTACTGGCTTTGTCCAGGTTTTTTGTGCTAAGGTTGACAGCTATGGCAAGAACTGAATTCACTGAATATGTTTGAGGGCTGTATTCCCTCATTACTGGGTTTGTCCAGGTGTTTTGTGCTAAGAGGTTGACAGCTATGGTGAGAACTGAATTCATTAAATGATAGCCATTTAAGTTTCAGTCTTCCTCTCTTTCACAAAGCAGCTGATATGGCGAAGTGGTATGTTGCTCTGACTGTTTTGCACAGGGACCATGACAGTAAAATGTATGGTGGTAACACAGCATTTTTCTTTCACAAAGCAGGTGATTTGGCATAGTGGTATGTTGTTCTGATTCTTTTGCACAGGGACCTTGGCAGTAAAATGTATGGTGGTAACACAGCATTTTATTCTAGCAGCTTTCCAAGATTATACAAGCAATGTTTAATGTGTCTCTGGTTTTTGCCCTTTTGACCCACCCCAATAAATTTGGCTTTTCCAGATTTCTTGTGCTGTGAAGTTGAGATGCAGTTGAGTATTGAGTAGATTTTACAAGGAGCTGAGAGCTGCAGGGGGAAGAGAGGTTTAGTGCTGATTATGCTAAGTCAGCTCGCATTGCTAATAGCACAACAGGTTGTGTACTTGCTTTTGATGTAGAAGGTTGTTGGTTCTACTCCCATAAGGGGTGAATGCTGCAGTACTGAAAGTTAAGATACTAACTATGAGCCTGTTATCAGTTTGCCATCCATTTCCTTTTACAATATTACTAGCTTATTTTTTATGTAATTTAGGCAATTTATTCCTCAGGGGCATCAGACACTTTATTTTTCGATGAAACCATGAAATATAAAGGTGATTACTAGCAGCAACCTCTTCATTACAGATTTATTTAATGTGGAATTATTTAGATTACTTTTTTACTACTTCATAGATTGTGCATATTTACTGATAATGGTGGACTGTAGAATTGTGCATATTTACTGATAATAGTGGACTGTACAAGTTTGAGTAGACTTTTATGATGGAAATGTTCTGAATTGGGCAGTTTTGTCATTGGTGCATGCGTTTTGTTTCATTGTTTACTGGAAAAATGTTCAAAGCAATAGGAAGGTGTATCAAAGAGCACATGTATGTTTAATATGCAAGGGGCCTATGATTTGAAAAAAGCCCAGAATTAATCTTTATCTGCCACGGGTAAAATGTATTTTCTTTGAATGTGGGTTTCAATGTTGTTTCAATGAATGTGAGTTTCAATGGCAGAGAAGTTTTAATGCCAAGTTTGTTTAGCAGATGTCTTAGTGTTTGTGCTGTAAAATGCAAAATAAAACTTTCAAATGAAGTTCAAATCATCATAGAAGTAAATCAGTATGCACGTTAGTGTTTATGGTAAATGGAGTGAAATAGCCAAGTAATAGATCATTGGAATGGCTGCAGGGGGAGGCTCCATTCGACCATGGTTTTGTGAGGGGGAAGAGCGGCAAACTTAGGAAGCCCCAGCTGAACCATACCTCCCAACTGTCCAGATTTTCAAAGAATGAATAGATTTTTTGCTTCTTATTTTTGGTTTGTTCCTCATAAAATTTTGGTTTTCTGGCAAATCATTTAGGAATTAAGTCACTAAATAATGACACACTGAGTTTCAGACTTCATAACCTTCAGAAAAATGCATGCTAAAGTAAGACCTGTTCTATCAACTGTCTCAGTTTATACAAGAGCAATTTTTAGTACTGTTTATATGTTCCCCCAATATATTTGGCCTTGTCCAGATTTATTGCATTAACAGGTTGAGAGGTACATGTAAATAAATTGCTTTATAGAATTAGGCATAGCCAAACCTCTCAGCTGTCCCTGATTTTGGCTCAAAATGTTGCTCTTCCCCTAATGATCCCTCCGCAAAATAGCAATTTTGGAAGAAAACATGGAGGGTTTATAATTAAGAAATAACTGTAATAATCAGTTAGATTACTTTTATTTCAGAAATGCATGTAGATTCTGTTATTTTGTCAGCTGCTCAAGTTAGCAGTACTAATATTAAAGTATCCCTTCTTTGACAGGTTCCCAGCTGTATTGTGTTGCTGTTTTATATTTTTACATCACATTTTTGGTCCATTTTTCATAAAATTGTGTTTTTTTGGCAAATTAGTGACAAATCATTAAAGACTGAAGTTTGAAAATAATGACAGACATTTGAGTTTCAGATTTCATACCATTCAGAAAATTCATACTAATGCAAGACCTCTATTATCTTTCTAAGTTTATAAGAGCAATATTTTAAAAATTGTCCTTATTTTTGGGCCTTTGCCCCATTTCTTTGTATGGCTTTGTCCAGATTTCTTGCTCTGAGGTTGAGAGGTATGACAAATGTGTCAGGGCCATCACAAGTCAGCCAGAGACATTTCAAACTGTGACATACTTGTTGCACCCCACTCCCCCATGTAGTGACTCTGGATGTGTTGAAGCAAGGCAAGGAGTAGTTATGCAGTGTAAATGTGCAGAGTATCCCCCCCATCCAAGGTAGACACAAGTACTAGAGTGGCTTTTCATCTGTCCTTGATTTTTACAGAATGGTCTGGTTTCTGTCATATTTTTGTACTGTTGATTTATGCTTATTACTCAAAGTGCCTGTTGCTCTGTGTTTAAGTAGCAATACTTTAATGACCATTAGATAAGCTTGGCTGAGATTGCAAGATGCAAGTAAGCTTTAATAAGCATACTGTTAAAGAATTGCCAACATTGAAAGCCTTTCTGTTGCCATGTAGAGAATACTTAACTAGATAATGTATAAGCCTTGGGTATTGAAATGCATATGCCAGTATTTGTAATAAAGGACAGGATTACATTATTTTAAGAGTCTCATTACACTTGGAGACTTCCAGTCATCTCTGCAGGCTTTACCCGTAAACAGAATGCCAATCGTGTGGTCCATAACCTGTACAGTAATCCTTTTAGTGTGGTCCATAACCTGTACAGTAATCCTTTTAAGCAATGTATCTTGAGCTTATTTCTTGTTTGCTTTTCATGTTTTACTTTGATCATGTTTTCCCCATGAAACAAGTAGATGTCAGGCAGCAGGTCTTTTTGGATAAGGAACATTTTTACAAGTGGGGCATCAGAGATTTCTACTTTCAGCATGTTACTTGGTACTTTAATAAAGCTGAATATAAATTATAATTAGAACTGCAGTGCAAGAAGTGGTTACAGTTGAGTGCTGCTTGTTTTTCTTATACTTGATTTTGACTGGCATTCCATTAACGTATTTAAAAAAAAGTAATTTATTTTTTCATGCCTCACAACCTTTTTTGTTTCCATCTAGATATTAAGCTGTCATGCAGCCAATGCACTGAAATATTTTTATTCTTCTACACTTCATTTTGTCTTGATTGGACTCTCATAATGACGGTTTGGCACCCAGGGCAGTATATTTAGTTCTTGTGGTTTTGAGCATAGCTCCTCCCCTTTCTAGTTGGCCACACCCCTTCCCAATTGACCCCACCCATTCAGCTGTCTCCTGCAGCCCCCCTTTGATTTGAAGTCACCAGCCATCACTGACAGCGAAACTACTAAATTTTCATGCTCATTGGAAGTGAAAAAAATGACTTCCTTATTCTAGCATGACTCATAAAAATGGGCCTTGACGTGGATTCTAGAAAAAAAAACTCTCCAAGATCACTTTACAGCAGCAAGTCCATTGATATATAATTAACATAAGCTCTTAATGATTCTGATGCATTAAAACAGAGTACAAAGGTATAATGAAATAACTTGGATGATGTGGCAACTATAAATAAACATGTTAGCTTTCCTGCCCCCTCCAAGGAAAGCAGCACTGAGAAAGACAAGAACTGTACCAAGCAAATACAGCAACATGAACCATCTGGTACTTAATTTTATGTTTTCTGAAATAACACCAATAGAAATAATTTAGACTTGAATATTTAAGTGTACCGCCTTATGTCCCAAGAATGAAAGTAAAATAGTTCCTCTCTGATAAGTTGTGTTTCAAAAAGAAATCAGGCAGGGGTGTCCACTTTCCCCTTTGTCAGTTGCTCTGTATTTAGAGCCATTGGCAAAGAAAATAAGGGACTCAGAAGTTCAAGAATATTATTAGTATGGTGATCTAGAAAAGTTGGCCTTATTTGCATATAATATTATTTTGTACCCAGTAAATCCAGAAAAAGACATCTCAGTATTGTGGAATATTTTGAGACAGTTTCACGTTTTTGGAATATAAAATTAATGAAGATAAAACAAAGGCTAGAGCCATAAATTATGTACCCACACAGGAATTGATTTACCTGTATTTATGGGACATGATAAGATGAAATACTTAAGAGTTTGGATAAAAAAAGGCTTCTGTTATGATAGCTGAGGATATGTGGGAAGATACTAAACAAATTATAACACAAAAACCTGAGAAACTGGAAGCTATTGTTTATGGATATGGATAGTAAGATACAAGCAGTGAAAATGTTTTAGCCCCTTTAGTTTTATACAAGCCAGGCTTATTTTTCATCAGTCAGAGGAGATGTTGTGGTTAATAATTAATACAGATGCTACCTATAATGAGGCTGAAAATATAGCAATCCTACTAGCCGATAAATGTATTTCTAATTATACCCCTGTCTCCACTCTGTCTATCCCTCAAGATATACCCGAAACTGGCTCACCTCCGGATATAACACACAAAACCAAGTCGTAAAAATGCTATTGAAAGCTAAAACTACTGCATCACTGGGTCCTGAAGATATCACTGGGTGCATCTTAAATAGCATGAAGCACAATTTAGCTACATTTCTAACAATGTTCAATCTCAGCCTTCATTTGTGTTTTGCACCAAGTGAATGGAAAACAGTCATTCCTCTGTATAAGGGAGGCCCTTCCACAGACCTAGGCAATTACAAACCTATACGTCTGACCAGCCTCATATGCAAAGCCATGGAAATACTTATCATGGAACTAATCAGTCAGGGCATAGGGAACCTTCAAACACTGGACCTCTCTCAGTATGGATTCATCAAGGACAAGTCATGCTTACTCAGTCTGGTGTTTTTTTTTTTTTTTTGAAAAGGTCACAAACACAGTGGATGAAGGCAAAATTGTACATGCTGTATCACATACCTCGACCTGGTTGCAATTCCCCACTTTTGTATGTAAAGGTGATGAAAATAATATTGGGAGTTTCCATAAGGATTTAGAGAATACTATATATGACCTAGGTTTTGATGGAATACAATATGGCAAAAAGGTCAATTTTTTGGACTTGGCTTTGGAAGGTATGGACAGTGGAGGAAACAGGATCACTGTGCATAGGAAATTTATGAATAATAACCATTTTTATATGGGGGGCAGTTTTCATCCAAAACATCTTTTGGAATCTCTTCCTTATGGAGAGTTCCTTCGTATTCACAGAATTCGTAATTATCGGGATGAGTTTGAGGTGGAATGTAAAATAACTTTTAATATGTTTATTAATAGGGGTTATGAATATAATATAGTTAAAAAAATCTTTATATAAGGTAGTTTCACAGAGATTGGGTGTGGTTAGTTCAGGGGTTCATTTCAGAAGTATTGGTACTGAAAGAAGGGTCCATAATGGAGGTACAAACAAAATGAATGAGAAAGTGTATTTTGTAACAGTATATAACAGTCTTAGTAGTGAGATAGGTAATATACTGAATAATTGTTGGAATTTCTAGTGCAAGATGGTGAACTTAATAATCTGATTGCTCACCATCCTTCTATCTCTTATAAATGTGATAAAAATGTAAAAGATTTTTTTAACTTCCAGTCTTTTTATTTCCCCTGATGATAGGGTTAATTTAAATCTCCCTTTATTGGGCACATTTCCATGTGGTGAGTGTAGCGTATGTTCTAATGTTGTCCTTAGTTTTGGAAAAATAAATGGCGTTCATTTTTCTCTGTCGGGTAGATTTTCTTGTGGCAGTGAAGGCATTGTGTATGCCTTGAGGTGCCCCTGTAATTTATATTATATCGGGGAAAGTAAAAGGAAATTTAGAACCAGACTACAAGAACATATTAGGGACATAAACAAGAACAAAAGTGAAAGTAATATTGCTATGCCTTTTAAAGAAAAACATGACAGTAATTCTTCTTTACTACAGGGCTGTATTTTGGAACAAGTATTCATACAAGTTGGTGAAATGTGTAGTATTATACAGAAACTACTTTAAAAGGAATCAATTTATATTTTAAAGTTTGATACAATGTTGCCTAAAGGTTTAAATTTGGAAATTAATTGGAAGCAATTGTTGTGTAATTAGTGTTGATTAAGTGGATTATATAAGTTGTTTTAATTTTGAGTTTTTGTATTACTCCCGGAAGGCTGTGAGCTGAGGTGCCAGAGTATTGAGTGTTCTGTGTGCTGTTTTACATTAAAGCTTTCTTACTGTAGCCGGTTGTGGATTTTTATCAACAATCTCCACCAAGCCATCCTGAAGGGCTCCCTTGGCCAATATTCAGATGACTCCACTATAGTCTGTTCTGCTTCCACCAAAAATACACTACAACAACCCACCCAAGGAGTATTTTCCACTGTAGAAACTTGTCTTCATAAAAAACACCTTTCTCTAAATCCCCAAAAAACAAACCTATGGTCTTAAATCCCAAGAGAAATATGCCATTTAATACAGCTGACCATTTTTATTATCCCTTAACTCTACCAAAATTGAGCTAGTAACCCACACTAAATTGTTAGGTGTAATAATTGATGAAAACCTTAAATCCGATTTGCATATCCAACTACTCTATAGACATAATAAGTTCCTCTCCCCAACTAAAAAGGCTTTAGCACTATATTACCAGTTACCCTCACTAAACTATGGTGCATGTTTGCTAATCAACCTTCAGTCCTCCTTGAAAACAAAATTAGAAACATGCTATAACAAGATTCTTAAATTTGCTATAAACAATCGCCATTCTACTCTTCACTGTATTGCCCTAAAAAAATTACAATGGCTGGAATTTCCCCACTGCCTAACACTCCTTCAGCTTACTACTATACATAAACTTATTTATAAACCACAAGACTGCCCTGCTCTTAGCTCCCTGCTCACCCTTTACAACCCTATTAGGTCTCTGCGATCTGAACACCAACATCTTCTTCAAGTTCATAAACCTAAGACACTCGCAGGCCAGTTATTATACTCTTGGAACATTGCCAGAAATTAGAATTATCTACAGCTATCCACATACAATAAAGCCCTTCTGACTTCAAAACTAAACTGTGCAATCATCTTCTCTCCAATTGGACATGTAACTGTTCAGTTCCTTCCTCTGCCATTACATAAATCACCATGTAAATTTAAAAATGTTTGCAGTATTCTGTTTTGCCTAGTTTTATGCTATGTTATTATTGTCTCTATTATGATCATGTTTAACTTTACTGCTAGAATAATGCTTTATCAGGTTTAACTATTTCCTACAATTTTATTTTATGTAAATTTTCTACCAATTTCATTTTTGTAAATGTCTCAATCTTTTTTTGGAAATGTTTATGAAAACTTCTTGTAATGTTATGTAAGTGTTACTGTTACCCTGGAGCTTTTCTCCCCAGGCCGCCACTGAAAATGGGCTTTCTTGGCCAAGTGGACTTCCTCAATAAACAAATGACAATAAATAAATAAATGTTTTACGGCTTTGAAAGCCATCAAAACACTTAGTTTTTTCTTTTTTACTGTAATTTGTAATACATAAGAAGATAAAATTCCATGCACTACAAAAAATTAATGATTGGTTTCAGAACCTAAGCTACAACCTCTTCCATCTTATGCAGCCAAGATTATGCATATCTGATTGTGAGTCTCGAACACATAATAAGATAGTTAGGCTCAGTGACCCAATTATAATCCTCTGTAGTATGCATGGTGTGATTTGTCATAAATATATCTATGTGTTCATAGGTGAATTACATTAGTTTCAAAGGAAGAAATGGTAAAAATATCAGAAGCATTTATTGTCATTAATTAAATCCTTGTAAAATTTAACTTTTTATGATTGTAATCCCACCTCGTATAACTTTGTATTGTAGCAGCCTCTATATCATTAATAAAATGATTAAATGATATGCAAAAATTGATAGATTTGTCAAACATTATTTTAGGTTTTGTAATACCTTTTTCTCAGGCTACAACAGTAATGCAGTGAGCAATGCACTGAATTAACATGCAATGTCCATACCAGTGACTGGGGGAATATTCCTGAGAGCCATCAGTATCATTGCTGGTGCACCTCCCACTATTTCTCAGCCTCCTACAAATGATTAGGAAACAAAGGCTCATAACTAAGGAGGTGAAAACTTTGACAAAGGAAAATAGCTGTTTGGTTTAGGCAGCTCATGATCTTGATGTCTACTTGTTTGACCTTTGGCCTGAGTGGGCAAATAAACAGAAACATCTGTGGACATGTGTAAATGCTGATGTAAATACCATTAGTGAGCATGCACAAAAAATGTAAGCCAAGTATTACTGCATGTTGATTACAATCTGTGGGGTCACTATTAGTAGACCTAGCCATAACCTGCTGACAGATTGTAGTCTTATATCTATGGTATGGGCTTGTAGAATAACGTTTTCTAATCTGATATTTGTCTAGTTATTGAATAATTAGCTGATGCTTTGCAAAATGTTAGCAAATAATTCCTGAATGTCAGAGTTGATTTTGACCATATATATATATATATATATATATATATATATATATATATATATATATATATATGTATACACACACAGTATATATTGCTTTACAAAGATGATTTAGGTAGTTGATATTGTAAGGCTAGCTTCTTGATGATTTCTAACAAGAAATGTTACTTGATGTAAAATGGAAATTAGAAAATGTGATTTTTTATAGCAGATAAATATTTTGTCTTCATTTTGCATGAATGAAATGAGTTTTTGCCAATTATTTTAATGTCTCTCTCTCTCTCTCTCTCTATTTTTGTAGAACAGTCTGAGTAAGCAAATAACATACCTTCTCCCTAAGTAAAACTTTTAAAACAACACAAAGGTAGGCTTCACTAACACAAAATGCCTGGAACTTCACTTCAGTGTCTTGTTTCATGTTCTGACCTTGTAAGCTACACAGCTGTCTCTGTTTGAAGATATGCTTGATTTCTGTGTAAAATAGGTTTCTATCTGTTGAAGTGTGGGGGATTTAGCTAGTATTCTATCAGAGCAGCTACATGGAAGCTTAAAAACCTTAAAATGCACTGTTAGGCTCTGTAGTGGCAAAATAAGGTACTTCTAGTAATTGTTAACTGTGTAGTTCAAATATAAGTGAGCATCTGGGAACCTTTAGGGCTGAACAATTAAACATTTTGGCTATAGATTTCCCTGAAATATTAATTAATTATGGTTGCTAAAGTCTCCTCATTTGGTTCATTCTTTTCTACCAATCATAGTTTATTCATAACATTTGTATATAAAACATTGTACAAAACAGGCTAAAATAACCACTACAGCTGAACAAAGGAACAGAAAAAGAGACAGGTTAAAATGATAACACACAGGTTGGTTAACAAAATTACTACAATACAAGGTCACCATACAGAGCTATAAATCAGGTAAAAAAGAAGTTACATTTAAAAACATTCCTTTGCATAGATGCTCATTGTAAAATCAAATTGTTCAGCATCCAGTTCTGGCACAGGTATAAGCAGAAAAGTAACACAAGGAGATGCAATACTAAGCATGGATAGAAAGGATAAAGACTGAGAAAAAATAATACATGCTAAGTCAAATTATAGCAGTAGACCATATTTATGTTAGACTACAGTTGTGAAAAAGTTTTAGTGAACTAAAGAAGTTTTGGTTAAGATTTCCAACATGAGGAGGGACATATCTTTAATCTTAATCAAGTGTTTGGTAACAAAACAAAGTTCACCTAAATAGAAAGAAAGCCTCTTCGTGCAGTGGTCACTGCAACAGTATTTATTGTGGAATACCAAGATGATTGTTATGTGATTCACAACTTACATATTGTATTCTGAATTTTTTTTAGAGAGACATGAACAAACTGGTTGCAGAGATTTGCAAGAACTAGGGTTACCACCTGTCCCACTTTGCGAGGGACAGTCCCCCTTTGGGCAATTGTGTCCTGCAAAAAAATTGAAAAAATGGCAAATGTCCTGAGATTTTAGGACAAAAATATTTCCTATATTTTATGTAATAGTTGCATAAAACAGTTATTCTGTATCTGAAACACCTAAATGTTATAAGTAACAGAATAAGCAACTAAAATGCTACAAGAATAAGCCTTTATTTAGGAAAAAAAATGAAGTTCTGTCTTTTGTACTGGCTGTGGGTATGTTTCGCCTTGCATAATCTGACGTTTGTACCAAAAATGTCCCACTTTGGGCATTTGAAAAGGTGGCAACCCTAGCAAGAACAGAAAATGTAAGAAATACATCAGCTGTAAAGCTACAACCACACTTGTATCTGAACTTTTTTATGTTATCTTGTGCACAAAGAAATCAAATTAATTGTATTGCTGTTTATGCTAATAAGAAGAAATACTTTCATAACAGCAATTATTATTAAATTTATCTGTGGAGTGGCACAGATTTTAAGATTCCAGAATTAAGTTTGTTCTGATAATACAGCGGGCCAGATTCACGAAGGCTTGCACGGAGTCTAAGAGTAGAGTAAGTATCCACACAGCCAATATGTCTGCCGAGCGATCCAGGAACAGCCGGCAGGAGCGTGCATTAGAGCTCCTAAAACTACTCTTGCAGGACAGTGTTATGTTATGCAAATTACCTCATTTACTGCTGAAAGCTATGCAAATGAGGTAAATTTGCGATCCAGGAAATACTAACCTGTAGAGTAAGAGTAGAGTTATTTTCAGAAATGTACTCCGTTGGTAACGGAGTACCGTTCTACAAATAGCAAAACGGAGCTATGACAGCTCCAAATAAAGGATGCATCCAGTTGAGGAAGCATGCCAATGGCCAAATATAAGGCCATTGGCATTTATATCTGTTGCAAAATAATAAAAATATTTTTTTTTCTCTCGATCTCCGATGTTTAAGCGTAGAGCAGCGCCGCGCAAATGTGCAGCGCTATAAAAAACAGAAAATTAAAAAAAAAACCAAAAATAGACATTTTATTAAAAATATTCTTCTGCCATGCAGGTGAATGGCAGGCTGAAGACAACATGGCTACTGAGTAGTGGTTGCTAAGGGGGGAAGCTCAGTTTGAGAGATGTAACCAAGCATTAGTAGGCAATCCTATGCAAATGAGGATAAGGATAGGGAATCCCAGTTTTCCCTGCCATGTGAACCATGTCCCTAGAGTGTAAGTGTAGGATTAGGGAAGTAGTAGAGTAGAAGATAGGTGACATCATGAGGGAGTATGTATGAAAGACTGTAAGCTTATTGAAGCAGAGTGGCATGTGTTTTCTGTGAGTTACTCAGGACTGGAAGAGGCGTGTCTACAGTTGTCTTAACTGAAACCCAGAAACCAAAGGTGTACACCGTGGATATCACTAAAGTTTCTTGCAAAGATGCTTACACTGTCTGCATGCATATGCGTGCCTGTAAACCCGTCTAAGCCTGTGTGCACGTGTGTGCACCTGTGTAAGCCTTTGTAAGCCTGGCTAAGCCTGTGTGCGCGGATGTGCACCCACCTAAGCCTGTGTAAGCCTGTGTGCGCGCGTGTGCACGTGTTAGCACAGCACTGCCCCCTGTGGAAACAGAAAGGGAAAAGGAAGGAAAAGAAGTAGTAGGAAGTTAACCAAGGAGAACTAGCAGAGCTGCCAGGTGAAATCAATCAGAATCAGCCAATTACACAGGCAGTACACTAGCCAAGCCCAGCCCAGCACTTAAAACTCTGTAAACAACATTCCCCCATGTTTTACTCAGAACCACTGCAACACTGCAGTATACAAAGAGAAGTGAAAACTTAAAAAGCTTAACTGAGACAAAAAAATGTTAGGGGCTGCCATTGCTATTATAAGGCAACATGTGCAAGATGCTGAGGGTGGTGCCATTGCAAATGCTGCTGAGCAACCCACAGTGAGGAGACGGAGAAGAGTGTACCAGGGGCTACATGAGCTGGAGATAGTGGAGTGCTATAGAGTGGACAGAGACCTGCAGCAAATTGTTGAGCTGTGCAGGCCACGCCTCAAACACATAACCAACAGAGGGGAACCCATCACAGTGGAAACCAAGGTATGTGTTGGCCTAAGAATACTAGCAACAGGTACCTCCCAGAGACCAACTGGTGATATGATGGGGATTTCACAGGCATCAGCATCCAGGGTACTGCACCAGTTCCTGAATGCCATGTCAGCACAGGTCGGTGATCATGTATATTTCCCCAATTCCAGTGAGGCATTGGCCAGCAATATGCGTCTCTTCCAGCAAATAGCAGAATACCCTGAGGTAGTGGGTGCAATTGACTGCACGCACATACACATCAAAGCACCAGCCGGTGACCGGGGTAGGGCCTACATCAACAGCAAGGGCTTCCACTCCATCAACTGCCAGGTCATGTGCGATGCCCAGGGAATAATACTGAATGTGTGTGCTGGCTACCCTGGAAGCTACCACGATTCCCATATCTGGCATCTGATGCAGCTGTACCAGACATTTGCCAGTGGGGACATCCCTGATGGTCACCTAGTGGGGGATGCTGGATATGCACTGGAGCCATGGCTGATGACACCCATCAGAAATGCACACACACCTGAACAAGAACACCATAATGAGGCACATACACAAACACGAAATGTAATTGAGCGTGTGTTTGGGATGCTCAAGTCACGGTTCAGGTGCCTAGACACATCTGGTGGAGTCTTGCAGTACTCACCAACTACATGTACCCAAATTGTCATGGTATGTGCCATGCTACACAATATGATCCTGCGAAAACAGCTGCAGCAGGAACAGCATGGGGCAGGGCCAAACAGCCCACCACCATTGCCAAGGCCTGCACAGGCAAAGCATGACTCGGAGGAGGAACAACCTGAGCCTGCCCCAGTAGGCAGAAGGAGGTGTGCCCAGTATGCCTTGGCCTTGGCAAAGAGGCAATGCACAGCACATACACTGGCTCAGTAGGAACCTTAGAAATTATACTGCTCTCTGACTCGCACATAAAATAAAAGGGATGCCTAACTTGACACTACCTGTTTTCAAACATGTATAGGGAGTGTACTATGTGCATCCGACATAGGCAGCCCTGCAGCACTACCTGAGGCATGATTGCCATATTTTAAGCAATATAAAGCAGTGCTAAGCAGCTTTTACCACTATTTAGTATATGTAAACAAAATTGACAATGCTAACTAGTGCAACGTCGGGCAACATTGAACAATGTTGGACAAGGTCGGCAAAGTCGAGCAAAGTCAGGTAAACATGCTCATATTTGCTTTACTTTTCCTTAAACAGTCTGGTCTGCCCAGCATGAAAATAAAAAGCAGTGACAGGGCTTGAAGCCAGGATACTGTGCACTATAGTCACAGTACTGAACCACTAAGCCATGACAGCATTACACTGGCGCAGACACAGCAGGACAATTGTACACTAATGCAAACACAAAGAAATGCTGTATCATGACCCTAAAGAGGCATATGGGTAACCTCCCCCACAGGCCTATGCAGACAGAGAACAGCAGGCCAGGTGGTGTGATGTGGGTTGGGTAGGCTATGAAGTTGCAATCTAATATACGTGATATTGGATGCTAAGATCCGTAGTACAGTAGTATGCCTCAAGCCAGTACGATAGGCAACAGTACAGACTGAAATGGTGTACCTTACATAGCAGTGCAGGCCTAGCAAATGCGTATAAGTGTCAGGTAAAACCCCTCATCCTATGTACACCCACAGTAACAATCAGGTGTGCCCCCGGGTAGAAATGTACAAAAAATAGCTGTCCCCCCTGTATGCAGAAATGTTGATAAGTCTATGCAAAGTGTCTCATGGAAGCCCTGCAGGCACAGCATAATCCCTGTTGAGTTATGACACAAAGGTGATCCCTGCAGTAAAAATACAACTTGATTTTCCACACACATACAGTATAAATGTGTATACCGGTTGTGCTCACACACTTCAACAAATGTAGTGCATTTCATTCAGCAACACACTGAAATGTCATACTGGGCATGCTCACACACTTCAATAAACGAAGCAAATGTCAGGCAACAACATACTGAAAGGTCATACTGGGCATGCTCACACACTTAGGCCATGTCTGAGTACAGCAGTGGGCCACACATATCTGGCAGTTTCATGTTTCACCCCAGGAACCTGTCACTATTCACCAATCCTGCCTTTTGCACACAGTTATAGAAAACTGACACATGTAATATATTGGAACCCTCTCATAATCAAACTATGTACCACAAGTACTTAAGTTGTTCACAGAAAGTGAAAAAGCAAAGAAGATCAATAAACCTGCAATCAGTATCATCAATAAACAATGTGCACTCCAAATATTATCCAATCCATGTTCTGGCAAAAGAATCTGTGAAGGAGTCCATAGAGAACCATGACGCTTCCTTCCGCTATGTCATAAATAGCAATGTACACTCATATATGTCCTGAGTCAGTGCAAACTGTAAATGACTTACATTGTCAACATCCTGTCAGACAGGCCCATACATACATACCACCCTCTCACTGACAAAAGGCCCTATCATCATACCTGGAGATTGTGAAAGCACAGATATCACATATAGAATGGGTAAACAGCTCCTTCCAAACCTGAAAACACGATGTCTATGGGATTACATTGCTTCCCTGGCTGTGTCATAAGTGAACTCCAGAACAAATAGAGCCTGCACCTGAACAGTCTGTTGAGACTCACCCTCTGTACAGGATATGAAACTATTGAATGTGTTACAGCAATGTTTGACACACTCCACAAGTGTTGGTGCACAACAGAGCATGGGAACTATTGTCTTATAAGCCTACTAAGCCTGATCTGCAAGGCCATGGAGTCCATCATGATGGAACTCATAAACGGAGCTATTGGGAGCCGACAAACATCCAACCCTACCAATTTCGGTTTGGTCATGGGCAGATCATGGTTACCAAACGTGCTAGACTGTTTACAAGGCAGTCACCCAGGACATGCATCAATGAAATGAGCTACACATGTCCCACATAGACCTTGAAAAGCCCTTTGCCAACATCTCAGACACATGTCGTATCCACAAAATCAGCAACCTGTGCATAAATACATCAGCCATCTGATGGATTGCCAACTGGGGCACAGATAGATCACACAAGGCAAGAACCGCGGTCTCCTGTACAAGCTGGTAACAACAGCTGTCCCCCATGGCTCAGTCCTTGGACCCCTCCTGTCTGGTGTATACTTTTCAGAAATACAGTAAAACACATGAGGGCTATGTTTAGCAAAGTTTGTGGATGACTGCCAAAAAGTTGTCATAATCAATGTTTGGGACAACAGAGACATCCCTAAAAAGGGTCTCAGTCAGACAGATGTGGTGTCAAAAGTATGTCCTTGAGTTACAGTCATACAACTACCACATAGGTGCCAACACCCTAAATATGGAGGTGATAATAAGGGATCTATGGACAAATGTGGATAGTCATCTGTACTTTCAGAAACACATTCACAAAGTGGTCAGAAAATCATGCTATGTGTTCCCACAAACTGCCAAGGTCTTTACATGTAGGTCAAAGGAGGTTCCCTCTACCCATCAGTCATCAGACCCATCAGAGGGTACCACAACACACCTGCGATGAATCTGACTAGGCACCCTCAGCAGCTGGAAAGATCAATGAAGTACCTCAACAGGAGGATTACTGGCCTCAAACAGTTGCCCCATGCAACAATTCTGAATTTAACTCAATCTGTACTCCATTGCATACTGTCTACTCAGGAGATCTCTGCCCAACAGACAGGTCCATGTCATGGCAACACTCTGATCTTCTCTGAGTTACAGCTCAATGGCACTAAATATACAGACCCAACTGATATTGCCAACATCCTGGCAGATAGGATCAGTGTTAACCTTACCCCCCCTCTCACCCATGAAAGAGCACATCTCTATAATGGAAGACTGCAAAGTTGCTGTCATCACGGCTGCACAGGTAAAAAACCCTCTCCAAAGCCAGTATCACAGCATCCATGGGACCAGATAACTTCCCAGGCTGTGTTCTACATAAACTACAGAATGAACAGGCACCACACCAACGTACCATGTTCAGTCATAGCCTCACCTCAGGCTTTGTGCCTGCTGAATGGTGCACAGCAATGGTTATCCCACTACACAAGAGTGGAGACACCACGGACCCCAGGAACTAGCACCTATTAGCCTGATGAGCCTGCTCTGCAAGGCCATGGAATGTATCATCATACAACTTATAAAAAAAAGACATTGGTAATCCCCAGACTCTGGACAACAACCATGTTGGGTCTGTAAAATGCAGATCATGTCTCCTACACCTGATAGATGACATTGAAGCAGTCACCAGAACCGTAGACAAGGGTAAGGTATTTTGCACAGCCTATGTAGATCCTGCCTTCTGGAATTCTAGATAAATCCACTAAACTAGGTATAAATTGCTATGTCACAAGATGGGTTGCCAACTGGCTTACTGACAGAACACACACTGTGAAAGTAGCAGACCAAGTATGACTTTGAACCAGTGACGAGTGCAGTACCACAGGGCCTAGTCCTGGGTCCTGTCCTGTTTTGTATCTACTTCCCTGAAGTGAACTTTAACGTGGAAGGTCTGTGGCTAATGAAGTTTCCAGATGACTGCAAACTAGGAGCCATAATTGTAAATACTAAAGATGTGGACATCCTACAACAGGGCCTCACTGAGACAGATGGCTGGTGTCAAAGCCAAGGGCTCAAGCTCAATGCCAAAATGTGCATTATCATCCCCTTTGGTAAAAACTCTGTAGTCATGAACTATAACATAGGCGGTAGTATACTTAACACTGAAAGTGTGATAAAAGACCTTGGGTCACAGTTGGACAGTGGACACACCTGTGATAATCACATCCCCACAGTAGTCAGGAAATACTTCTATGTGGCACACCTCATTAGAAAAGGTGTCTCATGCAGAATAGAAGAGGACATTGTTCCCCTCTACTCATCACTCACTAGATCCATAATGGAGTACAATGCCCCTTTTGCTATGTACCACACAAGACATGTACAACAACCGGAAAGCCTGCAGCAATACCTCACAAAGAGCATTAGCAGCCTGAAATACATGCCATACACAGGCCATCTCAAAATACTCCAGCTGTACTCTCTCGCATATCGCCTACTCAGAGGTGATCTCTGCCTAACATACAAAGCTATGTCAAACACAGAGCTGTTGGACATGCTCCACGTAAAACACTCATAAATCCTCTGATCTTCAGACCCAAAACGAGGAGTGAAATACAAAAGTAAGGGGGCATCCATTTACCTTATGGATACCCACACCATCAGGTTAGTGTCACAGCATGAGGCATTGGAGACCATGCAAGTGCAACAAACATCGGGCAAAGCTGCTAATCAGATTGTAGCCTGCTACAGATCACCTACCTTGTCTCAGGAACCTCACTCAGTATCCCTGAGAACAGTGGAAAATATAAAGGTCCTATCAAACACCATTATATGAGGAGATTACAACTACCCAAACATTGAGTGGGAGAATTACTTGTGTACAATGTCCTTTGCCCAATGTTTCCTAGAGTTTAAAACCCAAATGCCCTGGAACAGCTGGTCACCATGCCCACTAGAGGTGACAATGTACTGGACCTGATCATCACCAACATGGGGTACCAGTGTTCCATGGCAGAGATAAACCCCTCGCTGGTAATATCAGATCATAAAGTGATCACACTGGACATCCACACCCCCCCCCAGTCAAGGAAACCACTGTGAAGACATTTTCAAAAGCAAACTGCACACTTCCCAAGACCAAAGTGGAAAGTTCCAAAGCCCCCTTGCTATAGGATAATGCTATACAATCTGCTGAATCATTTACAAGTGCATTCTATGAGCATCTACAGGGATGCAGGGATGGAGACATGCCAAATAAAACCAAGATGCACTCCTCCAAAAACAAGAAACCAATCTGGTGGTCATCGCCCATAAAAAAGCTATACAACAGAAGGAGGAAACGAACACATGATAGAGCAAACTTCACAAAAGGAAAGGCATCACTGATCATTATTAGGAAGACACAATGATCACTCATAAAATAATCCAAGGCCAGTTTCTAAAGACAAATTGCCAAGGAATGTAAGAATAACAACCACAAATCCTTCATTAGCTATACCAAATATTTAGGTGGCAACTTCCAAATATGCTGTCAGCTACTGACAAATGGCAAGAAATACACTGAACCAACTTACATTGGCCACATCTTGGGGGACAGGTTCAGTGCAAACTCCACCGCCATCACCGCCAAAAGGGCCTGTGTCCATCCTGGAAGAATGCAGAGCCCCAGACTTCATGGACATGCAGGTAAAAGACAGCCCTCTCCAAAGCTAAGAACACAGCATCAATGGGACAGGATGGTGTTCCAGGCTGCGTCTTACATCAGCCCCAAAAGGAACTACACCCTCACCTACATTCACTGTCCAGACTCAACCTTACCATAGATTATGTACCCAAAGAATGACATACACCAACAGTCATCCAGCTCCACAAAGGGGGTGCCACAACAGAACCTGGAAACCATTGCCCTATAGGTCTACTCAGCCTGGTCTGAAAAGCTATGGAGTAAATTATCATGGAACCCATAAACAGAGACATTGGGGACCTGCAGACACTGGAATCTACCCAACTTGGCTTTGTTAAAGGCAGATCCTGCCTCCTAAACCTAGTTGACTCATTTGAAACAGTTACCAAGGACATAGATGGAGGTGAAAGTAGTCCACACAGCCCACCTGGACCTCACTAAGGACTTTCGACACCATTCCCCACTCTGTCATCATGGACAAGCTTACCAGCTTGAACATTAACAGCTCTGTCACAGGATGGGTGGGCAACTGGCTCACAGATCAAACACACATGTTCAGAGTTGCGGGTGCCATGTCCAACTATAAACCAGTCACAAATGGCATCCCACAGGTCTTGGTCCTTGGACGCCACCTGTTCAGTAGAGACTGCTCAGAGGTACAGGCAAGCACGGGAGGAGTATGGCTGAACAGGTTTGCAGATGACTGCTAACTGTGGTCCATAATCGACTTTACGGCTGACACAGACATCCTCCAGAAGGATCTTACAGAGACAGATACCTGGTCTCAAAACAATGCCCTCAAGCAGAATGCCAACGAATGCATAGTCATCCCCTTTGGATAAAACAAAGTGCACACAAATTACCACATAGGTGGTAATCCAGTATGTACAGAGAAAGTAATTATGGCCCTGGGGACCAAGGGAGATAGTAAACTCTCCTTTGATGATCACATGGCCAAAGTGTTTAGAAATTCTTTCTATGTAGCCCACCTAATGTCACCTAAAGTAACCCACTTTGTCTAGTCTGATGATGTCACCATCCTACAAATATACTTGTGGAAAGGAGAGCTCACAGTAATGTGTATAGCACATTGTGAAAATGCGTACTTCTCTAGTATCATAAAGTAGTTAGGTAGAGTTTGAATCCTGCACTTGACAACTGTGTGTGTTTGTGTGTGATCTCCTTTGAGTGACGCACCTTTTTGTAGACTACTAAAACACCTTAAAAGTGGTATACTCATCTTTGTCAAGTCTGATGATGTCACCATCCTACAAATATACCCGTGTAAAGGAAAACCTCCAGTTGTGTGTATAGCGTGTTGTGTTTATACATACTCCTCCAGTAGCAAAGTAGGGGTTTGAATCCTGCACTTCACACATGTGTGTGATCTCCGTGGAGTAGAGCAATCTTTTTGGAGACTACTAAAACACCTTAAAAGTGGTATACTTAACTTTGTCAAGTCTGATGATGTCACCATCCTACAAATATACCTGTGTAAAGGAAAACCTCCAGTAATGTGTATAGTGCGTCATGTTAATGCGTACTCCTTCAGTATCATAAAGTAGTTAGGTAAAGGTCTGAATCCTGCACTTAACAACTGTGTGTGTGTGATCTCCTTGGAGAAAATCAACCTTTTTGGAGACTACTAAAACACCTTAAAAGTGGTATACTTATCTTTGTCAAGTCTGATGATGTCACCATCCTACAAATATACCTGTGTAAAAGAAAGCCGCCAGTAATGTGTATAACACATCATGTTAATATGTATTCCTCTAGTATCATAAATTAGTTAGGTAGTGGTTTGAATCCTGCACTTGACAACTGTGTGTGATCTCCTTGGAGAGTCGCAACCTTTCTGGAGAGTAGTAAAAAACCTTAAAAGTGGGATACTTATCTTTGTCAAGTCTGATGATGTCACCATCCTACAAATATACCTGTGGAAAACCAAGCTCCCAGTAATGTGTATAGCGCATCGTGTTAATGTGTACTTCTCTAGTATCATAAAGTAGTTAGGTAGGGGTTTCAATCCTGCACTTGACAACTGTGTGAACTCCTGAGAGGGGAGCACCCTTTTTTGAGAGTAGTAAAACACCTTAAAAGTGGTATACTTATCTTTATCAAGTCTGATGATGTCACCATCCTACAAATATACCCGTGGAAAGAAAAACTTCCAGTAATGTGTATAGCACGTCGTGGAAATGTGTACTGCTCTGTTATCATACAGTAGTTAGGTAGGGGTTTGAATCCTGCACTTGGTGAGAGTGTGTGACACTGTTAGTCAATGTGTTGTGGGTTTTGCTTTTACTACTGTATGACATATCAGTATGACAACAGTATGTGTTGTGGGTTTTGCTTTTACTACTGTATGACATATCAGTATGACAACAGTATGTGCATTGCACATGTCAGGTAGCTGTGTGGAAAATACATAAACGTACATGTGACCTCAATTATTTCATAGATGGGAACCCTGCTTTCTCCATGAACACATCTGTCATCTTTGCCAGAGTGTGCTGCTGCTTTCCAAACCTTAGGTCACATCTGTATGCTCGTAACAAGCTCAACCACTGCAGTGATCCCTGGCCTAGGTCATCTGTGTCACACACATTCATTACGGTTTCTATCACATAGTGTGAGTGAGGGTTTATGGCTGAGGTATATTTCAGACCTGTTCAGACGCAGCAAAGTCTGTCAATGATGGCTATTCATTATAGGTGTAGAACAACCTTTGTAGATATGCATGCAGACCCCTTATTGCTTATGTGATCCACCGAGGGATTTCAAAATACCTTTGGAACTGTGATTACCATAGGAGAGATGACGTAACACTTGGCTGCATGTACACATCGGTACCTGTTCAACATGTTGGTGGCTACTACCTATGTGGTACTGTGGGGATACTATGTTTTGTAAAAGTGGATGACTATGCTTTAGTTGGCTTATAGCTTTACAACATGGGTTTGACAACAAGTATCTGTCTGTATGATACCCTTGTGGAGGATGTGTGTGTCATCTGGAGAATGCATTATAGGCCACAGTATACATTTCCAGACATGGACGTACATATCGCTACTGTGATTGCTTGTACCTAAGAGAGCTATATGCCAAACAGGAGTGGTCTCAGGAATGGGTGCGGGTGAATACCACTGGTTACTGGCATAGTATAACACCTGAAGGATCCAAATGTTACTGTGTGTCCTACATCTGTGTGTCAGTTGTCAAGACATCATCTAACAATTGTTTATGGTCAGGATGTTGAGGTTATGTATACTATCAGAATGCAAAACAATGACAGATAGTAACAGTATCACCCACAGCACAGTGTCAAACCATGTCATACACACATGTGTACTCAAGTTCCACAATGTGTGTAGTACAATGCATACTGGCCACCAGTAGGAACTATGGAGTGTTACTGTGTAATATAGGGCATGTCACCCTGCCCATGTGTCCGCTATGCACATACATGCAGACAGTGCACCTCCACCATTTTCACAAATGTACACCTGCAAATCTGTGCTACACACATCCCAGACGTACTGTCCACTCTCTAACACATGCTGCCAATACTACACACATCAGCCAAGTGGCACGTAGGCAGACAATACACTATTGGAACTAACACTGGTGTAAACAATACTACATTGACAATCATAGCTTTAATGCATCATGCCTACTCAGCTTCACCTTCAAGGATATCATTACACTTTACTGCTGACAACATGCTAACATTGCTATACTGCTATAAAGTCACCCTGTGCATCTGCTCCATGGTAGCCTGTTCCTGCATCAATGTTACAGATGACAGGAGGTGGCACAGGTTTCATCATATGCACAGGGTGTGTTGTTGGTTTGCCAGAGCCCTACATTGAGCCATACAATCGACATGTATGTGTGTGTGTGTGTGTGTGTGTGTGTGTGTGTGTGTGTGTGTGTGTGTGTGTGTGTGTGTGTGTGTGTGTGTGTGTGTGTGTGTGTGTGTGTGTGTGTGTGTGAGGGCCAAGAGTACTGCTATGGGCCAATGTTGATGTAATGTGTGCGGGTATGTGTTAGCCCTAGGTGTCTGGTTTCTGTGTGTGTGTGTATCTGCATGCACACAGTTCCACCATGTGGCTGCCATATACAGGGATCTGTGGGACAGCCACAGACTGTACCTGCCAGGCTTTACAGATCACCGTCTCTGGCCATGGATATGGTACCTGTGCCTGGCAGGTGCGCTACTGACAGTATCAGGTACTAAGCCAGACTGGGTACTATCCTCAGAGGTGGACAGATGTACACTGGACCCAGGTCCCTGCTGGGACTGTCCAGAGCCACGTGCATGTGGTCTTCTAGGATGGTCTATGGACAGCCCATCCCCCAACATTGCTGGGGCTGGTACTGGCACTATGGGAGGGGCTGTGACTTGAGGGACGTCCATGGCGACTGCCAGCTGCTGATGTTGCTGGCATACGTTCACATCGATGGCTCAACCATCCCGCACTGTCCTGACACATGGACATGACATTGCGGAGGACATCTAATTTCTCACCCCAACGTCTATCAGTGACCTCAGTGTAATTACAGATGGCACCTGCTAGGTCACGGATACTGTCAATTACAGTGGTGTTATGTGCCCTCTTTGCCCTTAGTCCCTGTCTGGTGTACCGTTCCATATGTGCCTGTGCCTCCATGACAGCCTGGAACATGCGTGAGGTTGTAAGACCTGTGGCACATCTGCCAGGGGTATGATGAGCAGCAGTGCTCCAATGAGAACCCCTGGACATCTGCCTATGTGGTACCATTCCAGACATCTGGGTATGGCTGCTGTGTCAGGATGCATGTGCCATAGATACCACACTGTCCTGGCCAATGCCGACTGTACACTGTCCCTCAGCTAAGGGCATTGGTGATGGATGTATTGGCAGTATGACTGTGTGCATGGATGGGGTGGACACTTGTGTACTGTCGATTGGTGGCCCAACGACAGACCCTGGCAAACATGCCTGTGCCTCAACACACCAATCCTCATTATCACTAGTTGGCTCAGTGACTTCGGGTTCCCTGCTGCAGTGAACCAGCCCAACCTCAGCACCTGTGAGAGGAGGACAGGAAACACACTTTACAACCTGTACATGATGGAACACATGTACACATGCACACATGAACACATGAACACATGCACACATGCACACAAATACACTCCTCACTAAAGCAGACACACACACACACACACACACACACACACACACACACACACACACACACACCACCAGCAATCCAGAACATACTCAATAGCGGTTGATGGTGCGGTACAGTATCACAAGCCAAACAGTCATATCACACATGTCAGCATGCAGGACATGTGTTGCTCAACAGCATGCAGTGCGAGTGTAGACAGCCCTTGCTAATAACAGTATACATGGCTTTGATGCATGTGTGTTGTTATTCAGTGATTGGCCTCACCCTGGAATGCAATGTGTACATGGACACAACATTGCTGTGCAAGTATTAAAAGCTCTGCAATGTCCTGTGCACCATCACTCACAGGTATACATACCATGGCTGGATATGTATCTGTGTGTCACATAAATATCCATTTCTGATTAGAGCATATGTGTCTTTAGCAGATAATTGTGGACACAGGTTTTAGCACATGCATGCTATGTATACACACAGAATGAGTGGTGCATGTATACCTGATGGAATACCATTGCTCATCATAGCCATTGTACAGTGGTTATCATACCTCTCAACTGTCCCTGATTTTCAGGGAAGTCCCTGATTTTGACTCAGATTTTAACTCTGTCCCTCTTAATCCCTCCTAAAACTAGTGACTTTTGGAGGAAAGGTGGCAAATTACACTTAATGAATAATGACAATAATTAAGAGTTATAAACTTCGTTTACTTTAGAAAATGTGTATTAATTCATATGCTCTGATTCTGTCAATGCTTCAAGTTAATAGCACTAATATTTTAAAAGTGTCCCTGATTGTCCCTGATTTTTTCTTGACTTGTCCCTGATTCTGTTGAAATTTGTCCCCAATTGGTTGAGAGGTCTGGTGGTTATGGTGAGTGTAGGACATATTGTGGACATGCCAGTGCCAGCCATGACATGGCATGCTACAACACAACTGCAACATTAAACATCACACATACCCAATATGTGTCATGTGACCTATACACTCAATAGCATTACAAGACATATATGTGTCACTTTGTACAAATGGTGATTGCTATGCATATTGTGTATAGGTGCATATGTTTGCACACACACAACATTGAGGTGCATAGCAATGAATGCTATGTGTAGTACTGTGGTTAATGTAACTGGGTGGGGTGTAGTACCATGAGTCATCATCATGCAGCATCATGTGGTCACTCAAGGCTACTATTGTGTGCCAGACTGGCACCTAGCATGCTATACCTGAACTGCAGTACCATGGCTACATTCACCATTTTACAGCCAGTTGTTACATGGGTTTGTAGGGTGCCCAATAGGGAGCATTGCCTAACATGAATGCGTTACGTGTTGAAGAGTGTTGCACAACCCCATGATAGGCCTCTACCCCTCAGGTATATTATGTGTGCTGTATGGATGACATTTGGGCTACTGGAGTGTGACATTACAGCGGATGTCTGAATACACCATGTGTAGCATATTAACGTGTACTGCGTATGACAAAGTTGTGTATGTTGTGTGCATGTGTATCAACTCTGCCTATCCAATCTCCACTACAGTGTTGCCACAATTGTGTGGGATGCTCTGTGTATTGCATGTGTTTCAGGCAGCTACTCATGTTACTGAGATGTGCATAGTCTCACAGCAAACATGCACAGCATGCATTATGCATAGGTGTGCTACTTGTACATGGCCTACACCTCACCTATGACATGCACATTTAATTTGCAATATTAAATGTAGAATACACTCACCAGCATGGGTCTGCTGCCTTGCTGTCACACCAGAGGGACCTACAAGGATATGAAACAGTTTGTCAGTGGCAACAACTGTGGCATTGCTACTGTGGGTTTGCAATCTTACAGTAGTACAACGGTTGAAAGTCACAGGCCTACAGATCATGTTACAAATTATCAGTATTGCACAACACCAGGCTCCACATCTTCTAACTACACAGTACACATCTCACATATGCATGATCTACCAATAGAGGTAACAGTAGTCTACAGATATGCCATGTTACCTGCACGCTCCATGTCAACTTGCTGGGTGGCTCTGGCCTCCATGATGATACATGTTTGCTGTTGTTGTTGGCCAGGAGCCACCAGGCTCAGGAGCAGCTCCTCCACTCTGGTGGGGGGGTGGATGGCTACCCCACCACCTGTGGCAAGCTGTTATCTACGGACATCAGACGCACGCTGCCGGACATGTCTAAGTAAATCACTGCAGTGATGGCATACCTGCTCATAGGTCCGGTTATGTATGCCTATGTCATTTACCCTACGGACAACATCTTGCTGTAGCGTAGTCCGCTCATGCTGGTCCTGGCTGGTCCTTGTTCCATTGAAGGCGAATTGCCAAGGTACCAAGATATGTGAATTAAAGTGCTTAATTTTCCATCTCTGTGGCTGGTGCTCATTTCTGCTACTTGTTGGAGTTTTTCTTGATGGTTCTTGAGAACAGCAGGGTGTAGTGCTGAACCAGGCTGGTTGTTATCACTTCATCCTCTGCTTGGCTATAGGTAGGGTTGTGATGGTAAACCATGACTCTGGAAGACAATGAAACAATATGTGTGAGCAAGTCATGTAGCACACTTAACATTCTAAAGTACAGATATCACTGAACTGACATATATAGCAACCCATTGGCTGTCAGAAGATACACACTTTCAATACCACATATCAATGCTCAACCTACAACTGCCTGACAGTGCCTGGCATGCTCTATATATTAAACCGTGTTCTGCACAGCAGCAAAGAGAAACCAGTATGTAAGACTATACAACAGTACATGGCACACTGTATGTGACACAATGCACCACCTAGACACAGGAGGTATAAATCAAGCTAATGCATAAATAAATATGTCATCCATTGCAATGATTGTAAAGTCCAGTTACAGTATTACCAGTATACCACACTAGTTGTTGATGGCAAACCCCTGCCTAACATATGTGCATGTTCGTTAATATAGGTGGCATACTGCTGTACTAGACTATACATGTTGCTAGATATGCACTTATATCCTGTGACACACACATATGACCAAGGCCATGTTACAGGCATACCCACACACACATCAGACATACACACAAGACACAAAGGTATGGCAACCTAGATCAGCGTTACCTGTGTACCATAAAGTACTGTGTGTCAGTACTTACAAAACCTTATGCCTGAGGTATGTAATCTGTGAGGACTACAGGAAACACACAAAACAGTGGTTACAAGCAATGTGGACATACACCATGCTGTGCTGTTTAGGCCTACATCTTCAGGTAGTACTACAGTTCATACGGGATTTGGATTCACCAGTAGTACCAATCAATAAGCATACATGTACTGCTTTAGCCTACAATGGCACACCCCAGTCGATACCAGGGGACTACGTCAGACCGTATGCCATACAGCTTTTAATGCCTAGCAATAGCATACACATCTTTTGCTGGGATCAGAGCTAGGACACAAAATACCAAGACAGAAACAGTTTCCCACTAAGCTATCACACATATACAGAACTTTGACACATTCACCAACAAATTCACTATCACACTCAGTCAACCTCACATAGCAATTATTGCAACAAGTACATGTGGGTGTGTATCGGTTCATAGGTAGGTAATAGGCTATTGGCCCTAGGGCCTATAGAAGCCTAGCCATATGCTACCCTGGCCTTTGACACACATGTAATTTAATTTCACGTGCCCCTGTCAAGCAGAGCCACAGAGGTGATTCCCGGGGTGTATTTCCTATCTCCCATCCAATCATCAGGATTATTCATGATGACTGCTAATGAGGAGCTTTGTTTGCTATTGATAGGTGTTTTTTTCCAGAGTATGGGATGTCTCTGAAATAGGACTCTATCCCTGCAGCATGTTCTCTTTATTGAGGTGACAAGGTTAGGTCCCTAGAGTGTGTAGCTCGTAGGGATTGTGATCTGTTTACGTGGAGCATGTCCAACAGCTCTGGGTTTGACATAGCTTTGTATGTTAGGCAGAGGTCACCTCTGGGTAGGCAGTATGCGACACAGTCTAGCTGTGGTTTTGTGGGACAGTCTGCATAGGGCATCTGTTTGAGGCTGGTATAACTCTTTGTGTGGTATGTCTGTGGCCTTTCCAGTTGCTGTAGATGTCTTGTGAGGTACATACCAAATGGGGCATTGTACTCTATAATGGGTTTTATGAGAGATGAGTAGAGGGGAACACTGACCTATATTTCCCTGGATGACACACCTTATGTGATGAGGTGTGCCACGTAGACAGATTACATGACTAGTGTGGCACTGTGATTATCACAGGGGAGACTACTGTCCACCTGTGTCCCATGGTCTCTTATCACACTTTCGGTGTTAGGTACACTACCACCTATGTGGTAGTTCATGGGTACAGAGTTTTTGCCAGAAGGGATGCCAATGCAGTTTCAACATTGAGCTTGAGTCCATGGCTGTGTCACCAGGCATCTGTTGCAGTAACTATAACCCTGTCTCTCTCTCTCTTTATATATATATATATATATATATATATATATATATATATATATATACATATAAACATACATTGGTGTACATATAGATATACATATGGGCACATATACAGTCCACCTTTCATGGTGGGAATATCAATTATGCGAAGGTTGTGAGGTATACAGTTATGTAATAAGGTGTTCTTAGCCCATGTAGCTTTAGCAGGCCTCACTGGCTGCAACACTGCAAACCTGACAAATCATATCCACAGCGTTTAACCACCACATGTCATATACCAGCACTGTATGCTGTCTTGTTTGCCACACACTATAACCTACATAGAAATATGCACATAACAACCTTCAACAACATATATATGTCCACCCTTCACAAACAGTTGCAGTATGTCCCTTTCTCTATGCACATGTACAGATGCTAACATATCTGACACAGAAAGATCTCTCCGTATGTATGTGCCATACACACACAAGGTCCACACTGTTGTAAGTCTGTGGACATTATGGCTGACCTGTTGGGCCTTGCTGCAACATGAACAGGTGTCACATGTGAGCACACAGTAATATTAGAGGGTGCATATATAGCTGCAAATGCTAGATTAGCATACTAGCCTGGTACAGCAGTTGCCAATGCTAAGCTACATGTTAATATGACAATCATGCATTTGTTACTCTGTCACATCCATGTTTATATAGCTGTATGCGCTACTCCCCCAAACAGCCATTGTACACACTACTGTACAGAACACAGATAACATGGATCAGATGTTTGACATTTAATGCTGAGCTACATATGTCACAGTTATATCCCACTGCACAGAGCTACACTCTGTTTTGTCCATGGCAGTAGTTATGCAGGGCATCTGTGCATACATACGTACTGCTGCCACATATGGATGATTCAAAGTATGTAGAGTACTCTTCAAAAACATCTACAACATGCCAGTAAATACATATCTGTTACATACCTTTCCTTTGTATGTGTTTGTAAATTTCAGTTCTGTGTGTCTTTTTTTTGTTTTGGTTTAATTATATATATATATATATATATATATATATATATATATATATATATTTTGTTTATTTATTTATTTTTTTTCTGTTGCTGCTGCTGTTGCTGTTGATGTGGATGTCAGTGTCTGTCTGTCTGTCTCTGTCTCTCTCTCTCTCTTTCTCTCCGTACCAGCAATGGAATGATTGCATGTGTGGACAGCAAGTACAGCCTGCTTTTATAGGTATCTGCACATGTGCATGTAATGGCCTCTGCACGAATTGGTGGCCACCATTTGGTAATTGCATGCAGCCTGCTGTGTGGTGATTGCAGAACTCACTGTCACAGCAACCCAATGCTATAAATTGCTAAGTCAGGTAGGTGTAGCCCTTTCAGCTTTCCAAAGTGGGGCCCATGCTTGTCTGCTGTGGACACCGTTGTGTAAGTCAGAAGGTTGGTATACTTCTTATATCTGAAGCTAGGGGTGTAGCCAGTGATTTGAATGTTGTACTCAGACCTGAATGTTGCCACTTCCAGTACACAGTTGTCAGTGTAGAATTGTACTCACCCCTACAATTGCTAACACAAGATACGTGGGAGTATGTCGTTTCTTTTCTACTTATACAATTAGCTGCCATAGATAAGTAGTTATTGAGATTTATTCATTTGGCACATGTAGTGTTTGTGAACTGGTATACTGTGAATATTAATGTACTCACTTTTGCAGTTTCTGCTTTTTTACTGTTGACATTAGCACAGGATGCTGAAGAAAACTAGACAATTCCAGTACTGAGTATGCCTACCTACATCCTTGGTGGACCCTGAACACACAGGTATTTCGTACATTTGGGTGGGGATTGCCCTGCTATGATACTGGGTTGGGGTTGTAAAGTGCTGCTGTAACATTATTTACTGCTAGAATGGCTGGTTTTGTTATCACAGTCATGTAATGCAATTCCACAACAACTGATGGTAAAGTTCCACAGAACAGGTTATGTGTTATGGCATTCCTATCTTTCCTTTACATTCAGTCATTCTGATGCATGATATATCTATTTCAGCAACAACCTGCTGTGTATCTGTTGTGGCTTAGTGGTACTACATGCAGTCTAGTGTGCCCAAGGTCTGGGGTTCGAGACTGACAGAGGTGTTTTATTTTGCTGCTGAGCAGAACAAGGGCCCTCACATGCAGGGTGACTAAGACACTTTTAAGCAGTTGTAAGTGGGTTTGCATGAAGTTTACAATACTTAGCTAAGCGCACACAAGCACACACTCGCGCAAACCCGCTAACTACTGCTTAAAAGTGCTTACTCCCGCTAACCCCAGCGCTCATTTCTTTGAAAGAAAAGAAAATGGGGAGATAGGAAAGTGGTGAAAAAGGGGCACAAAGAGGGAAAGACAGTAGGGAAAACAGCTTGGGATGTGCAGAACGGGTGTAGGGAAGGTCCATAACTGCCCATTTCTTTAACAGCAACAGCTGTGCATATGCTAGAAATTTGGAGGGAAATATGAAACCTTCTACCCCTGAGAGAGGGGTGAGGACAACAAAGTATGTTGTACTGCCAATTAAATATCAGTTTATGTGTCCAGCGGACATATGTGCAAAATGGGCAGCTATGTATGGGGCGTAATTTCTTTTTGGGAGCAGATTGCCCTTTTTTTTTTTCAGGTGAGAGTAGAATGTGTGGTAGGGGAAGTGGGTATATATGGGGAGGTAGGTTGGGGAGGTAAACAGACAAGACAAACAAGACGCATACAGGGGCGGAATATGACACGTGGTGGGTGAACATCATTGACGGGGAAGGATGTTTGGAAATCGCAAGCCCATGAGCCCACAGATGGCAACAGTGGAACTGAGATCCTCACCCATGGGCAGTCACCACTGCACCTTCACAGCCCAGAGGGTGGCTGTGCTGAGGGCTGTGTAGGATGGGCAGGCTCACCCGTGAGTTGCGCCACACGTGCCTCAAGCTGGCGTAGAGGATCAGCGACTGAACGCTCGATCTCCCTACGCACCACAGCCCGGACTGTTCGGAGGGTGATAGATGGCCCTTCTCCAGCCACGCTTGCACGGGGGGGGTGAGCCCCATCCCCTGCAGTGCTTACACCTGAAGGTGGCACAGGACCAACGGAGGAGGAGGTCCCGGGCTGGGCACTGGACTTGCTGGTGCCAGGTGCCATCGCCAGCTGGTGGGACAGGTGGGTCCGCTGGGACCGGCCTTCCCATACGTTCTAAGTTTAGGAGGATTTAATGACAATATGGGTTTTTAGCCAACAGCATTCCAAATTACTTGTAACAGCATGCAGTAGTATTCCCATTAACCCAACACACCAGAGTTCCAACAGTTGAACAGCAAGCATAACAAATGCATATATAGAACAACAGTGGACATTCCAACAGTATGCAAGATTGATTGATGGCAACAGGCCACCAAGATTGTGGTATTTGAACAGGGCACATGCATCAAAGTAAATGCAGATATTGTTGAACCAATAGGACATATGTCCCAACAAATGTTTTGAGATTAGACATACCCATTGACGTGTGGAATTGAATTGTTTATGCACATACAGTAGGGTGTAAAAAGATACCTCCATTAACAACTTATATGTACTTATAGTTTACACTACATTCCTATTGACTGCAGGTATATATCCCCTACATGTATTATTACACTTGTCAATGTCCGTTAAATTGTGAAATGGGTTTTTCTAGTTCTTTATATACCTGACCTGTATCTGACATACAGACTGTCCAGGATGCATATATTACTGCTATGTATTTATATATTTTATTTATATTTATATAGCTACATATCTGGATGCGTTCAGGTGACATTATCAATTATATTTTAGCAGCCCCCTATATTTCTAGCAGCACACTGACATTTCTGGGGAACACAATAACACGCTACTCATGTGCCAGATTAACCTATACATGCCGGCCATTAACCAACTGTTGAGGACTGTATATATGCTTAACAGCTACTGGCACTCCCTTCTTCCACTTTATATGGACCTACCCAAGTTTGGGTTGACAGCGCTTAATACAACAGTAATATTTCTATAATGCAAGAGTACAACAACATATTGAAGAAAGTGACACAGACACACTCCAGGAATTATACCTTTATTAATTACATTACACACTTTTATAGAGGCTCTCTCATTTATTTGATATTACAGTGCATGCAGAAGACTTATTCAAGACGTATTATACCTTTATTAATGGGTTACAACTCTCTTTTTCATGCTCTCTCACTTATTTTATATAACAATACATGCAGAATAATTATTAACCTGCTTGGTGGCGCAATCTTAGCAACCTATATGAATAGGCTTGCTGATTCGCAGCACGGACACCTGCAGCTGTGAGGTAAATGAAGTGATATTGAGACATATACCTATCCATAATATAGACTACAATAGCAATTCTTACATGCTTCATTCCATGGCTACCACCTCAGTAGTGGGGCATTTTCCATCCCACAGGCCTCCTGTATCCACTGGTTCAGTTGGTCCTGCTTCCATCTCTTCAGGTCTGAGTAGTGGTGTCTGACCTGCTCACCAGTCTGAGGGATGCCTTTGGCACTGGTGAGATCATGTGCTAGATGGTTCCAGGCTTCTGCTTTGTATTCAGTGCCCTGGAACTGGCCCTGCGGGAGTCTGTCATTATGATTATGGATTAGGTGCCAAACCATCACTTTTGACTCCTCAATGCCCCACCATTGCACTCGAAAGTGAGACCCCCCTCTCCAACACCAGTCATGCTGCCTGCAGATGGGAGCTACAACCAGTTATGGCAAGTATTGCCGCCTATGGGGCTTAAATATGCCTCATTTCCTGCACTTATTTGTGATTGGCCGGTTTTGAAAATCTCAGCTGAAAGCACACCTGCTTAGCACTAGGTAAACCTTCTTTAATATGTATGTGTGTGTTGAAAGTGCATGCATATCAAAAGCTGTCATAGCTTAGTGGTTCAGTACTGTGATTATGGTGCACAGTATCCCAGGTTTGAGGCCTGTCATTGCTTTTTATTTTACTACTGGCCAGACCGGCTAGGAGGTGTGGCTGTGTTTAGCTGACTTTGCTCAACTTTGCCCAACATTGCTCTACGTTGCTCTGCAGTGCTCTACGTTGCCCGATGTTGCGCTAGTTAGCGTGGTGCGCAGCTATGCGCAAACATGTTTTGTTTCTGCTAGCTGACGCAATGCGCAGCTACCCGCAAAACCATTGCGCTAGTTAAAGCAGTGCTAAGTTATGAGCAATTATTCTTAAATGTGCTTAATACTGTTAAACTTTGCTTAGCAGTGCTTCACATTGCTTAAGATACGTTACTTATGCATTCATCAGTATGCATAACCATTTTGCCTTCTTTTATATATATATATATATATATATATATATATATATATATATATATATATATATATAAAATATCGTTCACTACTACATAGGCCATTTCAATGCTTTCTACTAATGTTTAAAAGATAAATGTCAGGAATTATTTTACTATACAGATTTCCTACAGAAAATAGAAAGGGGAGTGGTGGGACTCGAACCAGGAATGCCTCCTCTTTGCATGAAGGCTCTACCACTAAGCTATTGCTATTTGGCTTAATTTTCATATAAGTTTCTTATTATCCTCTTTGATCTCTAAACTGATAACTGTAGCTAAGCAATGGGCAAAATACCGGCAGCTATATCGGGAATAATAAAAAAAAAGGAAAGTTTTACATTTTAGAATTGTACAGGGATTTAGAATGTGGGGGAGTGTAGTGTTGGGTATGTACACATTTGAGCAGACTCGCTCATTTCAGTTGACATTTGCAGATTGTGGGATTTGCAGGGGTGTGGATTTTTGGACTGCTCGGCAGTCCGACATGCCCCCTGCACTCGTGCACACTCTGTGTTAGCCTTAGAGTTGAGTCAGCGTGCCCTCATGAATATGCATGGCATGCTGAAGTCTTCCTCTTAGGCTGCAGTTTCTGTGTAAGACTTATTTAGTCTTACACGGAGGATTAGTGAATCCTGGCCAGTTAATTTGCTGTTTCTTAAAATGTCATAAAATATTTTTTGTTGCAATGGTTTGGCAACTGCACGGCTGCATGTTAGCGATGGACAGTAATGTTTACATTTCAGTGGATCATTATTTATAGTAATGTTCAGATGGTTCTTGAAATATCAGAACAACGTATACTCTTGGAAGAACCCTAACTTCATAAGGTTATGAAAACTGCTACTAGAAGTTTGATAAATTGGCAATAGTTTACAAAGAAACTTGTTTTTTCATGAAAAGGTAATAGTATACAAGTTACACTATAGCCCCCTAACAATGGCTCTGACTGGCAATTCCACAGAAAAATATTTCATGGAGAATACTTGAAATTTCCAAAGATAAAAAGTTTAATCAACCTTAAAACTGAATGAGAGAAAGGAATGCTGAGATTTTGAGTTCAGCATTCAACTTTGATTCATAAATGTTATTCAGACATACATGGATATTTTTTTTGTACCTTATAAAATGGACATTGGTTTAATTTTAGATATAAAGCACTAGTGTGGAATACAGGAAACTGAATCATTACAGAAACAGAAAAAATATAAATAGTTTAATTTTAGTACTGGATATTCTAGCTAGTAAGTTGAATATAAATTTATCCCAGTTATACAGGTCAGTTTTTTTGTTATACATAATCATGTTAAGATTAATTCTACTACATGTGTCTTATGTCCAATTTATATAAAATTCCTAGATCCTTGAGTCTATTAATTGAAATATCAATAATTATTAACTAAAGATTATTAATTTGCATATAAAAATTAGTGTCTCATTATTGTTTTTTTCACAGGGAAGAGGATTGACTTGTTAATGTTTAATCTGTAGTTTGACGCTTTACAATTTTTTTTTTTCCCACAGCTGGAGGATAAACTTGGAAGGACTACGAAAATAAAGAAGAATGTGTTTACCAAATTATTTGATATTGTTACTTGTATGAAGGAATGTAAGCCCCAAGGCTTTACTTGGATCTATAATGAAAGCTCCTTGCTGATTGACAGTTTAAGTACAATATTATTTTTATTTATTTATAATTTATTAACCAGGAAAGTCCGACTTGGAATGAGCAAATTTTCAGCAGAGGCCCATGAAGAAATGCCCCAGATGCATGTCTTTGCACTGTGGGAGGAAACCGGAGCACCCGGAGGAAACGGACATGATCACAGGGAGGATATGCAGACTCTGTACAGAAGGCACCCCAGCTGAGAATTGAACCAGAGAACCTCTTGCTGTGAGATGACAATGCAAACTGCTGCACCACTGTGCCATCCAATATTATTATGACTTTAATAGGAAACTAAGTGAAATTTAGAAATAATTATGCTTTCCACTGGATGGAATCTTTGCAATAAAAGTCATTGAATTGATATTAATGTCAAGATTAATCATAGAAATAGGGTTTTTTTTATTAGTAGAGAATTAGAATTTGGTTTGAGAGTAAAACCTGTCAGAGTGATTTATATATTACCACTTATACCGTTTTGCTTGATACAAATATACAAACTGATACATTTGACTTGAATGCTTTATGTAAAGCGGTATTAAAACTGTTGGTGCCTGACGCCTTACACATTTTGAGTCGTATAATAGCAGCCTCAGTTTCTTACAAAGAAAATCCAAAATCTACTATTAGCATGCCTACATTTGGGAGAGATTTGTTAAGTAGTGGTCAACATCTTCCATATTTAAATGCAGATTTATTGATGCATATACCTCCACATACACATGATAAATGCTTTTAAAATATCATTCAGCTGCATATGAAATGAACCACCAGTTAGCACTAATAAAGTATTAATTTATTTAGCAAGGTGTACATCATGCATGTCATTCTATATAGGCAAGACGAATAGGATGCTAAAATATCGCATCCGTGAACATCTTTATCAGATATGAATTAAGTCAACGGTGACTGCATTATCAAAACATATCTTAAGTACAGATAGTACACATAGTTTTATGTTTTCTGTGTTACAAAGGTTAGAATTTAGTAATCGTGGAGGTGATATAAGAAACCCAATGGATTATAAAAACCAGGGCACACTGTTTTCCTGGCTTGAATGAAAGAGTTCCCTTAAAACCAGTGTTAAAAAATAGAAGGTTTAGACAAAGATAAATGATCTTTTATTATTGTTGCCTTATTGCAACCTTTCTTTATTTATATATATATATATATATATATATATATATATATATATATATTTAATATATTTTTTATATATATTTTTCAAATATTTTTATACTTGTTTTCACATACATTCATTTTTATTTTTATTGCATTATACATTCTTATTTTAATAACATGGAGACAAATGTACATCTACAAATACACGTACATTTACTAAAATTAAAGTGCTCATATTTGTTTAGATGATATAATAGATTAAATAATTATGATTCTCTATGTATTTTATAGATTATTAAATGTTTTTTAGAAAAAGCATCTCTTCTTATTATGGGGCTTGTCACTTTAAAATTGATAATTGATTAATTGCTTTTACGTATGAATTCACTATATATTAACAGCTTTTTAAAAAGGAAATGTACTGGTTTGAAAAAGCATTTCATGCGAAAGCACTAACCGTTTGTTTGTGGATCCAATAAATAGATTTTATTTCATCATTTGGAGTTTCCAGCATTTTTTATGGACTGAAAAGTCACTGTATTGGATGTACTGCTAAATTACCTTTTGGGCTTCCAGCTTTTTTCTTTGGACTGAAAAGTCATTTCTATTGGATAGACTGTAAAATTATTTTGGGTTTTGTCTGAATAGACTGAGACTCTCATTTTTACAAGATCATTTACCCAGCAAGGACACGTTAAGGTTTCAGGAGCGAGAGTGAGCGCCAGTAGTTGTTTATTATTTTTGTATATATTCTGGCTTTTTTCCTACTGGTGTTCTATCTAATACAGTGCACAACAGTTTTCCTTTTTTATTTTTCTTATATTTGTGATTTTGGCTGTTGCAATTACCGGTAGCTCCATGGCTGAAGTTTTAAAAACAGGAAATGATGTCAATCTTAACTTGGAACTTCCCTACAATCCAGGAAATACGTTGAAGAAACGGAGTTCGATGGAAAGACTAAAACGCTGTCTTGATAGTACTAACAACCCATTAATGGATTATGAAATATTACCAGATGGCGTCGGAGACAATTAATACCTGTGACTTTGAAAAGCTGAATTCATCACTAAACTTATTAGAAATTGAATTGCTGAAGCTAAAGCGATTACAAATGCAGAGGTTTCATTTTGAAACATGCATACAGAAGCGTGTTGTGCCGAGGGGACTTAGAGTTCTAAAAATGCCAACGACAGGCAATACGTTTCCTGAGCTGCTGAGACGTTGGCAGCAGCTTAACTTAGAGGTGAGCTTTAATTACATGAAGCTCTTAAATGACTATTTTTTTGCCTGAGGAACAAACATTATGTGACTCTATTAATCACAGACTATATATGTTACATAAAGATTTTGATGATGTATTATTAGATGTTAAATTAGAACGAATCATGGACAATGTTTTGTTATATGAAAAAAGATTATTAGAACAAAAAAAGCACAAACTCGCTAGAGATGTTTTTGATTTTACTAACAATCAAGTATTTACATAGCCAAGATATTCTGCTAGTAGTAATGCTAGGCAGAATGGTATTCATGTAACAACGCATGCTTTAAATAATATTGAAAGTGAATGCATACAAATTAATAATACAATAGATGTAATTACTGAGCAGGATGGAGGCGTTGAAGCCACAAATTTGGTTAACACCCAAGGGAATAGTATACAACCTAAGGCAAATGTATTAATGAACCAGGTTCCATCAAATAGTGATGCTTTATCTGCAGGAAAAGCAATTGAGTCACAAGTGGTTCGTAGTAAAACTAGATCTAATGAAGGACCAAGTAAAGAGGGTGAATTATCTCGCCCTTTCCCTATAGCAGAATTCCGTCAGAAAGGGAGAGAACGATCTATGAGCAGGGGCAGGCAAAAGAGAAAGACCCCCAGTTACGACCTGAAAGAACCCACGATCAAAAAATGTGGGAAAAATTAAATTAGTACACAATCTGTCCAATAGACCATTAGATAAATATGATATGGAGGTACTGAATAAAGGTTTATCATTTATTCCGTCCAAAGGCAGTTCAATTTCAGAATGCATTTTGGATTTAAAACTTTTCACTAGAAATCTGCAGCTTAAGGTTATGTTTGCGAACCAAGGAACAGTGTATAGTCATATGAATTTTAAAAAAACAAGTCTTTTAGTGCCTAACCTGAACCCCATTATTGAGGTGTTTGGTAGAGCAATGGAGAAAGACTTATACTCTCTACATAGCAACAGAGACAATGTCAAAATAAATAATTTATCTCGTAAACAGTTACAAGCACTAGATGGCCTGATGTCAGACAACAATATATCAATCAGACCTGCTGACAAGGGGGGGTCCTATAGTTATCTTTAATAGGGCAGATTATATAAAAAGAATGTTGGAACTTCTTAGTGATGTAGATTACTACCAAATTCTATCCCAGTTGGAAGTTAAGAATATTATTATTAATGTTTACAATAATCTTGAAGATATGTATAAGTTGTGCCTTATGGATTATCAACTTTATGACTTTTTATTGTTAGATGAACCTATAACTCCAGTCATTAAAGGTCTTCCAAAAATTCATAAAAATGAAATGAACCCACCTATGAGACCCATTGTATCGGGTCGTGGTTGGGTCACTGAAAACATTTCTTACTATATTGAGAAGCAGTTACATCCTCTGCTAGATAGTCATGGCACTATACTTAAGGACTCTAAAGAATTCCTTTTAGACTTTTACGAGGTCACTAGACAGCAACATGGTAATCCTAATTTAATATTGGTAACCATGGACGTACAGTCGTTATTCACAATGATTCCCAATGACATAGGTCTAAAGTATGTATATGAATACATGATTTCACATTCAGGTTTTACTCATATTAAAATAGATTTTATATGTGCATTGTTAGAATTAGTTCTGGAAAGTAATGTTTTCATGTTTGAGGAGACTTTTTATCTTCAAAAGAATGGCGTAGCTATGGGCACACCATGTGCCAATAGCTACGCCAATCTAGTTATGGCCTACTGGGAAGAGAAAAAGTTATTTGGTTTAGAGAATTACAAAAAGCATGTTCTATTCTATAAGCGTTTCGTGGATGACCTCTTCTTTTTATGGCAAGGGAATATACAGGATTTATTAGCTTTTGAGTTTGAGGTCAATCAATTAACATCATTTCTTAAATTTACTACAATGCATTCTTTGAATGAAATTTCTTTCTTGGATATACAAATTTGGCGTTTACCTAGTGGTTATTTTAATACAGGGATGCACAGAAAATTGTGTCATAGAAACAGTTTATTAAGTAGGGATAGCATGCACCCACCACATGTTTTTAAAAATGTTTTAAAGGGCCAAAGTGTGAGGGTTTCCAGACTCAATTCATGTTCCATACTTTTTGAACAAGAGATGAGTAAATTAGAAAATAATTTTAGAAATAGGAACTATAGTTATAAGGAAGTCAATGAAACGTTCCGACAGGTCAAGGACTTAAGACAAGGAAGTGCAACCCCCATTTTTTCTGACACAGGCATCTCTGAATATAGGCTAAGACAAAATAATATTATGGGTTCTGAGGAAAATGCCATTAGATATACACTTTGTTATACTCAGGACATTCAAGATACAAGACAATGCATCAGTAAACACTGGGACATTCTTAGACTGGATCCAGATATTTCACAATTCATTAAAGAACAACCCAGTTTTGCCTATAGAAACAAGAAAAACTTATACAGAATGCTTTGTTGCTCAGATTATAAAGTTAAAAACACTAGCTTGCAAGTTTATGGTACTAATCCCTGTAACAAATGTAACTATTGCCAATGGATTTCAAATACTGCTAGTTTTGTACACCCAGTTACAGGTGAAATATTTAACATAAAGGCAACTGCTAATTGTGAATCTAAACACTTAATTTATTTAGCAAGATGTACATCTTGCATGTCTGTCTATATAGGCAAGACGAATAGGATGCTAAAAGAACGCATCCGTGAACATCTTTATCAGATATGAATCAAGTCAACGGTGAATGCACTATCAAAACATATTTTATGTACAGATAGTACACATAGTTTTATGTTTTCTGTGTTACAAAGGTTAGAATTTAGTGATCGTGGAGGTGATATAAGAAACTTCACGGAGTCAGTAGAAACCCAATGGATTATAAAAACCAGGGCACACTGTTTTCCTGGCTTGAATGAAAGAGTCCACTTAAAACATGTGTTAAAAAATAGAAGGTTTAGACAAAGATAAATGATCTTTTATTATTGTTGCCTTATTGCAACCTTTCTTTATTTATATATATATATATATATATATATATATATATATATATATATATATATATATATATATATTTAATATATTTTTATATATATTTTTCAAATATTTTTATACTTGTTTTCACATACATTCATTTTTATTTTTATTTATATATTCCTATTTTAATAACATGGAGACATATGTACATTTATAAATACAAATATACATACAATTAAATGTACATTTACTAATATTATAGTGTCTATATTTGTTTAAAAGATATAATAGATTAAATAATTAATTATGGTTCTCTATGTATTTTATGGATTATCAAACATTTTTTAAGAAAAAGTATTCCTTCTTATTATGGGGATTGTAACTTTAAAATTGTTAATTGATTAATTGCTTTTATGTATGAATTCACTATATATTAACAGCTTTTTAAAAAGGAAATGTACTGGTTTGAAAATGCATTTCATGCAAAAGCACTAACCATTTGTTTGTGGATCCAATAAATAGATTTTATTTCATCATTTGGAGTTTCCGGCATTTTTTATGGACTGAAAAGTCGCTGTATTGGATGTACTGTTAAATTACCTTTTGGGCTTCCAGCTTTTTTCTTTGGACTGAAAAGTCGTTTCTATTGGATAGACTGTAAAATTATTTTGGGTTTTGTCTGAATAGACTGAGACTCTCATTTTTACAAGATCATTTACCCAGCAAGGACACGTTAAGGTTTCAGGTGCGAGAGTGAGCGCCAGTAGTTAGTTGTTTATTATTTTTGTATATATTCTGGCTTTTTTCCTACTGGTGTTCTATCTAATACGGTGTGCAACAGTTTTTTTTTTATTTTTCTTATACTAATAAAGTATTGTTCAATGTGCTAGACAGAGGTTTAGAAAGGATTGAGTTCTATTCAGCATATTTGCCAGAATCTTACAAGAAATCACGATAGATGCTATACGTGAAGTGACGTTAGTTCATTTTGGGTACCTATTTGATGTGTGACTTTATTATGATCAGAATTTAGTTGGAATTTTCTATATAATTTATGAATGAGATTCTCAAAATTATGACTCTGAGTTAACTTTCACCATAGGAAATGGGAGACTTTGCTAAAGTGTGAATTATGTGGCATAGATATGAATGCATCCCATCTTGTTTAATATAGAATCAAGTCATCCTGCTGCATAGCGAAGAAGAAAAGAGGGAATTAATTTTATTAATTGTTCTTTTTCCGCATTTGTTTGTAAGATATTAGGCTTAAGTTCCCAATTGGTCAATGAATTAAGATTAAACTGGACAGTTATTTCTAGATGAATCAGTGAGTAATTAGAGGATGATCTCAGTCCTTTCTTATAGCTGAAATGGCATTTCACTCAACTTAATAGACCTCAGAGATTTATAACTAAAATATCAGTTTCCTCAGAAATCTTAGTTATCAGGACAGATTGGCAGCCCTCTTTCTGTACTCAGTATCTTATACGGCTCCTCCATGGTGATCTGTGTCTAGCCTTTCAAGCCATGGAAGATCCAACCCTCTTTGACCTGCTATTCTTTTACATAACAGATTAAATACCTGGTTAAAGGAACTACATTTTTATAAATAAAACACACCAGTGTGATAGATTCATATTTCAATGTATCCCTCATCTCTGGAACAAACTTACAGTAAATGTTAAGCAGAGTAGCACAATTGCCACCTTCAAGGTAGACCTAGGTCATTGGATGGGAATCATCAAATGCTTTCACGATCTAGCTTGTCTTGCTATCTTTGATGCTAGATGAAACTTTTGAATAGGAGTTTTGGCTAGGCTTGTAATGGTCTGCAGACTGATTGCCTAGTACCTACCTATGAACCTATGTCATTGCATGTGCTATAGAGCAATGCAGTACACCAGGCACAGACATCACGATATGCACCACAGAGCTCTGCTTTTGGCAATGGTGATGGTATTCAGTTACTCCACTGACATGGACAGTAATCGTCCGCTGCACTACTGTCTGACAATGGATATGCTGCTTAGGCAGTATGCTATTTCGGTGGCTAGGATCTCTGCCTCACAGATTTAGGTGGTCGGCCCTGATCTGTAGTCACTATCTGTGTGGAGTTTATATGTTCTCCTTGGGTCTATCTTGCTTTTTGTTAGGTTCCCTGGCTTCCTCTCATCTCCCAAAATACATTGATTGATCATTTCCTCTAAGCTGTACCTGTATATTGAATTTTCCCTTGTGATTTTGCCTTAGGATGTGGCTAATAAGGGTCTGAGACAGATCAGTTCAGTTACACAAATGACGAATAAAACTAAAAAAGAATTAGAAACAAATTAGAATCTCCAAAATAATGCTTCTACATGAAATTTAACAACTTTTGAAGGTAAACTTTTTGTGTCATGGAGTAAATAAAGCATAATAAAGGCAGATGGAATTGAGCTGATGCAATACTCTTTATTAAATATTATAAAGTTTTTTATTTTGCAGAAAGTCAGAGAAGTCATGCTAGCTGGATCTGCAGTGAACCCAGTCATGCTGGAGGTGACTGTAGATGTAGCTTTTTCTGTCTGAATTAGTGAATCACTACCAGTCTGTGCATGTGTAGGCCTCTATCTAATCAGTCTAGAACTGTACAGATAGCATATGTAATTAAACTGTCCAGCAGACAATCATATATGGTTTCTCTAGGTGACTTGATCTATGCTCAGTGTACATATTTTGTAACTGTCCATTGTTGAAAACATACTATTTGCCTTTCGACAGGCATTTGCAAAACCAGCTCCTAGTACAAATATTATCTGAGACAGTGATGAAGGGTATGCAATGTCTTCTGTTGGGGCTCAATATCTGGTGGTCTTGACTACAGGGGAAACATAGCCCATGTTATATAGCATCTGCTATCTGTCACTTACTGACAGTAGCTGGAAAGTGCTACATAGTGAATAATGTACAAAAGATGAAATTCTGGGTGAATAACTTTGAAAAGTGACATTTTCTCTGATGTAGTTTGCATGGCATCTTACATGGTATATTACATGGTACACTACATGGTAAACTATATGGTATATTACCTGACACACACTATGTTGCAAACTATTCAATTCAACGGTGCACACTTGTACAACATACTGCTATATATACAATATAGTGGTTGCACTGGAGCACTAGTGCATCCACATCAGACACATCTCATGATGTATACATTCACTAGACTCTATATGTCTCAGCATGAAAATGCATAGGCTGCTCAGGGATGGATCCAGCACTAGGTGACCTAGGCAGCTACCTAGAGCCCATTGCTGGCAAGGGGTCTGGTCGTGACATTAATTTAATTACAAAAAAAAAGTTAAATTAAAAAAAAAAAGGTTTTTCTACATGACTTTTGCTTTAAGACATTCTTGTCCTGTCAATGAGAAAACGGGTGCAATATTTTGATTGCTTGGTATTTCCAAGCATACATGCGAAAAGAAAAAAAACATCAATTTATTGCTAACAGACCAAGCACGTGAGAATGAAACTAGTCAGCATTATGGACTAATTTACTTTTCCACAGCAATGCAAACAAAACTACCAGCAAGCAGATTTCTTTTGTAGGTACTATATTATGCAATGAAGTATGTGTGTTTGTGTGTGTCTGTTTTGTGTGCTAGGCTGAGTGAGTGACAGTGTGCATTTAAAGGTAGGGTTTACAATATGGGTTTGGAAGTATGTGCATTGGAGTGAATGGTCAAAGGTCAGAAGTGTGTGTGTGTGTGTGTGTGTGTGTGTGTGTGTGTGTGTGAATGCGTGACTGTGTGCATGTGTGTGCGTGAGTGCGTGACTGTGTGTGCCTGTGTATGCACGCACTTGTGTGGGCATTGGTAGGACATGCAATGTAGGTTTGAAAGTGTGTGTGTTAGTGTCTGAAGTTTATCTTAGGTGTGCACTGTGTGAAAACTATGGCATGAGTGCAGAATGATTGGAACATGTAATAGAAGTTGCTTTGCAAGTTAGGCATGGTTCATCTGTGTGTCCCAAGTAGCATATACTTAAAGGTAAGTGCAGTCTGGGAGTTGATTATATATGTTTGAAGATCTGGATGGCTTGCCTATCCACCATTTTGGGGAGGCATGTCCCCAGTGTTGGAAATGTTGTGTAAATAATGAATAATGTGTGGAGTTAGTTTGTGTGTTGGTGTATGCACATGTCCATTTGTGTTCAGTGCTTGTTATATTATACAAATTATAAGGCTAATCACAAACTGTGCTTTGCAGATTTTTTTTAAATGCAAGAAAATGCTGCCCCAGTAAAACTGCACTTGACCAACTGTAGGACAAAACCTTTAGAACTGAAAGAGCAACTCAGAAAGGCTTGTGATTGTCAGTCCTACAAAAATGGTGGTTCACTATACACCTGTTTTTATTTTCTATGCTACCACGTTCTCTAAGCTTTGCACATTTATGGTAATTAGGCTGCCTTTCCCTCCCATGTACTTTCCCTCACTGTTACATCAGCTTAGGTGAATTTAGGCACCCATTGTCTTCCTTTGTTTAATTTAGGGAGTTCTTGGTTTAGACACTGATCTGTTCAGGGACTTGATAAATACATTATACTGAAATGATATGTAGTACATGGAGTATGGATTGCCATGATTACTCTGTGAAACCTGGGAAAAGATAAACTTGTTAAGCACACCTAAGATCTGTTAAGATGGGGTCCCATACTGGGGACTAAGCAGAGAATAATGGCCATCAAAGAAAAGTGGCAAAAGGTAAAACAGATTTTAAACAGTGTTAGACGTTCACTCTGCCACAGTTATAAGAAAATGTAGCAGAAAAAAGTATCCAATAGCTTTTAAAGCTGTTAGTGCTATGGAGAAACAATTTCTGTTGCTGTCCATACCCCTCACCTATTCTTCATTTTGTAGAATGTTCCTGATTTTGTCTCATATTTTTGCTTTGTCCTTCAAGAAATTTATAATTTCTAGTAAATTACTTAGGGTTACAGTCAGTCAGTGTCAGACTTCTTATTGTTCAGAAAATGAATGTTGATACAAAACCTGTTGTTCTATTAACATTTAAGTGAATTAAAGCACTTTTTAAAATGCCCCTGATTTTGATCCTTTGTACCTCCATTATATTTTCATTTGTACAGAATTCTCAAGCAAATTAAGAGGTATGCTGCTGTTTGTTTGACATCCAGTAAAACTATGTGCTCCCTCCCTCCCTTCCTTTCTTTCTTTCTTTCTTTCTTTCTTTCTTTCTTTCTTTCTTTCTTTCTTTTTCTTTTCTTGTAGTTTGTGGTACATGAATCAGATAAAGCTTCATGCACTACAAAGAATATCAGGTCACCAATCATAACCTTGTATTACATGTTGTAAACATGGATGGCAAGATTTACCTCTTGAGATTTGCTCTTGAGGTGAATGTATTTGCATCCAAGTCTCTCATTTTATGGCATACTACATTTTAGATTAGTTCCTTTGCTCATAATAATGTCACTTTCTCATCTTACCTTGTGTCTCTCTTACTCCAAAATGTTTGACACTGCAGTTCATTGTCTGTTCTCTGACCTTTAAATTGTTTATTTGTTAGTTACAGTAATCACTATTACATATATCCTATGCAAATAATAATATTGCTATATTGATCTTATATGTAACCTTTTGACTCTGGCTCATGTCATACCTTTGTAGGGCCATCAGACCAGGTTATTTATCAGGTTAACAAGGAAACAAAAACAAACAAACAAATAAATAAATAAAGTTGACCAGGTGCTAAACTTCCTTGCAGTTTGCAGCCATATGCTGTGTAGCATAAGACAAACAAGGAAGTTTTATTTAGCAGTGTCCAATGTTTACTGTATCCCACCTGCTGAGGCATTCAGCCGCCTGAGCCACCTTTTCAGAATGCTGAGTCTGTATTCACCACCACTGCTTTTGTTAGACTATGAGTCTGGTTACATCTCTCCTCAGTTTACACTGAAAATGGAGAACAGGTGGCCATCATCCATTAATATAACAGGTAGGCTGCAACACCTGAGGGATTCAGAACCAAGCACATACATTGGCTGTCAGTAGTCCTGTGCAGCAACCCCTTACCATGTATTGCTAGGTATTTCATACGTGACTAAAGGTGGGTGGTATCTTGTGTATACCTTCAAAAAGTCTCTGCAGCACATATCTCTGAGAAAATACTTGGCACATGTTACTCATGCTTCACGTGGGGGCATTAATGATGCACCCAGCATATTTGAATGAAACATTAGTGACAATGTTGCTAATGTTACACACAAGACAGAAAATGATGGACATGAGCTCCTTCTTGGTCATATATAGCATTCTTGTGGCACCTATTGTAGTACAGCTTATCATAGTTTCAGACTAGTGTGCTTCATAACATAAATAGACTTGGTATCGCACAGAATGTCTGTGTCATGGGTCCTCTATCCAGGGATATCAGTGAACATGCTGCATCCCTCTGCAAGCCACACCATAGATGTGACAAGCATATTTAGTACCTTCCACACAGACGACTAGGTATAACTAGGGTATCACCTGCAAGCTTCTAGACAATACCTGTGATTAGGATCTAGTAACGACCCCTGATTTTTAACTGCAGAAGGTCTTTGGACCAGTGGGGCTTAACAATTACCAAAATTACCACACTGTAACAAATAATATAAGCATATAGATGTTGTTCATCATGACACAAGAAAGAAGTATTGCAACTCTTGTGTGTCAAGTAACAAATTCCTGAAAGATACAGCTTTGAATTTCAGGCAGACTTCTTTTCCAGGTACTTTTGTGCTGCTGATGAATTGACGTGATCATTGAACATAGCACCAGAATGCTTGACTTCTGAGCTGTACTGCTAAAGCTCTCAAAAGTACTTGCTTTAGGAACAGTATCTTTTATTATAAATGAAACCAAGCATGCATTTCTTTGGGGCAAATCAATGTTAAAAGTCAAGGATATTTATTATCCAACACTTAGATGTAGAATATATTTGGTTTGTCAATATGCATACATGGAGTAGAAAGCCATTCAGTTAGGACAGATACTGACTTGTTCAGATATTTAAAATAAATATTATGATACTAAGTAGGTATAAAGTTGAAAATGTTAAGCAAGCTACATCTGCAAAGATAATTCAACAATTAAAAGATAAAAGGTGACAGTAAATCAGTAAAGAACTTGGTCCACAATGATATATAATATTTTCTTATTATACTTGAGTTATCCATTTAAATGCATCTACTATGATTATTTTAGCACATCCACATCATCTTTATATTTATGTAGTTATGAGACATCCCTCTAGCTATATATATTCACAATGGGCATGGTATTGATGCAAACTAAACTAACTTAGTACATAAAACTGAACATTTTGACTTTACCCTTGACATTCATGTTTACCTATATAATTACTGCCAAATATAGCAATAGCTAATTCCTGCCACCCACCACATTAGGCCAGTGATGAAATCCCCATTCTGTAACTAACTGAAGCTTTACCCATAGACACTTTAGTGGGAATAATCAGCTCTCCTGATGAAACTGTAACTTATTCAAGCTATACTTACTTTACTGTTTTAAATTTCTTGATGCTGCAATAGTGAGTTTACATGCAATGTGTTACAGCCTTACATCACTGCTTGTGACTGTCTGGCTGGTAACTTTGATTTATGGCACCAACATCAAAGAGTAACACAGTCCTTGGCACAGATCTAAAATGGTGACCATATTCCTATGGAACGGCTAAAGTGATAACAGACTGCCTCTTTGCATAATAGAATCATGACCATATGAGGCATTTTTGTAATTAAATATCAAAATGATCTCATGCAACAAACATAATTTCTTCCTTTCCTTTTTTGTTCCATTTATATGCTGGAAAAAATTAGACTGGAAATAGTCTAATGCAGTACTAATGTATATTCATGAACAGGTGTAGGGCAGGCACACATTGCAGCAGCTAAACTGTCAGTTCACCCCTACATGATCTTTCCTTTTAAATTGACCTGCCATAAACAGATAACAAGTATCCAAACTGTCTGCCTCCTGATAGTGTGTTACAAGTCAAGGCAGGTGTAGTTATTACTTGGAAATGTGCTGCTGGTATGCAGAACATTAAACGTGTTGGATTCTAGTCACCCACAGGCCATGTTCTGAAACACTGTTATGTTTTCTCCAGATATAATATACAATAATGACTATATTTATGAAGTCTTGATTTATTATCATTCAAGGTACCAGACAGAGGCATAAATTCATTAAAGAATGTGTAGGAATAAAGTCAGATATTTATTAACTCAGTCTGTAGCTGACCTGTCCTTATACTTTGAAATATTACAAGCCCTGTTGAGGTCTGTAAAAAAAGTTACACTGAATATAATTCGCTGACCTTTTTCTGTTAAATATATTGGAAAGGTGAATTACCTACAGGGCACTTTGCAGGCTGGATTGGCCATGTATTTTTCAGGTGATTGGCTGACTCAGCGAACATTCCTATGGAAGGTAAACTGAGTACTCTTCTTCCTTCTTGCTGCTGCTCAGCCTGTTTTACCAGAAGCAGTGTACATGGAAGAGGTACTGTAGTCACGTACAGCATTTATCCAAGGGATGTTTGATCTTCTTTTTACAGTAACCAAGAAAGAAAGACTCAGGGATTCTTGAGATTTCTTGGCTAGAAAGGATAGTTATTTTTTGAAGAAGATGCATTGTTTCCTACTATTGATGCAGTTGATCTTTTCATGGTGATCACACATGTGTTGGGGTTAAAGTGGTTTGAACAAACGATTTCTGGGTTTGAGTTTCTATCCTGGAATGACTGTTGTAATATTGTTGAACTTATGGAACTAGTGTTAAAATATCACCATGCATACTTTGAAGGAGAACATTTCCGGCAGAATAATGGTGTAGCAATGGGCAAATCTTGTGTGCCCATTTTTGTTAACTTACTTCTTTATGAACGGGAGAGAAGCTACATTGTTAATGCCCCGTACTTTAAATTCTATTATCTCTATGCTAGATTTTTGGATGATATTTGTGCTGTGTGGACAGGATATAAGGAATACCTGATAGAATTTATAAGTTATTTATCTACTACAACAGATTTTCTTAAATTTACATCTAATATAATGGAAGATGAATTTAATTATTCAGATGTTTTAATCTCCAAAGAAAGAGGTGTGGAGATATTTTTCTAAAATGTATCATAAACCCAAATATTGTAATACTTTCCTTTATGTTTAGTAGTGAACATCCTCTGCCCCAAAAAGGAAGTATTGTCAAAGGACAAAGCAGCTCGTATGACATCCTTATTTAATGACGTTACAGATGTATGTCAACATTTAAGGAACATGTTTTTTCAAAGGGGTACCCCAACCAATTTCTATCACAGATTATATCAAACATCAGTGCTGGTTGGGGTAAAAGGTTTCTCCTTATTCTAGGTGCAAGGGATGACTCTAGTTTAGATGGTAGTTTAATTAATGACTTGAATACCACAAGCCATCAAAATTATGGAAGTTATTGTACCACTATTTGTTTGGAATACAAAAGGGAATATTTTTGTATCAAAAATAGCATTTGTAAGTATTGGAAGCTTTTTCGTCAACTACCTGGTACATTGGATGTATGTTTGAAAAATATGTACAAATCTAACAATGTGCAGCATAATGCTAATTGAAAAGTAAGTACATATAAATGTGGTAGTTGTAAGCAATGCACCTATATAAGTAATGCTAAGGTAATTTATTTGAGCATTCATGGAAGAAAACTAAAAGTTCAGAGTTATTTTAATTGTAATACTGCTGGAGTTGTTTACATCAGCATTTGCCAATGTGATGCTTTTTACAATGGTAAAGCAGAAAGGGCATTGAAGAGACATATATATGAACATATGTACAATAGCACACATCTTTAGATCTGATAAGTTCACATTAATTAATAAAAGTGCTCGACTTTTTAAATAATTTTCGAAATAAAATGAGTATATTATCAGTTACTTGGTATTGGTACCATGGTTCATGCTTGTGGTGATGCCAAGGAAGTGTTTTTTTAATTTTTTTTTTTTATAGTACCTATTCAAGTTAGCAGATGATTTTGTATGTATCTATCTATATATATAATCTATATTTATATATACACACACACACACACACACACACACACACACACACACACACACACACACACACACACACATACACACAAACACGCGCATATACATATCTATAGCAATCTGTGTGTGTGTGTGTGTGTGTGTGTGTGTGTGTGTGTGTGTGTGTGTGTGTGTGTGTATATATATATATATATATATATATATATATATATATATATGTGTGTATGCATGCATATACATATATGGGTCTACATCATTTAGTTGAAAACTCATTTCACTAAAAGTCAGTTTCCTGCGACCAATTCACTGAAAGCTCACTTCACTGAAAACTTATTTCATTGAAACTCATTTTGTTGAATGTTATATATAGCCTTTTCCCCACTGTAGTACATAAAGCAAGGGGGTGGGGGGCACAGCCCTCCACATTGGTGGTGTGGGGATCATAGCCCCACACATATTGTAAACTTTTTAAAGCATAAGATGGATACTTACAAGTGCAATGAATAACTCTTTCCAGAAAACAACATAAAACCAAACTATGTGGGGGCCTTCGCCCTCCACCCCCCCAATGTGGCGGGCTGTGCCCCCCATACCCCAACTTACTATATATACTAACTCCAGGATAACACTACAGTGGGAAAAAGGCCATATATAACTTTCATCAAAATGAGTTTCAGTGAAATAAGTTTTCAGTGAAGTGAGCTTTCAGTGAATTGGTTGCAGGAAACTGACTTTCAGTGAAATGAGTTTTCAATTAAATGAAGTAGACCCATATATATATATATATATATATATATATATGAATATATATATAATTTGAGTCTATAAGAATAAATGCTTTTTCACTTATACTGCAATGCAATAGGGCTTGGAAATTTGCCCTTATCTATTGTGCGATCTTGGAGTTGGTCTTTTTAATTAGCAGAGGGCGTGGGACTGCAAGAAAACTTACCCCCTCTTGCAATAAAATAATTGTTTTGTGTTTTTCTCTTGTTCAGTGTTTTTAAATTCAGTCTGTTGAAGTGACACCCCAACTCCATGTGAAAAAAAGGGTTGTGGGTAGATGAATATAAATATAGACAGATCGATCTACATATCTAGGTACACACGCGCGCGCGCGCACATACACACACTCACACACACACACACACACATATATGTATATCAAATATCGAATGCTCCAAAGAGTGAATGCAAAAAAAAGTATCGCTATCTATCTATATATACCTATCTATGTATATCTATCTATCTGTATATATATATATATATATATATATATATATATATATATATATATACACACACACACACACACACACACGCAGACACACACACACACACACACACACACACACACACACACACACACACACACACACACACACACATATCAGGTGTCTGAGGCCATAAGATTGAAGTTTTTAAACTTTGACATGTAAATAAAAGAAAAATAATAACAAAAACATATTTTTTTACATTTTTGCAGGGGAGCAAGCCCCCCTGCATCCCACCCCCCCCACTAATTAAATATACCAACTCCAAGATTGCATTACAGTCAGGAAAATGGTAAATATATCATTCTGCATTGTACGTTGATTTCCATTTAAATGGTTCAAAGTTTCAAAACTTTGATCTTATGGTCTCGTTTTATATATATATATATATATATATATATAGAGAGAGAGAGAGAGAGAGAGAGATAAAATACCATTCATCCTTTTTGACAAATACAATGGATTTTCAGACTATTTTACTAGAATTTTAGAAAACAATTGGTCTATTTTCAAGACAAACAAGGAAATATATGAAACAGTAGGTAAAAAACCAATGTTTTCTTACAAGACGGGCACAAATTTCAAAAGACTTTTTGAAATGGAAACAACGACTTTTGACAAGAAAAAAGGAACAACCAGATGTGGTTGTTGCAGACAGTGTACATACATAAATCCAAAGGAGGATATAAATTTGAAAAATGGATTAAATAGTAAGGTTTTCTTCCACAAAGGTAATTGCCGCAGCAGAATGCTAGTCTATTTGGCCACCTGTAAAAAATGCCCCTCATTTTATGTGGGCAAAACCGAGAGAACACTTAGGGAGCGAATATATGAACACATTAATGACATCAGAGTAAAGAAAGACACCAGTGCCCTCTATAAACATTCCATAGTGTGTGTGACGGTTTTGCCGGGTTTTGTTTTGACATTTTAGACTCTATCAAAGAAAACCACAGGGGAGGGGACATTAAGAATCTTTTGTTGCAGAGAGAGATAAAGTGGCAATTAAGATTGAGGTCCAACCACTCTCCTGGTCTTAATGAATACATCAACATAAAAGCTATTTTAATAGCAAGGCTGCTTTGGTATGATTGTATTTTTACAAATGTACTTTAATGTGAAGATTTGTCAATTTCACACAATACACACATACAAAACCTATAACAAAAAACTAAAAACACTATTTGGGTCAACATTTTTTCTTATTATATACCCCCCAAACACAACACACCCAATACACCCAATACACTTTAGATCTAGGAACTAAAGTTTTATCCCACTTATACACCACCCACTTGGGTGTGCAATTTAATCTGTTTAGGAGAAACGTTTCCCTGTCACAATTTGATAACTTTTTTATTTTTAGATATCTGCCCTATAGATGAATCATATGTATGTTTTTCAACAAATTCATTCTATTCTAAAGTTTTATGCACCTTCATGCTATTATTATTGTACTGTACTTGGTTACAAAACAGTTTATATAGTATTACATATAAGAGAATCAACTTTTAAGGAACTTTTTATTGGTTTTCAACTTAGGTTGGTTTTACATGAAATAGGTAGTTAACACAAAAAAAGAAAAAAAGAAAAAAAGAAGAAAATAAGTTTATGAAATCAATGAAAAGTACTGTATTATAAAATGTAACACAATTTAATACACAATTTTTTATACAAAATTTTCAATGATTTCTAACATTGTCTTTGATTATAAAGTTTGTATTGTAATGTTTTTAATTTCTTAACTTGTTTGTGCAGAATTCCTAGTATTCTGGATGTGCTCAGGATGTTTTAGCATATACATATAGAAAAAATGTTTAATATATTTAAAAGGGACTCGAGGAAAAGGTCAATTTCCCTACCTCACGCCCCTTTTACCTTTAAAAGACAATGAATGTTTAATTGGTTCAATTATTGATTAATTACACAATATAGGACTATATAAAAAATCAAGGCACCAGAGGTTTAACATTCTGAAGAAGTCTGCTGTGGGCAGACGAAAGCGCTCATTTTACTTTTGTAACTTCGTATTAAAGTAAATTTGGTTTGTTCAGTACGGAACTTTTTCTTTTTCTTTTTCACAATGTAAAGAAGCCCTGGGGACTGAAGATGATTAGAGAGGTGTGAGCTTTAATATGGGAAGCATTTATTTTCTGTTCTAGTGTTCTGTCTGTCTTTGTTGTCTGAGATACTCTGCACATTTATTCATCCTGACACTCCTCTCCAAGTGAAGTCCGAGGCTGTGATAACTGACTCATTTACAGCAGAAGGGGAGAAGGCCAGATGTAAATTCAGGGATATTTGATGTCTCCAACAAGTTATTCCTCTTCTCACACATCCAACAGCTTGACTCTGAAAAGATAATGTGTGTTGGTGCTGGGAAGAAACAAACTTCAGATACCACTTAAATCTTTCTCATGTGGAGCTGTGCAAGAGGTATCATGAAGTCATAGAAGCCGAGAGACCCAGAACCCTGAGGTATTCCCTCTTAGTGACTGAAGCCTAACAACAAACAAATATATATATATATATATATATATATATGGTTCCCATTCAGAAGCCTGAAACATCATAAGCCTGAAAATCAAAATCCTGAAACCAAAAGCCTGAAAATTCAGAATCCTGAAAACTCAAAATCCTGAAAGCCCAAAATCCTGAAAGACCAAAATCCTGAAACTCAAAATCCTGAAAACACAAAATAGACATACTGATGTCATTGTGGCTTTGCTATTGTTAGCCCTGTGGTGTTAGGTCATGCGTTGGGATCAGGTAAGTGTGCGGTTGGTTTTATTTTAGGGTTAGGGGCGGTTTAAGTGAGTTAGGGTTAGGGCACAGGTTAGGCATGTATGCAATAGTGACAAATATTGGGGTTAGGGGCGGTTTAAGTGAGTTAGGGTTAGGGCGTGGGTCAGGTGAGTGTGCGATAGTGACGGACCTTAGGGTTAGGGTTAGGTCAGGGTCAGTTGGTAGATATTAGTGTCTTTATAGTGACATATTAGCATTATTTGTGTTTTCAGGATTTTGAGTTTCAGGATTTTGGTCTTTCAGGGTTTTGGGCTTTCAGGATTTTGAGTTTTCAGGATTCTGAATTTTCAGGCTTTTGGTTTCAGGATTTTGATTTTCAGGCTTATGATGTTTCAGGCTTCTGAATGGGAACCATATATATATATATATATATATATATATATATATATATTTTTTTTTTTTTTTTTTTCCTCTGAAGAAAATCTCTTTGTACTGAGGTGTCTTGCTGACACCCCAGGAACATAATCCTGTGTGAAGGAGTCAAAACGACTTCTGAATGTTCTCTTGGAAACCCAGCCAGTGTAGAAGATCTTTCACCCAAGAGAGAGATTTCTGACACTTTGGAAAATGCCCTACAAAGATAAACAAGTCATGTAAATACAGAAAAATGTGGATACCCTGTAGCCTGCAATGGGCTATGACAGGAGCAAGACACTCTGTGAATACTCTTGCAGCAGTGAATAGCCCAACGGGTAAGGCAGAGGACTGATAATGTGATGCAGACACACAAATTCTTAACAAACACTTGAAGTCTGGATGAATAGGAATGTGATGATAAGCATCTCTTAACTACAACATTACCAAAAAACCCAAATGAGGAAGAAGGGACAACAGACTGTGAAATGAAAGAATTTTGAACTTGGGCACTATCACATACTGATTTAGGAAAGAAAGGTCAAGAGTCAAGAATTGGTCTCCAGGCATTTTCTGTCTCTATGGCACCAAAACCATTCTGGAATAAAAACCTTTGCACAACTGCAAAGGTGGAATTGTTTCTACTATCCTCTGAGATAATGTGCTGTAGGATAAGGGAAAAAAAGAGGGAATTGGTTTGACATATGTGGACTAATTTCCTAGAAAGCAGGAAATTTCTTCCCACTGCAATCTGTAACATTGTTGAATGAGTCTCAGAACCCATCTGTCTGAAACAATCTTTTTCCAAAGTGGAGATTCAGACTTTCTGGAATGGACAAGAGATTGCTGGGGGGATAACAAGGTCCATTATGTAGTCATTCTGCCTTATTCAACTGTTCTCTGTTTTTTTTGGGGGGGGGGTCTTGCTTATTGGAACCTTCTTGCCATTGTTTTTTTAAATGTCTGCTTACCAGAATTTTGTTAAGACTGTTTATTTTGTTTTGTGCCAAAACTGGATGTGGGAGCAGAAAATATTTTGCAAAATTTAGAGAAGGAGAGCTGAAAATTCTAAGAAATTCCCTATCTCAGCTTACCTGTCTTATCATGTTTTACACGACCTCTGCATCAGAGGGTCCAAAAACTAAATCTCTATCCAAAAGAGAAACATCTTCTGGGAAGTTTTTGAGAATGCAACCAGGCAAAACTCCTCAACACAATACCAGTGGCAACAGCCCTGGAAGCATTATCTACAACATTATAAATACACTTTAAGCAATGAGTAGCCACCTGAGAAATGGAAGAAACCAAATCACACAACAGATTTTTCCTCACAGTAGGGAACTGCAGATAAAACATTCCTCATGTTTTTACAATTAGTCAGAATAAACTTTAACATATGAGCCTGACAATCCAAAATTCTAAAAATTAAAGTTGCAGCATCATACAATTTTTCCCAATATTATCAACTGCTTAACTCTCATTGTCTGAAGGGGAAGGATTACAATTAACAAAATGCTTGGCAACTGCTAGATTAACTAAATTAATGCTGCTGGGTCAGATCTGGGATGAGTGTATAAAACCTTGAAAGACTGAGGAACTTTGCACATTCTAGTTGTTTTCTTAGGTGCAGCAGGCTGGCTGTCAGGAAAATGACAGGTTGTGGCAAAGACATCCTATATTGCTGACAACAATGGGGAGATAGGTGAAGGTACTAGAATTCTATTCATAACAGCTCATAGTATTTTCTGTGAGTCTAAGAAACCTTAGTGTTCTACCACCGAAAATACTGGTACATTCTGGAAACAGTCTCAGAGAATGAGAATCCTTCACAGGGAGATTCAAATACCATGCTCTCCTCTAAGTTGTTGTTGTGTCTTTCGGCTTTTCCCAGTTAGGGGTCATCACAGTGGAACTCCGGACTGCTAATGATTGGCAGTAGATTTTTATGTGCTGAGTTGCCAGCCCTGATGCACAACCTTCAACGAAGGTACGCCCATTCATGCATGCCTCCACACAGAAGACGCTCTAGCTGAGAATCGAACAAGACAACGTCTTACTGTGAGGTGACAACGCTACCGCAGCACCACCACCGCAGTGAAAAAATCTGAGAAAAACCTGCATCAAGTCCATCTCATTCCTCTACAGATTCAAATTCCTGAATCTGTTCTTTCACCAGAAAAAAACCTTGTAAGATGGATCAATAGTTTGTACAAAAACTGAGACAGACCTACTAAACTACTTTTGCTTAGTGGAACTGGAGCGGGAGAAAATATATGTTGGAAAAGTTGGAAAAATATGTTTATTAATGGCAGCAGCAGCTTTCATAAAGAAGAAACAACATTCAGGCTAAACAGGGGGACCTTCCCTGCCCCTTCTCCCAAGACGAAGAAGAGTGGCTCTCCCTTACCCACTGATTGGACTCCAACAGCTGCAGAGGACGTGGCTAACCCAGGGTCCATAGCAGCTGTATGGACAACACCTCTGGGCTCGGTGGAAAAAGACGAGTGGCCTGAGCAACCAACTTTGGCCTCAGCAGTGTCACCCACCTGCGGAGACCAATTGCTAGCCTATTGTGGTGCCAAAAGCTGTTTAGTTAACTTTTTCTTTTTGTGACTTGAAGAAAGACCAACCATGGGACTGGTAGTTTATTCCATGGTCAAGCTAAGAATGGGGCTTTTTTCCCAGAGAAGATAAGCAGCAAAAGCTGGTAAAATATAAGGATTTAAAAGTAACTATTTCTACTAAAAACCCAGTAAGTAACACTTAAATACACTTTGTCAGCTGCAAAAAGTAATTTAAACACAGTTTCTCCACAAAAAAATAGTTTAAAAATGTTTTAAACAACTTTTAAGCTGTCAGAGACAAAACTATGCTCCCATTTAAAAGTACAGTAAAGCAATGTGATAATCAACAAAAACACATATTCATAGCTTAAAAAGTAGTTTCCTAAACAGAAACGTAAGTTTAAATAATTAATATATAACCTGGAAGTTTTTCCCCAAGAGAACTTATATGCCTAGCAATGGAACAACACAAGCCATCCAATGATGGTTAAAAAGCCCACAGAGGAGCAATCTCTTCAACAGCAGAAATGTATGGAAGGCCTTGGCACCCAAACCTGACTTTTAGTCTGCTTAGCTCAAGCTGTCTAATGGTTTGAATGTGTGTTAAGTGCCGTAAAGCTTTGGAAATTGGACAGCTGTTATATCCTATACAGGGCTGTTATATCCTATAGGGTATAACCATATAGCAAATATGATAAACATCAAATTTTGTTCTTCATTAAGTTGGTCTTGAGGTTTTGTGTGAATGTTTTTGTGTTTCAGTCTAGGTTTTAGTTCTGCTGGCCATGCGTTCCAGGGGGTGAGTCTCCTACATGAGTGTGTAATTTTGTAGTAGATAACAGTAGCTTTTGTTGAGATCTTAGTGCTCTGGGGATTATAAATATGAGAAAGTTATTTTATGGCTATATATTTGCTTGGTTTCTGAATGATATTATATATCAGTTTAAGCTATGAAGGTGTTAGGTTGTTTGTCAGATCTAACCACTCTAATGTTTCGAGAGCTAAGTAGTGATGCATTCTTTGTATAACACTTGTATCAAATTTTGCAACTTTGTTATAAGTTTGCTCTAATTTGTGGATCTTAATTTTTAAGGTTTATTGACGTTGTTGAGGCATATATTAGTGTTGAAAGTAAGAATATAACTGCAGTTTTGTGCCTTTTGTGTAATCTTAACCAAGATATAGCTTTTTATAAGCTACCTTGTTTTATATATGTCTCAAATACGATGCTGTTGACATGCTGATCAAGCTTAAGATATTAATCTATAATACACCTAATAGTTTAGTATATGATAGTTGTATGACAGAAATATAAAATGTGTTAGACTGGTATAGTTGTGACTGAGGCATGGATAGGATAAATATGTATTTATTTTGGGGGGGGGGTTAGTATTATCGTGATTCATTTAGATAGTCTTCTGTTCTGTACAAGGCTTGTAGTGCAGTGGGCCACAACAGATTGAGAGATTTGGCTGAGTAGATAATGATATAATTACTGGTATATTGAACTAAGTTATAGAGGTTTATGTGTTTGTGCATATCATTTATGAAAATATTAAAGAGAAGAAGACCCGGGATGGATCCTTGTGGGATGTCAATTTTCCTGAGCTTAAAAAAGGACTATAAATTTTGCCATTGGAGGGACTAGGAGCTATCTTTTCAATATTTTTGTATGTTTTGTTTTATGGTGTTGCTGATATCTAATGTAAATAGCCTGTTTAAAAGTCCTTGGTTTAAAGAATGTGATAACTGCATTAGATAAATCTAAGAATAGTGATGAAGCTAAGAGTCTTTGTTTTTTTTTTAATTCTAGCTTGAAATCTGTGTAAGTACTGTGGCCGGACTAACTGGGTTGAGTTGGTGAGTGTTTGGGCAGGATTCACGAAGCCTCCGTGTAAGAGTTACAAGGCTTACACGGAGGCTGCAGTTAAACAGTGTGATGTCAGCATGTCATGCATATGCATGAGGGCATGCTGAATCACACCTAAGGCTAACACGGTCCGTGGAAGACAGTAGGGGGCGTGTCCATAGGGCGAGCCCTGCAAACGGACACGCCCCCAGAAGAGTAAAAGTCCCGAAAGTAAACCCCCACGACAGAGTCCGTGTAAATGTGAATAAACACAACACAACACATGCCCCCACAGACTATGAACATAAAATGTATAAATGAACATCTTATATTTTTTTTTATAAGTTGTAAAGATGTTTGCCCGTGAGTGCGCTCGTTTGTGCGGGCGTGCCCGGCGCTTAGCCACAGTTAGCAGTCAGTGGAAAAGCATATAAGAACTAAATATGCAAAGCAAGCCAAGAAGCAATAGCATAGCGGTAGAGACGTCGGCTGAAGAGGAGGCAGTCATGGTTTGAGCCCCCACATCATCAATTTTTATTTTTAGTGAAATAAGCACGAAACAAGTCCCTGACATATATGTACATATATAAAATTATATTTTATGCAAAATGTAATGAAATGGGCCATGTATTTTGAAGAAATGTGAGATAAAAAAATAAAAGAAAATGTGAGATGTGCCCATAGCTGAGCTACAGTCTAACAAGTTGAGGATATCTGCTTGTAGGTGAGCAGTGTTTTAACAGGTGTAAAATGAGTGCCCGGGGTTGAGCAGCATTTTAACATGCTGAAACTGTGTGCCCATAGCTGAGCTGAGCGTAATATGCGTGTTGACAGCCAAATGAAGCGTAAACTGGCGTAACCTGTTCACGCGGAGCTGCGCATCGTGCCAACAAGCTAACCGACGGGGCAACGTTGAGTAAGCTGTATCAAAACTGCCTTTACACAGACACACCTCCTAGCCTGTCTAGACAGTCATAAAATATAAAAAGCAATGGCCAGGATTGAACCCAGGATACCATGGACCATAGTCAAAGTACTGAACCACTAAGCCATGACAGTTGCACTTAGAAATGCAGTAATAGCATATATATAGGAATGAATAGAAAGAGGAGCATGACAAAGCAGGTTTTGTGAAGCTGATACAATTCCAAAATGGCCAATTACAGATAAGTGCGGGAAAAACGGCATATATAAGCCCCATAGGCGGGAATACACAGCATAACCGATTGTAGAACCGACTTGCAGCCAGGATGTCAGGTGTAGGTGAGGGTAGTTGCTTCCGAGCACAGAGGTGGGGCATTGAGGAGTCCAAATATATGGTTTGGCTCCTCGTCCATAATCATGAGGCCCAACTCATGCAGGGCCAGGTCCTGTGGGGAGCATATAGGGCTGAGGCATGGGATTGGTTGGCTCATGATCTCACCAGTGCCACAGGAATACCAAGGACTGGTGAGCAGGTCCGTCACCATGATGCGGACCTGAAGAGACGGAAGAAGGACCAACTGGACCTTTGGATCCAGGAGGCCCGGCAAATGCCCAATGCCCCACTACTGAGTAAGTTACATGTAATTATTTATGTAAGAAATTAACCTAGCTGATATTATGGGGATGTGTATTCCAATATTACTTTATTTATATTACAGCTGCAGGTGTCCGTTCTGCGAACCGTCGCGCCTATGGCGATAAGCTGGTGCGGTTGCGCCACCAGGCAGGTCAGTAAGTCTCTCCCTGTAACTGTAAATAAATATATAAGTATGAAAATTAGCAAAAGAGTGCAGTGTAGTCACTAATTAATAAAATGTGCAAGTAACAGTGTAAGAGGGTTTGCAAGTATTGCTTGATTACAAAAGTGTGATGCAGCCTGTAATCCAAACATAAAAATGAAACAAGTCTGAAATAAAGATGTCCCACCTGTAATATAATAGTACATAACCTGCAGCAGGCTGAAAAGTACATCTGCAGAAGCTGAGTAAAACACATGTGTGAAATATATCCCTGTTGAAATACAGAAACATGACATAAGTGAGACTGTTGGAAAGGATTGTTATAACTACAGGTAAAACACGTCAAGAAAGCCTAGAATTAAGTACCATCCTGAATTGTAAAAATAAAACAAGTGAGAGAGTGTGAGAAAGAGGTATGAATCCACCAATAAAGTAGTAATAACTCCTGAATAAAGTATACTGCAGTCAGTACAGAATGAAATGAATGTGACAGGCAGAACCAAACAGTAACATGTGTTGAAAACTGTACTGCAGCTGGAATGTGTGTCCCAAAATCTGGATATGTTGCTCACAGTCTGCAATATACAGATAGTATGGTTGTCTGAAATACCAAACATCCACAGTTGTCTATAGCTATATAAAGCAAATGTAGCAGGATGATGTAGCTGAACAGAGCCAGATATGAATGTGTATGAATAAAAATGAAATGTATATTGATGTAGCAGTAGCATTCCTATCACCAACCTGAAGTAGTTATCACATAGGAAACTGTAGGCAGAACTGTAGTGTGTATATATCTGCAGCTAGTAGAAATGTACAGCATATGTATTGGTATTTGAAGTTGTTAATTAAATTTTCTTCACCCTACCCTATAACCACATATAATCCATTCCACGTGAAATTGGTATGTGCAATCACAATTAACACTCCTGGACATTTGTCCTGTTGGTTCATACATATTTGCATGTACGTTGATGCATCTGCCCTGTTCATACATCCAAACCTGATGGCCTGTTGCCATCAATCAACCCTGCATGTTGTTGGATTGTGTATTGCTGTTCAAATTATGCATGTGTTATGCCTGCTGTTCAATGGCTTGAATATATGGGTGTTTGGTTAATGGGAATACTAATGCATGCTGTTACAACTAATTGTGAATGGTATTGTACGTTACTAACCCAAACTGTCATAACATAATGCAAAACATAGGACGACAGGGAAGGCGGGTTCCAGCGGACCCACCTCTCCCTCCTCAGCTGGCGAGTGCACCTGGCAGTAGTGCCCAGGCCGGACCCTCCTGCGGTGGCCCAGTGCCACCTGCGGGTGGAAGCGCTGCAGGGGATGGGGCTCGGCCCCCCTCTGCAAGCGTGGCTGGAGGAGAACATCCACTCACCCTCCGTAGTGTCCGGACTGTGGTGTGTATTGAGATCCGGCACACTGTGCTTGGGCCCCTGCGCCAGCTTGAGGCACGTGTGGCACAACTCACGGGTGTGCCTGCTGCCCAGCCTACACAGCCCCCAGCACAGCCCCATTCTGGGCAGTGAAGGCACAGTGGCAACTGCCCATGGGTGGGGATCTCAGTTCCACTGTTACCATCTGTGGGCTCATGGGCTCGAGATATCCAAACATCCGTCCCCGTCAATTGTGTAATCCCCCCCACATGTGTCATACACCGCCCCTGTATGCGTCTTGTTTGTCTTGTCTGTTAACCCACCCAACCTACCTCCCCAGCTATACCGACTTCCTGTACCTGACATACCACTCTCACCTGAAAAAAAAAAAAAAAAAAAAAAAAAGGGCACTCTGTACCCACAAAAAAATTATGCCCCATACATAGCTGCCCATTTTGCACACATGGCTGCTGGACATGTAAACTGTCAATTACAATTGGCTGTACAACAAGTATTATTGTTGTCCTTACACCTCTGTCAGGGGTGGAAGGTTTCAAATGTCACACCAAATTACAAACATATGCACAGCTGTTGCTGATGAAGAAATGGGCAGCTATGGGCTTTACCTACATCCCTCCTGCAAAACCCGAGCTTGTTTCCCTACTGTCCTACCCTCTTTGTGACCCCTTTTTCACCACTTTCCTATCTCCCCATTTTCTTTTCTTTCAAAGAAAATAGCGCGGATGTGCGCGAGAGTAAGCACTTTTAAGCAGTAGTAAGTGGGTGTGCGCTTCTTTGCGCTTAGCTAAGCGTGTGTGTGCGAAGCTAAGCGGCAGTGCGCATGCGTGACCTCCGTGCAAACCAGCGCTAACCCGCTTACAACTGCTTAAAAGTGCCTTAGTCACTCTGAATGACAAGGCCTGTAGTTTTCTTAGAAGCAAAATAAACTACCTCCCTCAGTCTCGAGCCCAGGACCTTGGAAACACTAGTCTGCATGACTTACCACCAAGCCATGAGTGCTATACAAGAACATTGTGCTGAAACAAATATATCATAAAATAGTAGGAATTAATTTTAAGAGAATATACAAGTCTAGAACACAAAGCATGTCATGTATATTTACTGTCAAATCTAGTGGATTTGTAAAATAGTACTGTGTGCTGAGAAACAGTCATGCTAGTTGGTAGCTACTAGGTAATAATGTCACAGTAGCATCTGGCAAGCCACACACATACTCAGAGCAGGATAAACACAGCCATAGTTGAATAGTTAAGAGTGCAGACATGGCAACTGTGACTTGAGTTACAGGGATGTCCCTGATGTGAAAACAAATGTCAACTGTGCCCCACTGACACCCTGCCAAATGTACTAACAGTAGCTTACAGAACAACATGCATTGCAGTGTCTACAACACAGCCTGAAATATGAGAGACATATCAACCCTTACACTCACAGAACAGTGTCCACAGCAAACCAGCATGGTCCCCACCCTGATAATCTGAAAGGGCTATGCCGTCCTAACAGACCTTTTTATAGCACAGGCCTGTAATCACAGTGAGAACTGCAATCACTACACAACAGGCTGCATGCAATTAGTGAATGCTGGCTAACAATTGGTGCAGAGGCCATCACATGGATATGTGCAGATACCTACAAAAGCATCCTGTACTCCCAGTCCACACATGCAATATTGTCATTGCACCCACTGGAGGTAGAGAGAGACAGGGAGAGAGAGAGAGAAAACCAAAAAAAAAAAAAAAAAGAAAGAAAAAAAGAGAAAGAAATAACAAGCCGGAAACATCAAGGCAAAGAGGCAGACAGCAAGCCAAGCAACTGCAAGCCTACACAAACAGCTGCAACAAACACAGGTAATGTAAAGTACTACTATAATACTCTACATACTGTGAACCCTCCAGATGTGTTATTGGTCTTTATCTATGTATATGAGGATGTGCATAGGGACGGGAACATACTGAAACTGTCACTGAAGGCTCCTCATACATATGTATCTGATGGTAGCTATGTGCACATAGCAATGTAGGTTGTAGTGCAATGTACAAGTAGGTGGTACAGTAATGGGTGTTCAGCAGTACGTTACTGTGTGTATACATACGTGGACCTGAAAAGGAGTAAATATATATCTATATATATATATATATATATATATATATATATATATATATATATATATATATAACATGTGTATACGTATGTATATCGAGATATGTATGTATATATATGTATGTGTATATATATATATATATATATATATATATATATATATATATATATATATATATATATATATATATAAAATATGCATATGTGTATACATAGATAGACAGGGATGTAGAAATACATAGACAGATATAGTTTCACAGTGGCATAGTATAGTACTAGGCTATATGCAGACAGTGTATAGAATAGATTTAGAAACCTGCGCCTCTGTATAGTAGTGACAGAGTGAAGACCTCCCTACATAATAGCATTAGTGTACTGTGCCTCTGTCTAGTAGTGACACAGAGATGACCCCTGCTGTAAACCTATGATCTCCCATCCACTTGTCAAGAATGCACATGAAGAGTGTCAGTGAGGGTCTCTGCCTAACATGAACTGGGATCCTGTTCCACAGTATGGGAAGCCTCTTAGTGATGGATCTGTCCCTACAGTATGTCCTATTCATATGTGTGCTGAGGTTTAAATCCGTAGCTGTCGTGCTTCTGATGGATTTGGATTGTGTGAGGTGGAACATGTCCATCACTACCAGAGTGGACATGGCCTACTACATCAGGCACAGATCACCCCTACGTAGACAGTATGCTATGGAATAGAGCATGAGTTACATTAGTCTGGCAGCATATGACAGGGTCCCCCTAGCTGTTGCAAGTGCCAGGTGAGGTACATACCAAATGGGGTATAGTACACAGTCATGGGCCTGATAAGGGAGGAGTATAAGGGTACAATGACCCCTTTTGATGTGGATGTGAATCCCTTCATGATAAGGTGGGCAAGGTAGGAAGTCCATCCAACCACTTCGGCAATGTGGGTGCCAAATGAGAGGTCAGCATTGCACAGTGTCACCAGGTCTCCGATTACTTTGTCTGTACACAGTGGGTTATTGTCTATGTGATAATATGTAGGTACCTTGTCCGTCCAAAAGGGTAAGAGTATACATTACGTGGCATGCAGTGTCAGGCCATGACTCCACCACCAGTTGTTGGTGTCCGTGAGGCCTGTCAGTAGGATGTATGTGTCAGCAGGTGTATTGCCTATGGCGCCTAGTATGCAGTCATCTTTGAACATTGTCAGCCACTACCCTCCCAAGTCTGCTTCCACATCTGAGAATGATATGCCGAACATGAGTAGTCCCAGGACAGAGCCCTATAGGACACCACATGTGACTGGCTCTGAGTCTGACATGGCACCAGTGAGGTTGACTATAGGGTTTCTATCCGTTAGCTGGTTTGCAACCCATCATGTGACATATGGATTTACATGTTAGCTGTTGACCATGTCTATGATGGTAGAGTGCGGTATTGTGTCGAATGCTGTAGGCAAGTCCAGGTAGGCTGTATGGACCGCTATGCCCTCAGCAATGGCTATAGTGACTGATTTGAAAAGGTCAACCAGGTTCATAAGGCAGGATCTGCCCTCTACAAAGCCAAACCGGGTGGGAACAAGTGTCTAGGTCCCCAATGTCTCTGTGTATGGGTACCATAATGATCCTTTCCATAGTGTTGCAGACCAGGCTGGTTAAGCGTATGGGGTGGTAGTTACCAGGGTCTGTAGAGGTGCCTGCTGTGTGGAGTGGGACTAATGTTGCTGTATGCCAGTGTCCAGGTACATATGCTGTAGTAAGGCTATGGCTGAATAGCATGTAATGTGCATGTGTAGCTCCTCTTGCAGTTCACGTAGCATGCAACCCGCAATACCGTTGGGTCCCATTGCTGCTGTGTTTACAGCTCCACTGAGGGTGGTTCCCAGCTGGACATCCGAGATGACAGGGAGGTTACAGTCAGCTGGGATAAGTAATTCCACATGTGTGGGTGAGGGAGTGTAGAAACCTGCACTGAACCTGTCTGCCAGACTGTTGGCATTATCTGTGTGTTCAGTGTAGCGTATGTCACTGTGAACTAACTGTGAACACAACTGAGGGTTCCCACCCAGGTGTGTAACATAGCAGAGGAAGGCCTTGTGGTTATCTGTAGTTACCATAGCGATGTCCCTCTCAATGTTGGCCTTGCATGTGTGTACGACAAAACCCATCTGTCTACTACCGCTGATGAGAGATGCCGTAGCTCTATGGAATTATGCTCTGCCGTGCAGTAGCTACCATCTGTTGTTATACAAGTTGTTCAATGCTGGGGTCCACCAGACAGGACGGCTGCCCTTGGTGGAGAGGGTCATGGTTCCATTTGTGATTGCATGATCCATGCATTCTTGGAGATGTCTATAGAAGCATATGTGAGCGTGTCTGCATTGTGGGAAGTGGATTACACTGGCCCAGTAGGCATTCAGGATACCAACTCAGTTATAAGATGTGTAAATTCGGCATGTGAGAGGTCTCCCACTGTAGTCTGTTGTGTTGTGGGGGAGATGGGATATGTATATCCAGGGTGATGTGGTCAGATGTGACTAGTGAGGGGTATTCTTCCAGTGTGTAGCACATTGTCCCCACGTTTGTGATGATCAGGTCTAGTATATTATCTCCTGTTGTGGGAGAGGTGACCAGCTGTTCCATTGCATTTGACATAGTGAATACCGGGAACCTTTGGGCTAGGGTGTTTTGGGTAGAATAATGCACCCAGTGTATGTTAGGGTAGTCGCACTATCCCAATATGATGGTGTGTGATGGGACATTCATATCCTCCAATGTCTACAGGAAGGCCAACTGTGGTCCCTGAGATCGGGAGGGTGGTCTGTAACATGCTACCAGTTTTATAGCAAGTTTGCCTATGGTTATCTGCACCTGGATGATCTGTGATGCTTCATGTGTTGCCACTAACCTGGAGGTGTCTGTGTCCTCCATGAATATGGACACACCCCCTCCCTGTCCGTTTTGTCCCGAGTCCTGGGGCCAAAATGCATGATACGGGGTATAGCCTGGTACCGCTGGTGTGCTCTCAGGAGCCTTGAACCAGGTTCTCATGTACTGCACAGACATCAAGATTGGTAGAATATGTATGTACAGATATATGTAATACACACATACATATACAGATATCTGTAGAGACTTACACATATACAGATAGATCTGACTGACAACAGACATGTCTGTATATGACTATCTCTCACTCTCTGTCCCACCCCCTCACACTCACCCTGTGTCTCTCTTTCACTCTCTCCCCCTCTCTCCCCACATCTATATGTATATATCTACATCTAGATATACATATGATATATACATATATACAAACAGATATATATCCATATACAGATATAAATATATCAATACATATATATACATATATATGTACATATATAGACTGTGTGAGGCACATGTGTGCAGATGTCTTGCTACAGGTGCCTGGTGTCACAGGCATGGAGTGAACACCAGTGTGGATACTGGAGTACCATACCCCATTCAAAAACACTGACACCAGTAACCACCACATATGTACATGCCTGCCCACCACTGCACGTGTCAGGGGGGAACAGGGTCAACAAGTGTACAATAGGCTCCACATTGATACACACAGTGGCACACTAGTCCTGTAATACCTGTACATGGAATGTGTCAGCGGACATGGTGTGTCAGCTATGGACATGTAGGTCACTGTACCCCTCCACACCCCACAATGTCCTACACTGTATGTACCTCCCATGACAGCTACAGATATGGTGAAGGTCACAGACATATGCAAGTAACTGTGTCAATGCACTCAAACACCACAGAGCGCACACAGACAACCTACATAGAGGTTACCACTGCTGGATATACATAGTTCGGTCACACCCATGACAGTTGTCTCCCAACCATGGTAACACCTCCAACATCCACAACACAGATTGCCTACATCTGTCGTCCTTGTCACTGCAGTATAGAGCACATGGTGGAGGTATGGGACCCTACCCACAGATATGACATATCCTGTAGTAGACCACACAGAATTAAGAAGCAAGCCTCCCCATGAGTAGATGTCAGACATACCCCTGCGGAATGTTATGCTGATAGGTAATATGCCATATGAGTCACCCTGTGTAACTGTTTGTAAGGAGCAGGTACGATCATAACACATGTGTCACAAGGGGCAGGATAGCATAACAGTATGCTGCTGTAGGCCCAGGGCCAAAAGCACACTACCTATCTAGGATGCAATGCACATCCATTAACACATTGCAAACAGAATATGTGAGGTGGAATGAGTGTGCTAGTGACTGGGTGCATGTTGTGTACTGGTGTGATTGCTCACCATGACTGTCTGTCTGTCATGGTAGTGTGTGTCCATGGTGTGAGGCCAGAGACAGGTGTGTGGGGTATTGTGATAAACATATACTACATTGCCATATGTTGTGCTGTGTTACCCTGTATGTAACTGTGGTGGAGGTAGTGTTATGGCAAGTAAGAGTAGTGTGCAGTACCAGTGAAATATGTAACGTGCATTGTGTGCAGTGCATGGGCTGATAATGTTCCCCATACAGTACCTTGATTCAAACCCCCAGTGTCGGGTCGTGTATTGTACCTGAAACAGTGCGTTGACTGCTGTAGTATATAGTCTGTTGTATGGAGTGTGCCAGGTACTGTTGCACAGTTGTCGGATGAGCACTGATATCTGGTCATGTACATGTGTATCACCCAATAGACAGACAGATGCTATATATGGGGCCTAAGTTATATCCCTGCAGTCAAGTATAATGTGTATTATGTGTGCTATAGTCTGCTGACAGATATTGCTGACATATTTCCTTTCTCCTTTTCAGGGGCATGGTTCACCAAAGGAACCCAGTCTACTCCGCTGCAGAAAAGGAGGAGATACACCAGAGCCTGGTGTGGGATTTTGCTGTACTCTTTTCCTGCACCAGCCAGAACCAGCAGGAGAGGGCTGCATTGTGGCAAGACCTGGTCCGTCTGGTAAATGACATAGGCACACATAACTGGACATATGAGCAGGTACGCCATCACTGCAGTAATTTAATTAGAAATGTCCGTAAGCATGCGTCGGATATCCACAGGCAGCAGCTTGCCACAGGTGGTGGGGTGGCTAGACATCCCCCCCTCACCAGACTGGAGGGACTACTCCTGAGTGTTGTGGCTCCAGCAGAGCAGCAACAACAACAGCATACATGTGTAATGATGGAGGCTGGAGCCACACAGAAGCAGGACACAGAGCGTGCAGGTAACATGCCATGTGTATAGTGACCATTCTGTACACTGTTAGGTTATGCATGTGTGTGGTGTGTTCTCGATTTGTAGCATTTATCTTGGTAATTATTGTGCATTAGAGATAACCTCATTATCTGCAGTACACCTGTGGAAGTTAACTGTTGCACTACTGAACTGTAACATGCCCACAGTATCAATGGCACAGTTGTGCCCACTGAAGATGAATGTTTCTTTTCCGCAGGTACCTCTGGTGTAACAGCAAGGCAGCCTATCCATGCTGGTGAGTGTGTAATACCATTACCTTCACTACTCCGTATACTAATAGTAATAATAGGCTGAAGCAGTAGTGCAATGTGTTTGATTGCAGATGTGTTTGTGTCTGTGGGTTGGTATCTCATATACTGAGGTGTGTGCATGTGCCCATGTGTGCATGTGCCCATGTGTGCATGTGTGCAATTGTGCATGTGCCCATGTGTGCATGTGTGCATGTGCCCATGTGTGCATGTGCCCATGTGTGCATGTGTGCATGTGCCCATGTGTGCATGTGTGCATCAGTGGTGGCATTGTGTACACATTGTAAACTGTATTTCCTGCCTTACTCCCACAGGTTCTGGTGCTGCTCTGGTGTCATGCAGCAGGGAACCTGAATCAGCTGCTGTGAATAGTGATGATGATACCTGTGTAATGGCACAGGTAGGTGTGCCAGGGTCCATCATTGGTCAGCCAATTGACACTACACAGCTGTCGACCCCATCTATGCACACAGTCATCCTGCCAATACATCCTTTGTCACCAATGTCCCTAGGTGATGGACAGGATACAGTGGGCATTGACCAGGGTAATGTGGTACCAGTGGCACTTGCATCCCCACACTGCAGCAATGGCCAGGGCCCTGACATGGTACCGCACAGGCAGACGTCCATGGGTTCTCTTGGGAGCATCCGTGGGCGTACCGCCCCTGTCAGACGTGCCCACAGAGGTCTTTCAACCCCAGCTATGTTCCGGGCTGTAATGCAGGCACAGTCACGTATGGAACGGTACACCAGACAGGGTCTGTGGGAGCTGAGAGCATGTCACACAGCCATGAGTGACAGTATGCGTGATGTTGCGGCTGCCATCCGCAACTTCACCAAGGTCATTGACAGACGTTGGGGGGACACATTAGATCTGTTCCACAACTATATGTCCAAGAGCCAGGGCAATGGTGGACGGTTGAGGCGTCGATGTGGCCGTATGCCAGCAACAGCAGCAGCTGGCAGCCGTCGCGGACGACAACAGGGCCACAGCCGCTTACATAGTGCCAGCAGCAGCCCCAGCAATGCTGGGTCTGTGCTGTCATCGGACCACCCCAGGAGACCACGTGCACGTGGTGCTGGACAGTCCCAACAGGGACCTGTCTCCAGTCAATGAACACCTGCTTCTGATGACAGTACCCAGTCTGGATTGGTACTTGATACGGTCCGTAGCACCCCTGCCAGGCACAGGTACCATGTCCATGGCCACAAACAGTGATCTGTTTGTCCTGGCAGGTACAGTCTGCGGCTGTCCACAAACACCTGTATATGGCAACCATGAGGTAGGACTGTGTGCATTCATACACACATGCAAAGTGATAACACCTAGGGCTACCGCATACACGCACACACTGCATCAACATTGCCCCATCTTGTACTGCTGTCCCTCACCAACACACACAGACATGTCAATTGGTTGTATCAGTGGCAGACTCAGGCATACCAGGTACACACCCTGTGCATATGATGAAACTGTGCCACATCCTGCAATCTGTAACATCGGTGCAGGAACAGGTTAACATGGTGCTGATGCACAGGGTGACTACATAGATGTATTGTAATAGTATGATGTTGACAACAGTACAGTGTAATTATAGCATTGTGGGTATATACCAGCATGCCTGATGCAGTTATAGTATGAATGTCATTGTATTGTTTTGTACACCCATACTAATTACCACAGTGTTCTGTCTGCACATCTTTGTATACTGGTGGTGAGGCTGTGAAGGGATGGCCACCTACATAGGTAGCACAGGGGATACAACAATGTACATATTGATACTCAATGATGGCCATGTCAGCTGCGAGTTGCATGCTGTCCACACACGACTCTGCAATGCATATATTTCAGGATGTTGATATCTGTGCAGTACTACACAGCAGGTTCAGGGCTCACAAGTGCACACTAGCACTACAAGGTCACACCTCATACCATGCATAGCAGCACCAAAACACAGAACTAACTATGACAGAAGGGAGAGTGTCCATACATGTCAAGGATACTGTGGTGCCAGGACAGGTAGCATACATCATACTACATCTGGAACGGCTGAGTGAGGGCTCAGTGTTTGTTATTTGACATGTGTATTATTACAGGTATGAGCACTTGGGTATCAGGCCAGTTATTCAACATTACGAAGGTATGTGGTCTATACACTTGTGGGGGTTGCAGCTGGACCCAGCCCATCTGACCTGGGAATGTCTGGGTACTGGCTTAGAGTGCCTGCATATATGCACTGTTACATGCTGGAAGTCGTACACCTTGTTTGTTGTAGCATAGTCTACATACAGGCCTGCTGACTGTAGCTTTGTTTGTATGCATGTTAGCCTGTTATGTTCCTGAAACACTGATTCTACCTGTGGTGCAGATATACAGTGCCTCTGTGGATCCCTAGTAACATCTGTGTTGCTTACTGTACTGATGTCCATGTGTCACTTGACAGAACGTCACTGTTTGACCTGTTTGCATGTAGCTTGCCTGTAACACATTGCATATGATGTACCTCACATTTGCTCAAGACAGCATTCATATATGCCAGCACTAACAATTCAGGAGCACTACACCCTCACATAGTCACCTTGAGTACCTTGTTCCCCATTGGCCCTATGTGTCATTACTTAGTGTGGGAGTCACAATGCTATGGTAGCATGTGCAAAGGTCACCTGTCGATCTACTGTCAGGTCCAGTTGGTAAATCTGTGAGTCATGTGGCAATGTTACAGCTGCCTCATGTACACAGACAACCCTCTCCCCTTCCCATACATGTACAACACATGTGAGAGATGCAACCACATAGCCAAACTGGGGGCTAAGCTCTGTTTACACAGCACTGGCATTCTCTGTCAGGTGGAGTGGGATACTACAGTGAATACAGTACCAGTCTCCCATAGACCTGCCACAACCACAATCCAAACACAGACACACACAGGTACATTATTGGGCTCTCAGAATAGCATCCTGCCTGAGCAGCTGACACCTGCAAAGCAGACACACAAGCAAACATTACGCCAGAGCAGAGCACATCCGACACATAGCTCACAAAGCCTGTGTGCCTAACAGTGTCAGGCCATACGGCTAGACAATACACCTGCTATGGTTGTATGAGGTACCTCTATTGACATGTACACGGTGGTCCTGCTCCCAGGCTGGACAAGGTGACGGTCACGCTGAGCTGCCCGTCGGGCACTATGATCCACCACATAACACAAGCAAAGCAGTCACTCCAAGGCGTGTAGCAGTATGACTCAGACATTGTCTGTGCCAGTGTGTATGACCTCTGATGCACCTCCCTGGACTACATGTTAGGGGACATGGAGGGGCTCTCTGAGGTTGTGGCACAGGCTGGTATGACCCTGGCTTTGAGTAGCATCTCACCCTCACCATGAATGCTGCCACAATATGTAGACAGGATCGTCGGTTTCTGCACTTAACGTATCTTTCAGTGACATCCAAAGGGGATCCAATGCCTGTCAGTGTGGAATTACATGCTGGACATGCCACATTGCTTTGCATGGGACAGCTTGCACCTGTCACCCATGGGCCGTTATATATTGGCAGAGGCTGTTGCTACACACATATTGCCTTTGTATGCAAGGCTGACATTACATAGCCACCTACACAGGTAGCACACGGGATGGGACACTAATAGCAATACTACTCAACAGCAGCAGTGTAAACCCCAAGATGCATGCAGTGGAAACTGTCCTTAGCATGGGGTAAAGCAATAACCATGCAGTAACAGACTCCTGGTACAAGGCTCCCAGGTGCACACCATCAGTGCCAGGTCATTCCTGATACCATGCTTGTCATCTCCAACATATGCTCCAAAACAGAACAGGGAGGATGTATCCAAAGGCACCTCAGAAAGACACACCCCCAGGTTGGTGGCACTGCACAAAGCATCAGAGCCTCTCCATGTGCAACACAAAGTGGGTTAGACTGCCTTCAGGTTCATAGCCTGGCACACACCACACTCCCATACCCAGGAAACCCACTTGGCCTTCCTGACAACACTGGGAATATGACAGTCTCTACACACACCATTATATGGTTGTACTGCAACTACCCAAACATACAGTGTGAGCATTATTCTAGCTGCAAGACCCTATCTGAAGGTGTCTTATCATTCATTCCCTGCATTGCTATGGAACAACTTGTTACCACTCCCACAAGTGGTGACAACATGCTGCACCTGTTCATCACCAACATGTGGACTATATGCTCCAGACCAATCATGTATCCCTCACTGGTGGGATGACACCATCTACAACCCACACTGTATTGTCACATACCACATGCAGCCCCCGCACACAACACCCCAGTCATACAGTTGTCTGATGCATATTCCATGTATTCACATGGTGCAGGCTTTGGACATGGGAACTCTTGCAGTTCACAGGTACATATGTGTAGGTGGCACACACATACATCATGTGTGCATTGACATTACTGATATAATGTATGTCGTGCAATATTGGAAACAACAACCCACACACATGGACAAACTGTGTGACAAAATTACACATGGCATTTGTAGGATACAAACCCCTACCTAACTATGTTAGATCACTTGTGAGAGTCACATTAGCAGAGCACACTATTTGCATTACTGGGGGGATTGCTTTCTCCTGCTGTACTTATAGGGTGCTGACATCATCAGTGTTTAGACAGTGGAATATGCAGCATGTTTTGTGTAGTACTAGTTGTCAAAAGGGACATTTCTCATACACATGGAATTGCACACACTACTCCCCCATACACAGTCACACACACACTGGGCACTTGCAGGATTCAATACCCCTACCTAACTATATTATAACACTAGTGAGAGATGCATTAGCAGAGCGCACTATTTGCATTACTTGGGGGATTGTTTTCTCCTACTGTACTTATAGGGTGCTGACATCATCAGTGTTTAGACAGTGGAATATGCAGCATGTTTTGTGTAGTACTAGTTGCCAAAAGGGACATTTCTCATACACATGGAATTGAACACACTACTCCCCCATACACAGTCATACACACACTGGGCACTTGCAGGGTTCAAACCCCTACCTAACTATGTTATGACACTAGTGAGAGACACATTAGCAGAGTGTGCTATTTGCATTACTGAGGGCATTGCTTTCTCCTGCTGTACTTATAGGGTACTGACATCATCAGTGTTTAGATAGTGGAATATGCAGCATGTTTTGTGTAGTAAAAGTTGCCAAAAGGGACATTTCTCGTACACATGGAATTGCACACATTACTCCCTCCTACACAGTCACACACACACTAGGCACTTGCAGGATTCAAACCCCTACCTAACTATGTTATGACTCTAGTGAGAGACGCATTAGCAGAGTGCGCTATTTGCATTACTGGGGGGATTGCTTTCTCCTGCTGTACTTATAGGGTGCTGACATCATCAGTGTTTAGACAGTGGAATATGCAGCATGTTTTGTGTAGTACTAGTTGCCAAAAGGGACATTTTTCATACATATGGAATTGCACACACTACTCCCCCATACACAGTCACACACACACTGGGCGCTTGCAGGATTCAAACCCCTACCTAACTATGTTATGACACTAGTGAGAGACACATTAGCAGAATGCACTATTGGCATTACTGAGGGCATTGCTTTCTCCTGCTGTACTTATAGGGTGCTGACATCATCAGTGTTTAGACAGTGGAATATGCAGCATGTTTTGTGTAGTAAAAGTTGCCAAAAGGGACATTTCTCATACACATGGAATTGCACACACTACTCCCCCATACACAGTCACAAACACACTAGGCACTTGCAGGATTCAAATCCCTCCCTAGCTATGTTATGATTCTAGTGAGAGACGCATTAGCAGAGAGCGCTATTTGCATTACTGGGGGGACTGCTTTCTCCTGCTGTACTTATAGGGTGCTGACATCATCAGTGTTTAGACAGGGGAATATGCAGCATGTTTTGTGTAGTACTAGTTGCCAAAAGGGACATTTCTCATACACATGGAATTGCACACACTACTCCCCCATACACAGTCACACACACACTGGGCACTTGCAGGATTCAAACCCCTACCTAATTATGCCATGACACTAGTGAGAGACACATCAGCAGAGTGCACTATTTGCATTACTGGGGGCATTGCTTTCTCCTGCTGTACTTATAGGGTGCTGACATCATCAGTGTTTAGACAGTGGAATATGTAGCATGTTTTGTGCAGTAAAAGTTGCCAAAAGGGACATTTCTCATACACATGGAATTGCACACACTACTCCCCCATACACAGTCACACACACACTGGGCATTTGCAGGATTCAAACCCCTACCTAATTATGCTAGGACACTAGTGAGAGACGCATTAGCAGAGTGCACTATTTGCATTACTGGGGGCATTGCTTTCTCCTGCTGTACTTATAGGGTGCTGACATCATCAGTGTTTAGACAGTGGAATATGCAGCATGTTTTGTGTAGTAAAAGTTGACAAAAGGGACATTTCTCATACACATGGAATTGCACACACTACTCCCCCATACACAGTCACAAACACACTCGACACTTGCAGGATTCAAACCCCTACCTAACTATGTTATAACACTTGCTAGAGACACAGTAGCAGAGTGCGCTATTCACATTACTGGGTACAGTTTCTGTTCCTGACATATGTATAGTGTGCTGACATCATTATGGATGAAGAGGTATGTACATCTGTTACTATCAATCAGTAAGGGGGAGAGCATATCTATGCATTACCTTTGCACAGGCACACTGGCCTACTGTACTGTGGAGGCAGATGCCAAATACACTGTGGATAGCCTTCTGTATTCCCTAGGGACAACGGTCAGGTATTGCACTCTACGGCCATATGTTTACCTGTCAGATGCAAGTATCTGTTGCTCATATACTGTTTGTGGGTCTTTATTGCCATAGCCTTCCCTATTTCTATAAACAATGTGTGTACTGTGGGAGATGTTTGCATATGAGTGGGATCCAGTACTTTACTTATGTCTCTGTTGTAACTTCACTGTGTGCACTGGGCAGATGTCTGTATTGTGGGAGGTTCCTGTGTTAACACATAGAAATGCCAGATATATGTGTGCAACTGCTGAACTGTGACATGGCCTAAGTGTGTGAGCATGCCCAGTTCACAGTCTGTATGGCTTCTTGACTGCCACATCTCATTTATCCAAGTGTGTGAGCATGCCCAGTGTGACCTTTCCTTATGTTTGGATCTGTGGACCACCACATTTCTGTTTGTGTGCGGACGCCATCTATATATCAGATGTACAGTTGAGTGTTGGACATCAGGTTGTGTTCTTACTGCCCAACTGCTGTGTGTCTGAACCTAACAGGCATTATGCTGTGCCTGCAGGGTTGCCATGTGATAGTTTGCATACAGTTGTCATCATCCTTTCCTGCTGACCAAACAGTTGTATTGTTGTATAGTGTACTGGTGCAAAACTTTCACTGTGGTGGACAGTATGATCGGTTTCACTCCTATCACTGCTTGTAATGTTTATAGTGAGCACACCAGACTGGTTGAGGGCCAGTTGTGCAGATATGACCATGTTGCATTTTGTTCAGATATGGACAGCTTAGTACATGATTGTCCGACATTGTTATTGTATTCCACAACTTGTGTGGACAATAACAAACAAAGGCCATGTGCCCTAGTCCATTTGTAATGCTAGTTAGAGAGTATTTGTCCTTCAACACACATTTACTGGTGTTTGCCATGACATATGTCACGGTTAGTATGCTGTGCCTCTGTCTACCCATGACATACAGGTGATATCCAGGATACACCTGCCATCTCCCATCCAGTCATCATGATTCCTCTGGATGACAGTCACTGAGGGACTCCCTGGATATCCTGTAGTGGGAGTTTAGTCATGAGTGGAGTGAGCTTCTGGGTTGTGCACCAATCAGTACAGCATGTCCTGTTTATGTCTGTGCTGGGGTTCAGGCCTGTCAGCTGCATAGATCACCAGCATTCAGTGTTTTCATGGTGCCAAATGTCCATTGATACCAGGTTGATCATGGCTCTCAACATCAGGCACAGTTCACCTCCAGCCAGGCAGTATGGCACTGTGTGGAGCTGCAGTTACTTTACTCAGGTGACACATGGCATCTGTTACAGCTCTGCAATCCTCCTGGTGGGGTATTTGTGTGGTCATTCCAGTTGCTGCAGGTGTCTGCTATGGTACATCCCACAGGGGCCATTGTACTCAATTGTGAGGCTGATGAAGGATAACTGCAGAGCCACAATGACCTCCCCTGATCTAGATCTGACTACCTTCATGATTAGGTGGGTATATGGTATGTTTCTGTAACCACTACAGCCACATGCTTGTCCAATGCAAGATATCTATCAACTTGTGTCCCCAGGTCTCTTATTACTTCTTCAGTACTTAATGGGTTAACACCTATGTGGTAATTGGTGGGCACTTACTGTATATCCACAGGGGATGACTATACACTTTTCTGCAATTAGCTTGCTGACATGGCTATGGCACCAGTTGTCTGTTTCTATGTGGCCCTTTTGTGGGATGCTTGTGTCAGCTGGAGGGTCAGATATGGTGGCCAGTTTGTAGTCCTCTGCAAACTTGTTCAGACACAGTCCTTCCATGTTGGTCTGTACCTATGGGACATATATACCAAACAAGGGAGGTCCCAGGACCGAGCCTTGTGGGATGCCAGTTGTATCTGGTTTGTAGTCTGACATGGCTGCAGCATTTCTGACCATGTCAGTTCTGTCCTTGGGCTGGTTTGCAACCCCTCTATTGACATAGGGGTTTATATTTAAGCTGGTGAGCTTATCTATAATGAACACGTGGGGTAATGTATGGAAGCCTTTTGCAAGGTCCAGCTAAGCTGTGTGGACCACATTCCCCCTCATCAATGGCCTTAATGACTGTTTCAAATGAGTCAAACATGTTTAAGGGGCAGGATCTGCACTTAAGAAAGCCACACTGGGTAGGGTCCAGTGTCAGTAGGTCCCCAATATCTTTATGTCTGAGGTACATGCTGATCCTTTCCATAGCTTTGCAGACCAAGCTTGTCAGGATTCTGGGGTGGTAGTTTGCAGTATCCATTCAGGCAACACCTTTGTGGAGAAGGACCACTGTTGTTGTACACTGCTCTTTGGGTACATATCCTGTGGTAAGGCTGACATTGAGCAGTAGTGTTATATGGCGTTCCATTTCTTCTTGGAGTCTATGTTGGACTCAGCCCAGGACACCATCTCGTACCATTGATGCTGTGTGTTTTGCTTTGTAGATGCTGGCTGTTACCTCAGCATCTGCAATGTCAGGGGGCCAGCACTCTGCTGGGATAGATATTTGGCATTTGGTGGGGCGGGGAGTTTGCACTGAACCTGTCAGGTTGGATGTTGGCAATGTGTGTGTGTTTGGTATATTGTTTATATTATTTGAGTGATTCAGAGCATATCTGTGAATTCCCAACAAGGTTCCTACCATCAGTTAAGAAAGCCTTGTGATTATCCTTACTGTCCTGTACAATTTGTATCTTCATAGGTTCATACTAGGCTATTTGCCCTAGGGCATTTATAAGCCTAGCCAGAGTGTGTGTGGCTTTCGCCACCCCTTGCTATGTGAATATTATGGCCATTTAGGATTTACTTTACTGTGCCTCTGTCTAGAAGTGACACAGTGAGGACCCCCAGTGTACATGTACGATCAACCATCCACTTGGCAAGATTCCTGTTGGAGAGTCAGTGAGGGGCTCTGCCTAACATGGAGTGGGATTCCGTTCTGGGGTGTAGGGAGCCTCTGGGTTATGTATCTGTCCATTCAGCACATCCTATTTCATTATGTGTTGAGGTTAACATCTCTCGCTCTCACAGCTCTGATGGATTTGGGTTTTCTGGGGTGGAGCATGTCCATTAATCCTGTGTTGGACATGGCCTTGTACAACAGGCATACAACGTCTCTGCGTAGGCAGTATGTGACTGCATACAGCTGGGGTGTCTACAGCCAGGCAGCATATCACATATATTTGAAACCCTTTATCCTCTTGGTAAGGTACCTTTGAGGCATTGTACTAAATTATGAGCCTGATAAGAGAACAGTATAGGGGCACAATGACCTCTGTTGATGTAGATGTGATTCCTTTCATGATAAGGTGGCCAATATAGAAGGTCTTCCTAGCCACGTTGGCAATGTGAGTGTCACATGACAGGTTACTGTCCACTTGTGTCCCTAGGTCCCTGATTACTCCTTCCATACGTAATGGATTACCACCTATGTGGTTATTTGGTATTTGGTGAGACATTCATACTGTCCAGTGTCTTCAGGAAGGCTGAGTGGGGTTCCTGTGTGTGAGAGTGTGGTCTGTAGCATGCTACAGACGGTACAGCAGTTTTGCCTATGACTAGTTGCACATGGGTGGTCTCCGATGCTTCATGCATTGTCAGTTACCTGGACATGTGGGTATCTTTGCTGAATATGGATACTCCCCCTCCTTTTATGGTTTGCTCCAGGTTTTGGGGCCAAGACGCATGATATGGGGTATAACCTGGTAGTGCTGGTGTGCTCTCAGGAGCCTTGCTGCAGGTTTCTGTCACTGCACAGACATCGATGTTCTCCATACTGGGGAGGGCCTCGGGAGCATGCATCTTGAGGTTTAGACGTCTGGCATTGTGCACATTACCCTTATGTTTCTTTCCACTTATGTTTTCCAGGGAGGTGGGTTACTCTTTTCAGCCTTGCCTACAAAAGTCTCTATGGAGGTGGCAAGAGCCTTAGCCAATATCCAGATGCCCAGGGGTGACAGGTGCAAGCCATCCCTGGCAATGCAGCATGGCTTGTCAAGCATGACATCCCAAGCGGACAGACATTGGATCCCCTTGGAATGACACCAGTAATTGTGCCACATGTTAGAGCTGATCATTCTGTGTTTGTACTGTGGCATCATTCTTGATGAAGGTAGCATGCTGCCCAAGATCAGAGTCATACCGGCCTGGCCTACATAATCGGAGAGCTCATCTATGTCTCTTTCCATGTAGTCCGGGGAGGTACGTCTCAGGTCATTCACACCAGCATGGACGATGACTGCATCATATTTGACCTTGCTTTGGGGTGACCTGCGTGCTTGTGTTAAGTGGCGTATTGTAGCAGCCTACAGGCAGCTTACTGTACCCTTTCCCTTGTTCAGTCTGGTGAGCGGGTCAGCAGTGTGTCTGACTTTGGAGTCACCTATTACAACTGTATCAGGCATGTTGTTTCTCCTTCTGGCCTGTGACTGTTTGGCACACCAGCTTTGTGTACTATGTGTTGCATGTGCTATGTTTGGAGGTAGTGGTTGCTTGGGTGTCTGCTTTGGAGGCCTCTGTTGATGTGGTGTGTTTGTAATTAGAGCCTCCGGGAATGTTTTTCTGTGTTTATGTCTTTGGTTTGCAGTTGTGATAGGTCTATGTGAGACTGGGTTTGTGGTGTGTGTGGTTACCTTCTCCTCCTGACCACTTTTGACAGTACTGAGTTGAGAGGGCTCAGCCTCCAGTTTGGATAAATGGTTGCATCTCTCACATATATTTGTATTTCTTGGGGGGAGGAGAGGGTTGTCTGTGTACATGGGGCAGGTGTAACATTGCCTCAAGATTCACAGATTCAACTTGTTGTAGCTGGCCTTAGTGGATTGTATGAGTGGACATATTTTATTGCCATAATACTGATCAGAGATTGCTTCCCTTTTTAGGTTTGCTCTATCATGTAGTAGCTTCCTCATTCTCTTGCATGGTTTGGTAATGGCTGGGATCCACCATGCCAGATGCTTGCATGTATGGCATTGTGTCTTGGTTTTATATGGGATTGCATAATCCATGCATTCCTGGCAGTGTTCATGGAATGCATGTATAACGGGTTCTGAGGTGTGGCCCATATTTTGCACAGGCACAGGGCCTTTACTGGATTCCACATCAGTTTGGAGGAGTGCAACATTTGCCTTACACATGTTTTTCACTGTGGTTTTCTGGCCAGGGACTGTGTCGGGATGTGTATATCCAGTGTGATTACTCTATGGTCTGATCTTACCAGTGAGGAACACACTTCTCATCTGGTCATTCAGTACCCATGTTGTTGATTTTCACATTCAGTATGCTTACCCCTCTTGTGGGAGTGGTACGTTGTTCCTGAGCATTTTGGTTTATGGATTCTAGGAACCTTTGTCCTAGGGTGTTGGAGCTAGAATAATGCTCCCAGTCTATGTTTGGGTATTTTCAGTCACCCAATATAATATGGTTTGGAGAGCTTGATATATTCATGTATTCCAACATAGGCCAAGTGCAGTTCCTGGTGTTAGGATGGTAGTCTGTAGCAGGCTATAAACTGGGAGGCAGTTTTAGCCACTGTTACTTGACCATGGCTAGTCCATGCTGCTTCCTGTTGTGGTACCAACATGGGGGTGTGGTTATCCTTGACAATTATTGCTAGTCACCCTCCTTTTGTAGCTTGTTCCATGTTTTGGGGCTGTAAAGCACAGTATGAGGTGTAACCTGGTAGTGTTAGGGTGCTGTTGTGAGCCTTGACCCAGTTTTCTGTTACAGAACAGATATCAACATTCTCCATGCTGAGGGGAGTTTAGACTGCATGCATCTTGCTTTTTAGACTTCTGGCATTGGGTAGCATTACATCTAGGTTCTTATCCCTTGTGATACCTATGGAGGTGGGTTTGTGTTTTGAGCCTTACCTATTCAAGGCACGCTGGGGGTAACAACAGTCTTTGCCAGTATCCATAAGGCCAGGACTGATAGGTGCACACCACCCCTAGCAGGTGGAGCATCATGTCGTGCTCAGCATGTCATCCCAGGCTGGCACGCATTGGATCCCCTTTGACTAACAGCAATACTTCAGCCAATTATTGCAATTAATCATCTCATCTTCATATTGTGGCATCATGCTTGGTGAGGGTAGGATGTTAGTCAGGGTCATCAGGTTTACATATACTACATGGTGTTACATTGCTTAACACATGGCAATCATGCCTCAGGTGGTGCTGTAGGGCTGCCTATGTTGGATGCACATACTACACTCCCTGTACATGTTTGAAAGCAGGTTGTGTCAACTTAGGCGTCCCTTTTACTATATGTGTGAGTCAGAGAGAGGTATCATTTCCAGGGTCCCTACTGAGCCAGTGTATGTGCTATGTGTTGCCACTTTGCCAAGGCCAAGGCATACTGGGCACACCTCCTTCTGCCTACTGGGGCAGGCTCAGGTTGTTCCTCCTCTGAGTCACGCTCTGCCTGTGATTGACTTGGCAATGGTGGGGGGCTCTTTGGCCCAGCCCTATGCTGATCCTGCTGCAGCTGTTTTCACAGAATCATATTATGTAGCATAGCACATACCATGACAATTTGGGTACATGTAGTTGGTGAGTACTGCAAGGCTCCACCAGATGTGTCCAGGCACTGAAACCGTGACTTGAGCAGCCCAAACACACGCTCGATTACATTCCGTGTTTGTGCGTGTGCCTCATTATGGCGTTCCTGTTCAGGTGTGTGTGCATTTCTGATGGGTGTCATCAGCCACGGCTCCAGTGCATATCCAGCATCCCCTACTAAGTGACCATGTGGGATGTCCCCACTGGCAAATGTCTGGTACAGCTGCGTCAGATGCCAGATATGGGAATCATGGTAGCTTCCAGGGCAGCCAGCACACACATTCATTATTATGCCCCGGGCATCGCACACAACCTGGCAGTTGATGGAGGGGAAGCCCTTGTGGTTAATGTAGGCCCTACCCTGCTCACCAGCTGGTGCTTTGATGTGTATATGCATGCAGTCTATTGCACCCACTACCTCAGGGTATTCCGCTATTTGCTTGAAGAGACACATATTGCTGGCCAATGCCTCATGGGAATTGGGGAAATATACATGATCTCCGACATGTGCTGACATGGCATCCAGGAACTGGTGCAGTACCCTGGATGCTGATGCCTGTGAGATCCCCATCATATCACCAGTTGGTCTCTGGAAGGTACCTGTTGCTAGTATTCTTAAGCCAACACATACCTTGGTTTCCACTGGGATGGGTTCCCCTCTGTTGGTTCTGTGTGAGGCGTGGCCTGCACAGCTCAACAATTTGCTGCAGGAGGTCTCTGCCACTCTATAGTGCTCCACTATCTCCAGCTCATGTAACCCCTGGTAGGTGACCCTGGGCCTGTACACTCTTCTCCATCTCCTCACTGTGGGTTGTCTGACAGCATTTGCATTGTCACCACCCTCAGCAAGTCGCCTATGTCTCCTTATGACAGCTATGGCAGCCCCTAGCATTTTTGGTCTGAGTGAAGCTTTTTCAGTTTTCACTTCTAATAACTTACTCCTGTCTTGCAGTGTCTCTTGAGAGAATCATACTACACTGCTGTTTGCAGACTTTTAAGTGCTGGGCTGGGCTAGTATTCTGCCTGCATAATTGCCTGCTTCTAATTGTTTTCACCTGCTAGCTCCAGCAGTATTCCCTGCTAGCTTCCTACTATTTCTGTTGCTTCCTTTTTCCTTTCTGTTTCCTCAGGGGGGAGCAACACACATACCAGCAGAAATACGCTCACAGTGGCTTACACGTGTGCACACATGCTTACACGGTTTAGAATCTACTTATTCAGGTTAAAACACGCGCACACCAGCACAAACAGTCTTACAAGTCTGCCAACAGGCTCCCACATGCTCAGTCTACCTTACACGTGCGCACACTGCCCTACTCACGCCTCCTGGCGTGCACACGTGTGCATGCACGCCCAGCAAGAAACTTTGGTGTTGGTAACAGTGTACACCTTCTATTTCTTGACTTTCCCATGCTTATCTTGTGGCTCTCCCCTTTCCATGATATGTGTCTGACATCCGTCACGTAACACTGACCTCCAATGAACTGTATTTCTTTCTGCCATTCCCCCCTGTGATGTCACCTATCTCCTACTCTGTTCCTCCCCCTTATGTAACTTTTACACTACTTGGAATGTGCTCATTTACTATGTGACATTGGGATTTAGTATCCTAACACTCATTTACATAGGATTGCCTACTAATGCTTAGTTACATGTCTTAGACTCAGCTTCCCCCCTTATCAACCACTAAACGGTGGCCATGTTGTTTTTGGTCTGCTGTTCCCTGCATTGTATATCCATGCATTGCATAAAACCCACATTTGTGGGTTTATAACCTTACTTTTTATGTTTTATGTAGCGCAGCCCGTTTGCGCGGGGCTGCGCTGTGTTTAAACACCTGCGATCGCCGAAATAAAAAAAATATTTTTTTCTCATTTTTTGCATCAGGGTACCTTGCCAATGGCCACATATTTGGCCATTGGCATGCTGCCTGACACATATGCACCCTTTATTTGGAGCTGACATGGCTCCATTGTGTTATTTGCAGAAACGTACTCAGTTGTCAACTAAGTACATTTCTGCAGCTAACACGACTCTTACACGGGCTGGTTTGAGCTTCGTGGATCACTAATCTACTTCATTTGCATGCCTTTCGGCTGCAACTGGGGTGATTAGCATATCCATGCCCTGTCCGTGTAAGAGTCGTTTTAGCTTTCTCTTACATGGGATTTCGGGCTGTTCCTGGATCGCAATGGCTGCATCGAGTCTTACACGGTTCTTAGACTCCATGCAAGCCATCGTGAATCCTGCCCTTTGTCTTTTGTAATTAAATAATGTAGAAGATGAAAGTGCACACATTTTTCGAGAATCTTTGATAAGGGGAATAGTACAATGATGGGTCTAAAGTGATTTAATTGCTGTTCCTGATTTGTGAAGTGGTTTAACATATGATTGCTTTCTGATGGTAGGTACATGGTATTCTTTTGGTGATCTGTTAATAAGAATTGCAGTGAGGTATGCAAAAGCTCCAGATGCTTAGTAGTAGTTTTTTGTGTGCATTGTACTGACACTATTTGAAGTAAAAAGTGTGTCAGTGGTTGCTTCATATTGTAGAGTTGTGAATTTGTTGTTTTGTTGATTTGAGTATGGAAGTCACAGATTCAATAAAGAGGGTATTTATTGGACAGTCTGTTTGGTCAGGAGGTGGGTTTGATGAGTTTTTTTCCCTGTTGGTATTAACCAATTTATAGTATTCCAAAATTGTTTAGAATTATGCATATTGTGAGATTTTATTTTGATTAATTAGCTGCTTTTATCTTTGTATGGCATTTCTTTGTCTTATAGGTTCATAGGTGTTTACCAGACAAATGACCACAAGGGCCACTGTAAGCCTAGCCATGCATCCCAAATCTCTGACAAGTTCAGATACCCTTGTTAAGTGCCAGCAGGGGCTTGGGAGATGAAATATTTACAAGCAGGGGCCTGGAAGATGAATCATTTACATGTTGATTGTGTCAATTAGAGATATAGGTGCCAAACCAGGGATGAATTTCCTGTTCCCCTGCCAATTGTTTAAGTTGCACTTGAGTTGGGTTAGGGAGGAACTCTGCTTCACATGGATGGGGAGTCTGTTCCATAGATGGGGTAGTCTCTGGGATACATACCTGTCTCTCCAGCTGGTCCTATTTATACCACAGGCAAGGTTTAAGCCTTTGGGACAGGTAATTCTGATGCTGTTTATTTTGTGGATATGCAGGAGGTCCATCAGAGTGGGGTCTGACAATGCCCTGTATGCCAGACATAGATCTCCCCTCAACAGATTGCAGGAGACAGAATACAGGGATAGGGCCTTGAGGCGGTCTGCATAGGACATTTTACTTATGCCCTGTATTCTTTTAGTGAGAAACCTCTGTGGGTGATCCAGTTGTTGGATATGCCTAGTTAGGTACATACCAAAGGGGGCATTATACTCAATGATAGGTCTGATGAATGCCAAATGCAGTCAAACAATGACTTCCTTGGACTTTGATGCCATACCTTTGTTTATAAGTTACGCAACACAGAATGATTTCCTCACTACTCTAGACACGTGATGGTCAAAGGTTAGATTACTATCTATGTGTGTCCCTAAGCCCCTGACTACTGGGTCAACTCAAAGGGGTGTGTTATCGATGTTATAGTTACCAGGGGTGGATGATTTCCTGAAGGATACTATTATGCATTTCTTGGCATTCAATTTTAGTCCACGGCTCTGACACCAGTTGTTTGTCTGTGTTAGCCCCTTCTGGAGAACATTTGTGTTAGTGTGGGATTCAATGACAGATCCTAGTTTGCAATCATCTGCAAATTTAGTCACCCAGAGACCACTGACATTGGCATTGACTTCAGAGAAGTAAATGCCAAAAAGAAGCAGTCCAATAACTGATTCCTGAGGAACTCCACTAATGACTGGTCTCTCCCCAATTCTAACTTCCTGGGTCCTGTCTGGGAGCCAGTTGGCTATCCACTGGGTGACATACAAGTTTGTATGTACCCTCTTGAGTTTATCAACAATGCCCAAGTAGGGTGTGATGCCCCACTACTGGACCACTAATCAAGGAGCCTAAATCCTCACCACTGGCACGAGTAGGTGATGTAAACTGGGAGGGTGACATGTACACACACAGTGTTTCCCGATGCAGTTTTCTGCATCAAGTACAATTTCCCTTAAGAGCACACAGAGAACACAGTCAGTCTGAGGCTGGATTCTTCCTCTTTCTCCAGATCCCCAGTAAGACTCCGCATTGATGCAGATATAGAGTTGAGTCCTTAGCCAGGCTTCCAAGCCAAGTCCTCCAACACTCTCTCTGTCCAACCAGTGCTTTGTGTCCCTGCCCAAATAGCTGACACACACACTCTTGGTGATTTGTTTTACACACACACCCATCAGGGAAAGGCTGGCACATGTTTGCTAACTATGCCTCCTTCTGCCCAGACTGTAAGGTAGTTAGCACTACCACCAGAACCCCTTATCAGCCACTTTAAGGCCCTTAACAAAGAGTGTTCATTCTTACTGTGTAATGTTACTATCAATACAAGTGGCAGTTTGACCAAGAGCAAGGCTATCAAGAGTGGCCCACGATGTCACCAAATAAATATGCACGTACCCTCAGAACTTAAATATCTCTAGAGAGACCAGCCACAATGAAAGTTTTAAATATATTTATTAATAAATAATAAAAGAGAAAGACAATACTAAGAATGTTCACAGTGACATCAGAGTTCAAAACCACAGGAAATATTTAAAACAACATTGCAGGACAGTCTGAAATAAATAAAAAAAAAACATCTAAACTAAAATTCACTGTATTCCTGACTGTATCTAAGAGAACTGTACTCTTCCCTACTAACTTACTTATTAGAGCAAGGCAAATGTATGGTGAATGGTTTTCCTTGATGTTGTCAGGTCCAAGTCAGGATACAGAATGCTGTATCTCACTAAGAGACTTCCAAAATTGACATCTCAAATATTACTTCTGGCATAGCTTGCAGAATGACATCATTCCTTGTCATCTAACTCCTCGTTCCCAGGCACAAAACAACTACTGATGCCAACTAGTAGCATTTAACATCTACCTATAAAAAATACATAGACAAGGGCTTTTCTTCAGATCTTTGCAGATCCTGGATGTCATAAAACAATAAAACACTTCCAAGACAATACAGAAAACTTTTAAGCACAGACATTGTGTGTCTGTGCTGTCATAAAGTAATTTAATTTCAGTTATTTTTCTGAAATTTAACCTCCTGTATTCCAGTTTTTACTATTAAAATATATACATTTAAACAGTTACAATAGTTTATGTACATTTCTGTTCTCTTCCAGCAAGGCACACTGTGGATACATCTTTAAGCTCAGTACTTTTCAAACCCTTTTCAACACACGTCTGTACAAACAAGTTTGATATACACATAACATACATTTCTAATACAGTTGCAACACAAGCACCTTGCATGAGAAATTTCGATATTGGCCAATGACATATAATTATTTACAAAATTAAAGATAGCTTTGCTGGCAGTATCTCCCTTTGTCACACCTCTATAAAAATCATGTTGATCTTCACAAATGACATAATTATTTACAAAATACCAGCTAACTGGGCTGGCAGTATCTCCTTTTGTCACACGGGGTATTCTGTCAAATGCCTTGGGCAGGTCAAGGTGAACCATTTTGCCCTCATCCATTGCTTTGGTTGCCTTCTCAAAGAAGTCCGCCAAATTGAGTAGGTAAGATCTGCCCATGACAAAACCAGATTGGCTTGGGGTCTAGTATCTGGAGGTTTACTATATCGCTATCAATTATTTCCAGGATAATTCTTTCCATGGTTTTACATGTAAGACTAGTGAGACTTATGGGTCTGTAGTTTACAGAGTCTGTAGATGGTCCACTTTTGTGCAGAGGGATGACTGTTGCTGTTCTGCATTCATGAGGCATGAAGTCTGTTTGGAGGCTACAGTTAAATAGTGATTCCACAGGCCCTGATAGATCATGTTTCATGCTATTTAAAAGGCATCCTGGGATATTGTCTGGGCCCATTGATGCAGTGTTCTTGACCTTAGAGAGAGAGCATTAAGGACCTGTTCCATAGTGATAGTTATATCTGATGGTATTTCCTCAGGGAAAGTTGGCGGGGTAGGGGTAAAGTTGGAGCTGAATTTATTGGCCAGTAGGTTTGCTATATCTTCTGGCTCAGTATAGGTGGCTCCATTTACAATGAGCTCTACACACAATTTTGTATTGCCTTTGAGGTTGCGGACATAGCTAAAGAATGCCTTGTGGTTTTCCTTGGCCTGGGAGGCCAAATTTACCTCAAATTTGGCTTTTGTAGACTTTATTTGTTCTCTGGGCTGTTTCTTTAATTTGATTAGAGTGTTTTTATCCTATTGGATGCTGCACCTCCTAATTTTTGCCATGGTTTTCTTCCTTCTGTTATGCAGCCTATTGATTTTGTGATTTTATTAGGGTGGCTTGTTTTTTGAGTTAGTCCTGTGCTTCTTCCTGGTGTCTACAGCTGCCTCTATGTAGTTATTAACATGGTTGTATAGGGTTTCTGTGAACAGTTCTGCATAGGCAGCAGTGTTCTCAGGGTTTAATGGGGCTTGATATTTTGCCAGATTATCACTTATTAGCATGAGGTCAACCTTAGAGTAGCCTCTGAATATTTCAGGTTTAGCTGGGGTTCCTAGTTTTATTTTTACTTCAACAGAGACTATTTTGTGGTCTGAACTTACTAGGGAATACATTACAATAGAAGATGTGCATCACTCTCCCATATTAGAGAGGACCAGATTCAGTATGGTTGCACCCCTGGTTGGTGTATTGACTATCTGGTCCAGGGAGTTTGTGTTTACAAAATCCAGGAATCTCTGTGCCTGTACATTCGGTGTCATATAGCATTCCCAATTAATAGAGGGGTACTAAAAGTCACCCATGAATATGGTATTGGATTGGACGGTTGGTGTTTCTAATATGTTTAAATACATGGTATGGGTTTCCTGGGTCCTACATGGGGACCTATAGCTTGCAAGGAAGTGGTATTGGATTTTGCCTATGGTGATTCGAACATGGAGCAGCTCAAGTGCATTGCCCTGTTTGACCAGCCTTGAGGTATATTTATTTTTGATATAAATAGAGACACCTCCACCTTTAGTTCCTGCCTCTGTAATAGCTGGTCTAAATGTGTGGAAAGCATTATAACCTTGCACTGTTGGTGTGTTCTCTATGGCTTATTCCTGAGGGTTTTGTATTATTGCTTGCTTGTAGGTGTGTGTGTGTGTGTGTGTGTGTGTGTGTGTGTGTGTGTGTGTGTGTGTGTGTGTGTGTGTGTGTGTGTGTGTGTGCACGTGCGCGTGTTTCAAGGTTTCCATGCTGTATCCCTGAATGTCATTAGGTGCTTAGTTTCATAAAATAACCATGGTGCAACATTTTGTTTCATTTTAGTCTTAAGAATTGTTGCCACAAAGTTTAGAATGTTAGGGAAGGTATTGCTAAACTAGCCTATTGCTCTTGCGACGTGGATATATCCAAGTTGTGTCGACTTCCAGTGAGTTAGTAGAGAGTTAAAGATGGAGTCTTGAAACTTTTTAATAGAGCATGTGTACATATAATTTAGCAATAATCCATGACTGGGTGTGGGTAATACATGATTTACTCACAGTTAGTGTGGTTTGATTATGAGGGCAGTGCCACAATGATCAAAGCCAACTGTGAATAAATCTTACACTACCCACAGATAGGAGTAAATTATTCCTATTATACAATGAAATAATTTTACAAAGATATAGCATACTTTTTTTAAATAATGTCTCTGTATGATTTTTCTTTAGTCACCTTCTGCCTCATATGACCACTAATAATATGTTGTACATGCATATGGCATGTATGTCCCACACGTGCACAGTACATCACTGAAGTTCAAGAGTGGAGACAGAGAAGGTAGACAGTTCTTAAAAGGCATTTTTTTTGTGTGTTTGTTTATTCAGAATAAGACACGGAAGACATAAACATACAATATAGATGTTTCTTAGAAGCAAGTGCCTTCTCTGTCTAGATTGTCTTTCTCTCCCTCTCTCTCTCTCTCTTTATCTCTATCTCTCTATCTATCTCCTTTTTTAAAGTTTTCTGACAATACAATCATTTTGGCCACTGAAGTCTTTTTCAGTAGCTGGACTTCCTCTTGGAAATGCTTGATTTACAACAGGCATGCTGATTGCTCTGATACTGCGGTGGTGGTGCTGCGGTAGCGTTGTCGCCTCACAGTAATATGTTGTCCTGTTCGATTCTCAGCTAGAGTGTCTTCTGTGTGGAGACATGTGTGAATGGGCATACCTTTGTTGAAGGTTGTGCATCAGAGCTAAAATCTACTGCCAATCATTAGCGGACCGGAATTCTGCTGTGGCTACCCCTAACCAGGAAAAGCTGAAAGACACAACATGCTGATTGCTCTGATGAACTAACATGCACATTTTGAATATTACAGACAAAAAAACTCAATTAAAAATTTCCCTCTAGCTTCAAGGTGTGTAAGACAAGATAGACTGGGAGAGAATTTGAGGCATCTCGTCCAATTATCTAGGTTTGCCTTGAAGGTGGCAAGGATGCTACTCTGCTTGACTTAAAGTGGCAGTTTGTTTATGAATGTAGAATTATTGTAAAAATATCTTTATGAATTTCAGAGTGTTTCTAGGTGAGAAATGTTGGGTTATAACAGCAAACAATAGCTGAGAGTACACTTACCTGGTCAATATTATTAGGCCAGAATGTTAGGCTCCAATTCAGTATTCTTTGTGTATTACTTACTTTTATCAATTCTAGTAGGCTGAGAGATTACCGTATTTCCCCCCAAATAAGACCGGGTCTTATACTTTTCCCCTGCCGAAATACGCATTAGGGCTTTTTATCAAGGGATGCCTTACGCCCCCCCCCCCCGTACAACAGTCTACATTTATTCATTTATTCATATACAAAAATCGACATTTATTCATGTGCAAAAATCGACATTTATTCATGTACACAAATTTACACTTATTTGGTACTTTTTCATTATTGAGCAACAGTTCTAGGTAAAGTGTTAACAGGTGTGTGAGAATTCTACATAAACAGTGCAACAAATATTTCAACTTTAGAATATCTGCACCTTGGCTTTCACAGTGCAATATTTCTTACTTAACAGAAAGTGCAGAAAAATCTCAATACATGTGTATTGGAGGAGGCGAATAAAACAGGTGAATAACTGTCACTTTTTGAGTGGTGATGCTTTCTTTATTCCTTACCCAAACCGTAAGAGAAGAATGATGGAAAGTTATAAAAATGAAGTCTAGGAACTAGTGGCCTTACTTTGTAATTACCCCTTGATTATGAAATGTTACCTTAATACAATGAAGTAAAAAAACTGACAAGAGCTTGCTGGCAGCTGAAAGCAGAAGCAGTCCATTCTGTTGCCCCGATAATGGAAAATTTATTTATTTATTTATTTTTATTTTACATTTGTTGACCGGGAAAGTCCGACTAGGTTCCACAGAGCCTGTTTTCAGCGGAGGCCCGGGGAGAAATGCTCCAGATCCATGTCTTTGTCTTTATTCAAATACGGTCATGTCATCTTCTTCTGGAACATTGTCATAAGTCTCTAACCCCCGAATTCCAGACTGAATTTCTTGTGACTCCCTTTCCTGTAGAACCATTTGCCCCAATCTATCATGCCTAGCAATAGAGCTCTCCTTAAATGAGTCCTGCTTGTCCATGTAGCCTGCTCATAGTGCATTGGCGATACAGCTGTCAGTGATTTTATCCCATGAATTCTTCATCCATGTCACAACCTCTTGCAGGCTAGGCTTCACAAAGTTTCCATGCTGCTTTCTCTCCATTCTATTTTCAGTGTAGTCATTGAGTTCCATGCACAAATGGTCCTTGAATGGCTTGTTTATTGCAATATCAAGAGTCTGGAGATATGCAGTCATTCCTGCAGGAATCATTATTTGATCTATTCTTCTCTGTCCAAGGAATTTCTTCATGTCTTTAGCATGGTGAGTTCTGGCTGAATACCAGACTAGCAGACCTCTTTCGCCACCTCACAAAACAAGTGGCAGCATTACATTAACCCACTTCCTTATAACTGCTTGTGTGCACCAGGCTTTTTTGGTTTCAAGAATGTAAATGCCTGAAACACATTCAATATTATCTTTCTTGCCCTTACCAATGATTAGAGGTAGGGTTTTCCTTCCATCTAGATGAATTGCCAAAATACAGGTAACACATGCACTTTTGTAACCAGTGGAGGGAATGTAGATTGACGAGGCACCCCTCTGATCAATTGTTGTTTGAGTTCCTTGGCCCATAAACACTGCAGTTTCATCCATAGCAATCATGTTGGAGAGTTGGTATTTAGAAAAGTCGATGCCATCAACAAAGGACTTGAATGCAAGTGCTCGTTTAATAACTTCAGTATCTCCCAGCTTGAACAGTGTTGTTAATCTTCTTAGAGACAGTTCATATCACTGAAGGAAGCTATCCAGCCAATGCTGTGATGCTTGAATTTTTCCTGGGGATATTTCTAACTGTGGTGCCATTGCAAGGGCAAATGCTTGAATATCAGCCCTGCACACAACCAAAGCCTTTGCTCTCCTGTTAGCAATCCATTCACAGATGATGTCTTCCAGCTCAGGAAATAATGGTTGCCGACCTGATCCACACTTGCACTTCTTAGCATTTCCCTCATCAGCCTGTTGACTGAGGTCATCATATGTGGCTCGCCTTTTTCAGACCATTCGGAGATCCAACTTCTTCTCTTCGCAAAAAGCCATCATATTCTTTCCCAGGGAGTCCTCCATGATTCCTTTCTTGTACTCGAAGGAATAGCTCTTTCTTTTTGCACTCATCTTATCTGGGGGGGGGGGGGTAATTGAAGTCTTACAAGACAGGAGTGACAACACAAAATGGTGATGGTTAAGAAGACACAACCTCACCCGTTCGTTATCAAGTGCGCACGTTCTACGTGCGTTGTCTATACTTTGACCAATCAAAGTACACTTGCCAGTGTTTATGGGCCAAAGATCTCAACCATCAAATGTGTGCGAGGATTAAGGTTACAGTAAGAATTTGTGGAGGACTCCCGGGGAAAGAATCTTATGACTTTCTGCAAAGAGAAGATGTCGGGTATCCGAATGGTCTGAAAATGGCGAGCAGAGTATGATAACCTCAGTCAACAGATGTCAATAATATTATTATTTTATAATTCAACACGTCCATCATGTGTTGTTGACTATCTTAACTGGAGCTTATTTTTGGGGTAGGGCTTATATCATGACCACCCTGGAAAACCATGCTAGGCCTTATTCTCTGGTGAGATCTTATTTACGGAGAAATACGGTAGTTGTGTGAGTCCAAATAGCTTTGTATTTGCTGCATTGTTTCTGTCACACTACTCAGTGTTGACTTCATCCAGAATAAGAATTTAATTCTTATAGTGGATGTTAAAAACAGTAAATTTTCCAGAGAGGTAATATTAGTTGAAGTTGGGTTGTGAGGTATGTACTTGATGGCTAAATGAAAGTGTTTGAATTCAATGAAATAGATATTTGTTAGTAGCATTTCTGTTTTACTGAATTGAGGTATGGTCAAGTTATTTGTTATAGCATTTATATTGTTAGAATATAAGAGAACAACTCCCTTTGCTCCTATCCCGACACAATCAGTTTGTATCATATTGTTTCCCGGTAGAATTTTGTCTGTGTGGGGAACAAAGGATTCAAGCCATATTTCTGTTATAGCTAAGATGTCTGAGGCCTGATTCCAAAAAACTTGCTGTCAGTGTTAGTGACCACTTACACTGAGATCAGGTCTTTTGGAATCTGGGCCCTAGTGTAAGCCTATGTATAGATTGTTCTTACACTGAAGTGAGTCAGTTACATTAAGAGCAAGTGTTTCGGAATCAGGGCAGAGTTACATTGAGAGCAAATCTTTTGGAATCTGGACCCTGGCTTGTACTGATTGAACCATGTATGCAGTTCAGAGAATCATATTGCAGATTCCTCTTAAGTAATATATACTTAATTTTCATGTTGGTATGTTTACTATTTGATTTATAATATGTAAATATTGGTTTTGTTTCTGTCTCCATGGAGTATGAAATTAACAAAAAGAGGCAGATGATGTACCATGTTGTATTTAATGATATGACGAGTGCAGTTACTTTTATTACACTGACCATTGGGATTTGAAAGAATTACTGTATTTTGGTATTATTTGAATGTATTAGTAGTCATGTAGTTTTGATTTATAGTTTGGGAGGTAATTCTGGCAGTTGGTGAGTAAAGTGAAGAGAGAAGCTGCAACTACATATTGCTGTTCTTAGAAAATTATTGTTATTAAGTTGTGCTGTATAGTGTTTTGTAGGGATCTTTGTTGTTAAGTTTTTCTCCATTGGTTCTTTTTGGACAGTGTCTGTAAATGATACAGTGTATATTAGGGTTGGGGTGGTATAGAGTTATAAATTAGGTTACTCGGTGGGTTGGACGGGGTGGAGGAGGGAGGAGAGCAAAGCTGGCTACCAAGCAATTTGCACTGGTAGCCGATTGGTTCATGAATGCACACATAGAACTGTGGCAAAGTACCTTTACTGCATGTGAACACCAACAGGTAGATTTTATTTTATAATGAAGGTAAAGAATGTTGAAACTATTTTCATTTACTTTTTCTCAAATAATATGTATTAGTACAGAAGAGTACCTGGAGTTTAGAAAGGGACAGAAAGACCTGTTAAAGGAAGAACTGTACCTAGGAAGGAGCAGGGAAAAAAAGCCAATCATGAATGCACCTTGCCAACTGGAGGATGCCTTTACTGCTCTAAAAACTAATTAATGATAGACAAAAAAATATACAATAAATAAAAAAGCAAACTATCTAGATTAACATATATCAGAGATGAAAAAATCACTATGTGACTGTAAGAGATGGGACAAACAGTTTATAAGCACTGCGGCCACAGATTCTGCTTGAGAACCATTCACAAAAGCTGCCTTTAAGCAAAATATCTGTGGGTAGCTTCTGCAGCCTAACAGCAAAAAGACAGAGCTTGAAGATCAGTTAAAGAAGGGTTATTATTGATAGGAAGGGTTAACAGACAGAAGAAGTGCTGGTAAAATACAAGTAAGAGATACAGCAAGTCATATGCAAGTGAAAAACCCTAATATAGTATAATGCAAACAAGCACACACTATATGTGAGGTATCAAAAGCTAATTACTACACCAAATTTCTATAATGGCATGTAGAAGCACTGCCAACATTGAAACTCAGTGAGCAAAACAATTACTGAGACATAAAAGACAATATAAACAAAGGCAATAGGAAGCAAGTATTTTCAATGGGAGTACATCACTATTAGACAAACAATATGAAGATCTTTCTTTTTTTTTTTTTACCTTGTAATCAGGTGCAGCCAAAGTGTCCTTACAAATGGTAGGGCTACAGGAGATTCTAACTGATAATCATATGTGAAGTGTAAATGCTTATGTAAACAGATGGAATGATGAGAAATAAAATGTAAATTATGTGGGAATAGCTTGACTGTGTATCCTGTGCACCATAATGATTAATGGTAGTAGGAGCCACAATCAGCAAAGTGGCTCAAACTATTCAAGTATTGCAAGGGCTTACAATTCAAAGGCACTACCATTATTAGTCAGATTAAAAAGAAAACAAATCAGTATCAGTTGGTTTAGAGAGGTAGCCAGTAAATGGCATGACAAAACTGACATGAATCCCTAGTGTCCTGCCCCTTGTTCTTTTTTTTTAAACAAAGTGAATATTTTCAATGACTCTGTCTCTTTCCTGATTCATCGTTACTACTCCCACATGTTACCAATAGCTTAATTTCATACTTGGCTCTGTTGCACACTCTGCAATATATCTGAAGAATATTGTACATCTGTACACTGTACCTTTGGCCATCTTTCTTCCAAACTCCATTTTTTGTTTTTTATATAATCATAGCTGCCTTTCCCCTTGTATTTTCATAAACTACTGTCTTTATCTTATTGCCTTTTACCCTCTAAAAATTATTTCCTTCACTTCATGGTTTCCTTCAGTTCTTCCTTTAACCAACCCACTTGTTTTCCTCTTATTTTCCTTTTTCTGAAACACTCTGTTACTCCTTTCTGTACTCATTCATACTTCATCTCAGCTTTTCATTTTATGCTGTTTCTTCACATCTTCTTCTGTTGGTCACACAATGCTTCTGATGTGTTTGTAGGATTATTTCACCCCAAAGCAAAGAAATTTAAATCGTCCTCTGAACTGTTTGTCAGTAGTATCTGTCCTGCTGCATATAACACAATCACTCCCATCTGTAGAAGTCTTCAAATAAAAGCACTTCCAGTGGCTCCATTTGTAACAGTTACATAACAGAACTGAGCATGCCCAGTAGAAACCCTAGCTCTCAGGCTACTTAATCCGCTACATGAAAATCTCTTCGGTTCTGATCTGTCTTACTGAAAGTGCTAGTGGAGTCCAGCAAAAATTAAAAAAAAGCAATATAAATAGCAAGAACATAAACTGTATATGAAGCTGAACTACAATAATGGAAGAAAATGTACATACCTCTCAATGGTCTACATTTTTGCCTCATATTTCTGGTCTGTTCTGCATAAAATGTATGGTTTTCTGGTGAATCACTGAGGATTGAAGTCACTAAATAAAAACAGACATTTGAATTTCAGACTCCATGCTAACACAAAATCTAGCAGCTTTCAAAATGTATGAGAGTAATGTTTAAAATCTGTCCCTACTGTGGACCTTTGTCCCCCCATTATTTTAAGCTTTGTCCAGATTTCCTGCACTAAGAGGTAGAGAAGTATGTAAATGTGGTAAACTATTCATCTGGGAAAAAAAAAAATCCACGGACTTCTGTGAGTCCTTGGATTTTTTTTTCTGGTGCGTTGACTATTAAAATGCTATTTGCTAATGATTTTTCTTACTTACTTTAGTGGCACTTGCCAATGTATGTTTTTTTTTTCTCTGAAAAAATAATCTATAAAAATCCAGTAATAAAATAAATAGGTAGAAGTTAAGAATGTAGTACTTTGGAGGAAATAAGGTGACATAATGTCAATAAAACTTACAAATGTAGTGCACAGATATGCTGGGATTCAGTTAGAAGTTGAGTATGACCATGGCCAGCTCACCACTGTATTCATTGTTTGTGGGATGAGGCCCAAAGCTCATTAGCAATGAATAACAAGGGAAAATTAGTGCAAAGGGGTAAGCTTATTAAATATTCCTGTTGCGGATGCATTAATGTTTGCAGAAAGAGCACATAGTACTAATTTGTAGCACCAGGGAAGAACATGGACTACCAGTGCTTATTCATTGCACATGCAACCTCAGTAAGACTCTGCATGATCCTGCATGTAAAGTAGCAGCAAGGATAAGTGATTTGGAAGCTTTAAATACCATTATATAGATGTACTCATCTATTTTTGACCCAATTAAAGGGTGGAAATGGGTATATAGGAAAGTGATAAAAAAGGAGAAGGAAGCAGAGGGACAACATAAGGTGATTACCTAAGGAATGAGCTGGAAGCGGGAGGGAAAAATGAGGTAATGTTTTTGTGTGTCAGGTGCCCACATGTTTATATATATATATTTATATATTTATATATATATATATATATATATACTCACAAAGAGAAGGGAAGGGGAGTTGGGGAAGTAAGAGAAAGGTAAGTTGGTTAGTGGTGGTAGCAGGAGCACCCAGAAGACAGACAAGACTGATTGGGAAGGTGCTGACACAATGAGAGGGGGGAGCACAACAGGGAAGGAGATGTCAGTCAAACAGAGAAAAGACAATGGTAATGGGAAGACTGGAAAAAAAAGGTGGGCATAGACACAAAAGGGAGTGGAACACCAAGATGAAGGACAGGATGGGGTTGACTGGCTGCTGATCCAACCAACAGTGACCCAGTGAGAACTTACTTACCACCCCGAGCTTCCCTCACCACTGGGCCCTGGTTCAGATGGTTAAGGTAGTGTGGGGCAGGCACACAGCTTAATGAGTCACAGGACAAGGTTCCCTAAGTAGCCAGTGTGGGCAGCTATCCTCCTGTCAGTGAGCTCCATCAGCTGCCAATGGGTGACAAAGCTGTCACCTCCACTTAGTCTGATACAGATGGATAAAGGAGCACCACCATCTGGTGCAGGGCTGGCTGGAGTGCTTGTTGCAACTGCTGTATGAAGTGTGGCAGTGACTATGGCAGCCTGGGATCCAGATGTTGTGAATGTTGCTGATGGTGGTAGTGGTGTTGCCACCTGTGGGGGGCTGAAAGGTCTGGCTGGAGAGATGGGTACAGCTCTAGATGTTACTGCACATAACTGCAAAATAAAGGAGAGACATGCACACTTATTTTATTATTGTTTTTTAGTACAAAGAATAGCAAAAAAGAGGGTGGGTGAAAGAGAGAAAAGTACAGGTACAACAACAAAAAATCACTTATATATATTTTGTGATAATGTAACAGGTACAGTACTGTAAAGAACAACAAACTCCCACACCAAAGCAACAATGGGGGCACATTAAATAACCAATAAGGAAGTGAATCCATAGCCATCATCACATGCAGTTCAGAATACAAAGCCTTAATGTATTGAACTACTTGTACAAACTGACTGAAGACAGTAAACACACACTAATGACATCAGACCAGGTATACTGAGAAAGAGGGTCTGTGAGAGAAATTTATAAATAGAATGAAAAAATGCATCTTATACATATTTTCTCTTATAATATTGTTTGCATCATAGTCAAAAGAATAAGAAACACCCACCCTAAATTACCTATGATCTCACAATAAACAATCAAAGGGGAATCAGATCCACAGCCATCACAACAGAGAAACTGAAAGCAAAACTTAAGCCACTTGTATAATCCAAATGAAGTCTGCAGTTAAACATGCTGTAATGGCGTGTGAGAGAGAAATGTACAGATACAAAGAAAGGAACGCAGCTCAGATGTATATCTCCCTTATACTGTTATAGTTAGTTTAAAACAAAAAAGCAACAAACACCCATTTCAAATTACCAATGATGACATGATACACAACCAAAGGGGTGAAATTGAATCCACAGGCATCATCATATGCAATCTGAAAGCAAACACTTAACATATTAAGCTACTTGGACTATTTAACAAAAAGCATGCATGCACCCCCCTACAGTAGGAACAGCATCGTAACACAGATGTGCATGTACTGTAGAAATTCTATTCTGTATTAGACTACATATATACTTACAACCTGAACAGATTGTTGACATTTAAACCTGTACTGTATGAAGCAGGTGTGCTCAGCCTGCTACCCTTTAAGGTGCTCTATCTTCCTCCTGTAAAGTTGGGACAGCCGTGGTGGTGCTGCAGTTAGTGTTATCGCCTTACAACAAAAGGCTCTCCAGTTCGATCTTTGGCTGGGGTGTCTTCTGTGCAGCATCTGCACGTCCTCCCTGTGGTTATGTGGGTTTCCTCAAGGTGCTCTGGTTACCTCCCACATCCCTAAAGATATGCTGCAAGTGGATTGGACACGCTAAAATTGGCCCTAGGCGTGAGTGCGTGCATGTGTGTGCCTTCTGTGGAAGGTTGGGCTGGCAACTTGACACCTTAAAAACTCCACTGCCAATCATGAGCGCACAAGGTGATCTGCTGTGATGACCCCTAACCGGGAAAAGCTGAAAGAAAGAGAGAGAGATCTTCCTCCAGTAAAGTTACACATTCTCTGCAATAGTTTCTGGGGCTATGGAGGAAGAAACAGGAGTAAACATGATATGTGGATGTTCTGAAGACCTACATAGCCCTCCTGTAGATCTGCTGTAGGAAATAAAGAAAGATTTTACTTTTATGCCATCACCTCCTTTCTGCACTTAAAAAGAGCACTACCTTCTTTCTTCATAAATATAGCAGTATATCACAAAGCAAATGACAGAAACTTCACAGCTGCACCCATTCTCATGTGCCAACTACCACATAATGATGCACAACACATTTTTGTGACCTGTAGTGGGACAATCCAATATATGTAATTGTTGTGTCTTGTGGCTTTTCCCAGTTAGGGGTTGCCACAGCTGAACTCTGGACTGCTAATGGTTGGCAGCAGATTTTTATGTGCCAAGTTGCCAGCCCTGATGCACAACCTTCAACGGAGGTATGCCCATTCATGCATGTCTCCACACAGAAGATGCTCTAGCTGAGAATCGAACAGGACAACATCTTACTATGAGGCGACAACACTACCGCAGCACCACCACCGCAGTTAGCCCAATATATGTAGCATGACATTATTTGAGCATTGCACTTTAAGGTGTGAAACATGGTAGCCCTGTATTTGTGTATATATATATATATATATATATATATATATATATATATATATATATATATATATATATATATATATATATATTATGAATAAAGCATATATTATTGTGACACCATTTCTATTAGGTTTAAGTGTGGAATTACAAATATCCCTCCTGAGCAATGGATTGAACCTTGCATGCGAAGTGCTGTCATCAAGTGCTTTGGCATGTGTATGACACCACTTTTATTATGGAGCAAGATGTTTGAGCGATTCACAAATAGTAATGAGTTAAGACTTTTGTTGCATACTCGCCACATTCAGACACTGGATTTGCATGATATAAGCATGGGGGATTACAATGAGCACCACTGAACTAAAGAATTACTAGAGCAGTGATTTTCCAACCTACAACATCTTACATAAATTTCTTCTACAGCAACAACTGCTACAACTTCTACAAGTTGAGTGCTACTTTTAAACTAAGAGTACTCTTAGCTGCTGTGGTACTCAAGTATATACTGGTATAGCTTTGACAAAATGTTCATGGGTTACTGAACAAGTGGAGTGAGAGAGGTACTGCTAATGGTAAGACAATACCTGTGCTGAAACATTGTTACACCTAATGGGAAACACAACCATCAGCAAGTACTCAGAGCACATGTCAGCACGTTTAGACTGGCCTTGTACTAGCACTTCATGTAAAACCATTTGCCTGATCTATAGCTCACACCTACAGCATAAGTGCAAAAGTATTTTTAAGAATTACAGAAAGATGCCATCTCACCTTGAGGCATGGGAATGTTAAGGCTGTCACAGCTGAGTTGACTTTATAATTTAGAAAGCTGTATAGGATATTTACTTTCAGACACTTGTAGGATTATTTTTAACACTGCATTGTCTCTCTTTTCTATTTTCAGTTTATGACATGGAAAGAAAGATCAAGGTTTGTCTTGTCCATGTTTCTTACAATACTTGGGCCTCTAAAAAGGATTGGGGGACTCAAGACACTGAGCCACTGAGCCTGATGTGGAAGCCTTTGGCTCTCTCTGAAGGAGTATCATTATATTACTGACCCAAAAATGGTCTCTTGTACAAATGGAGACTTAATTGTCTTTTGTTTCTGTTATGCAGAATGTTAGGGATAAGAGCCTGGTACATGGAGAATTAAAAACATTGTCATCTTCCAGCAAAAAAAGCAAGACTGATGCTTTACATGTGGTGAGATTCTGCTCTTGAACTTGCACATTCTAAATCGTCAATCTAGTTTGATTGAAATAAGGGGGAAGTACCCCACAAGTAAAAGCCAGTATATAAGGGAACAAAATTGAACATTTAAAACGCCTTATTTCAATCTCTCTCTCAACAGCCGTGGTGGTGCAGCGGCAGCATTGCTACCTCACAGCAAGAGGTTCTCCTGTTTGATTCTCGGCTGGAGTGCCTTCTGTGTGGAGTCTGCATGTCCTCCCCATGGTCGAGTGGCATTGGAAAGACATGTGTGAATGGGTGTGCCTTTACTGAAAGTTGGGTGTCAGGCTGGCAACTTTTCACCATAAAAATCTACTGCCAATCATTAGTAGACTGGAGTTCTGCTGTGGCGACCCCTAACTGGGAAAAGGCCAACAACATTTCAATCTCTCTCTCATTGAAGAATGACATATGTCACTCCTGAAAAAAATAAACTATGTGAAAATAAAGCAAAATAACTCAGCAAAATGCTCATGAAAGAAAGTCAGGGGAAGGTGTGAAGCCAGAGGTGATGCCAGGCTAAAAGGGAATGGAGTTAGATTTTCCTGTATGCAGTCTGTGTTTATTGTATTTTACTTTAATCTTCTTTGTGTGACAACCTATGTATATTTTATTTGGTATTTGTGCTATTCTCTTTATTATTTAATTAAAACCCATTTTAATTATCTTTAAACTATTGTGGCTGGTATTTATTTATTACAAATGTATTTATGCATGGTTACTTAATTGAGAAGAGGGCAACCATTTACACTGAGGAATAACACACTGTAATAGCCACATCTTAGACACTGCTTTGGCTGGCCACCTGTAAAAGAAATATCAAGTGGTACAATCAGAGCATACCAGTAACTGGAAGTCTCTGACTTTCTTCAAAGCGGTGGCAGTACTACCAGGCCCAGGATGAAAGCTGTGTGGAATTGGAGGATTTAACAGACTTCCCTGGAAATTGTGTGTATGTATGCGAATTTGAAAAATAATACTTTGAATGAAAGGCAGTTAATGTGGATACAGGGGCACTGAGAGACATTGGTTCATGGAGAGAGTGGTGTGTTTCTGGAAGTGAACAGTGTGCAATCTAATTTGAGCATGGAGGTTGGAGAACTATACCCAGGACAGTAGTGCACAATACCTCTAAGCTGTCAGAGCTAAGGTTGTGTTTTGTGGACTATTCATTGAAACAGACTGGGTAACAGCATCTACTTCACATTTAGTAGCATTGATTGCCATAATTTCCTCACATTTGTTGCCCTGAGTTATTCTGCCTAAAGCAGTTGTGTTACCAAAGGTGTATGTTAACCCTCTCAGCCACAAGGTAAAATATACAGAGGTCTGGTTGTGCACACCAGTTATTTTATTTTCTAGTCAGCAAAGATGAGCTCTGTTGATGAGTATGCTAAAATGTCAGTGACCTAGCTGGCAAAGGAGTGTAAAGCCAGGGGAGTGCAGCAAGCCAATATGTCCAAAGAGGAGATGGTCAAAGATTTGTGCACAGTGCAGCATGGACAGAATCTGCAAGGAACCAAACCAGGACAGTCTGCCCATCTCAGAATGACTTGGCAACCAAGCTGAATTTACAGAGAGTGGCACTGGAAATGAAGCACATGGATGTCGAAGCAGCTGAGTGAATGCAACAACTGGAAGGAGAGAAAGGTGAAAAATGCCAGCACGCAAAGGAGATGATCCTGTTATGCCAGAAGCATGTGAGACATGGGGAGGGAGAAAGTTTCACCCAATAAGCCCATTTCAATAGTCGATTTTTTCATCATTATAAACAGGGTGGTGATGTAGATTCTTTTCAAGGGCCTTTGAGAGGGCGTGTATTCAGCACCAAATTAACCAAGGGTAGTGGGTGAGGTGTTTTACTCCCTTGGTCATAGGTAAAGCAATGCATGCAGTTTCTAAACTCAGTGATGTTGACTATTTAAATTATGGCAAAGTTAAAGAATGTTTGCTTGCTTGTTATTAGCTAACTCCAAAACTGTATAGAAAAAAATTTAGAGAATATAGAAGAAAGGCAGATGAAAGCATAGCTGAATATATTGCAGAAATCAGCACTTATTTTCACAGATGGGGTGAGTGAATGTAATGTTACCATGTCTGAAAAGCTTGCAGATCTTTTGTTCAGGGAACAAGCTCTTAGCCCTATGCCGGAAGACAGGAGGATTTTGGTGGCAGACCAGGAGTGTAATACTGTTGAGGAGATGGGGAGGAAAGGGTGCTTTTACCTAACTAGCAGGTTGCCACTGCATAGGAGGGGGGGACCAAGCACACCACAAGGGTATAACGGAACTCATGGGGGGGTTATATGTTTAAAATCTAATCAAATGGGGAATATACAGTCTCACTGTCCGTTAAGCATGGTGAAAGAACAAAGATCTCAAGAAGCATCCAGCAAGACTAGCACTACAGCGGTGGGTTGTTTAGAGGCAATAGCTGTACCCAACTATCACAAAGTCTGTATCCTATCCTTGTAGAAGGAAAGGAGGTCATTGTCAAAAGAGACACAGCCTCAGACATAACCATAGTCAAACCTGCAGTGGTCAGTCAGGAACAATACTCGCCTGGGTAGTCCACTCCTGTAAGAGCCTTAGGTGGGAAGCCTTTTCAGGTACCTTTGGTCAGAGTCTGTCTGGGCTGGGAAGGGGGGGACAAGGCAGTAAGCAGGTGGCTGTGTTTGAGGATATTCCTGCTGATGTCCTAATAGGAAATGATTTTTACAGTACAGTACCTTGTGTGCATGCAGTTACACACAGCCTGGAGTGGAGGTAAACCTGTAGGGAAGGCAGTAGGGGGACACCCACCCAGATCCTACACCTCCATCTGGGGCTGGTGATGTGGCTACTACAGAAGGGGAATCATGTGGAAACAGTGACCTGGGATCTGAGTCACAACAGGAGAAAGGTACTGGAATTTCCTTGGAAGGTAGTACTTCTAGGGGAGAGGTAAGTCTTAGCGGTCAGTCTAAACTTGAGGCACCTCTGGCAAACAGTACCAGACCTCCTCTGGAAAGGGATCTGAGGAGAGGCAGAAAGGGGAGTTGAGACAGGTCCAGCTCTCAGACCCTACTTTACAAGACTTGAGGGAGGTAGCCAAGGAGGCTCCAGATACTCAAGGGCAGAGGGAGTCCATTTTTTGGAATAAAGGCTCTCAGTGCTAAGGTTGTGTTTTGTGGACAATTCATTGAAACAGACTGGATAACAGCATCTGCTTCACATTTAGTAGCATTGGTTGCCACAAGGTCCTCACAGAAGCGTGCAAAGATTGGAGAAATTCCTACAAGAAAAACTAATTAAAGGCTTTACTGCAATGGCAAGGTAAACAGAAAATAAAAGAAACTGTTATGAATATTAAAATGATTTTTATGGAATGTTAAAATGTGAATTTGAAGTTTAGGACAATTTCTCTCTGCTCATAACGTGTTATAGAGCAAAGTGATTTGGAGAGAAGCACTGTTACTGTGCAGTACAGGAAAAGGGTGAGGGATTTATATAAGCTGTGGAAGCTTTATGTGCTAAACTATCCTAACAACTATTTATTTATTCATTTCAGTTTGTTAACTAGGTTGGTAGGCTGGTTGACAGTCCCTTTTCAGCCATGGCCTGGGTCATTTGGCATAGAAGCATAAAGTCTTACAGTGGTATATACAAGCCAAACATGAGGCAAACATTGAGATAAGGTATGTATAAGAAAATTAGATTAATAATACACTGAGCAGAACTAAAATGGAACATAGTCATGAAAGTTATTTATAGCAATTGAACTGAACAATTATTTTAAATGTCTGAACTTTGTCATGGTGTTCTCTGAGCATCTTCCTCTACTAGTACTTTTAGCCATTCTCTCTAAAGCATATGTACTGAGTAGCCTGAAACAGATGCTCTTTTTTTACCTTTTGTTTTGAATGTTCTCAGTTTGTTTACTTCCCTGGCTTCTCCTCAGAGCTTGTTCCAGTTTGCTGCAGCCAGTTTTGAGAATGCACGTTCACCTGTGTTTGCCTTGAAATGCAGTCTGATAAGTGTTAACCCTCCTCATGACTGTCTCTAATAGAGTAGTTTGATTTCATATATTAGATTTGAAGGGAGGGCAATGCTTCGATTTCGGTATTTCAAATGCCAGGAGACAGACGTGACAAATGAGCCGACAGAGAGTAAGGAAAGCTAGATGGTTCAGTTCTTAGAGCACAAAGTATGAGCAAATGGTGAATCTTGTCTAAATAGTCTCTTTCTTTTATTTTTTTGTTTCTTACTTATATCTTAGGGCCCAAAATGTTAACAGCAAACTCTTAATATATTCTCTTACACAGTGACAACATTATATTTTAATTCTGTTTCTAATGTATTGTTTTATTGTTCGTTTTAATCTGATACACTTAACTCTTACCACAATATATTGCTTATAAAGAACAAATCTACCATTACGGGCACAAACCAAAGCTTTCTTCTCGTTTAACAAATGTTTGTTAACGTTCATCCATTTGATAACTGTGCCTTTTGTTTCCTTCCCTTACTGCTTGACATTGTACCTGCACTGATTAAACTTTAGAAAAATGTTAATGCTTTGTTTTCTGACCAGTTTTAAAGAGTATATTTTTATCAATTCTCTTCTGCTTATTTGCAAGTCACAGGTTTAATGATATTCATGTTGTCGAAGTCTGTGAAGTCAGCTCATATATTTACATCTGGTCTCAGTGAATGATGCCGTCACTGTAAACACCAGTTTGGCATACCCTATGGCTAAATCTCAAAGAATATCCTTCCTACTTGCCTTAAGCTCATCTCATGTAAAACTAGATGCTTTTCATCACTACCAAATCCTTTCTGATATATCAAACATTCTGTGCTGTACTACTGTGCCTGCCCTGCCATAATCTTCATCAGTCTGCTAAGATCAGTGATGCCCTAGCCTATCTCAGTAAGTGAAACAAGTGTTAACTGCTAGCAACATTACCAACACTCAACAACTATTTGCCTTCAGTAATACTTCTATGCCTTGCTTGACATATTTCTGGATTTAGACTTACCAAGAATTTGAATAGTTATGCCTTTATACTGTCATCCAGAAAGAAATTGACAGTACTTGTTTTCCACTCATCATCTTCTTTCGGCTGTTCCCATTAAGGTTCGCCACAGCGGATCATCTGTTTCCATTTCTTCCTGTCCTCTGCATCTTGTTCTTTCACACCAACCGCCTGCATGTCCCCTCTCACCACATCCATAAACCTTATCTTAGGCCTTCCTCTTTTCTTCTTACCTGGCAGCTCCATTCTTACCATCCTTTTCCCAATATACCCAGCATTCCGCTTCAGCACATGTCCAAGCCAACGCAATCTCGCCTCTCTGACTTTATCTCCAAACCGTCCAACCTGAGCTGACCCTCTAATATACTTATTCCTAATCCTGTCTACCCTCATCACACTCAATGCAAATCTTAACATATTTAACAATGCCACAGTTAGCTCTGACTCCTGCCTTTTTGTCAGTGCCACTGTCTCCAACCCATACAACATAGCTGGTCTCACTACCCTCTTGTAGACCTTCCCTTTCACTCTTACTGGTACCCATCTGTCACAAATAACTCCTGACACTCTTCTCCACCCATTCCGCCCTGCCTGTACTCTCTTCTTCACCTCTCTTCCACACTCACCATTACTCTGAACTGTTGATCCCAAGTACTTAAACTCATCTACCTTTACCAATGCTACTCCCTGCATCCTCACCATTCCTCTACCCTCCCTCTCATTTACACACATATATTCTGTTTTAGCCCTGCTGACCTTCATTCCTCTCCTCTCTAAAGCATATCTCCACCTCTCCAGGGTCTCGTCAACCTCGTCCCTACTCTCACTACAAGTCACAATGTCATCTGCAAACATCATAGTCCATGGGGCCTCCTGTCTGATCTCATACTGATGCTAGTAAATCAAGTTTTGTGCTGCACAATCTAGTGATAGCTTTCTGTCAATAATTATGGCCAATACACATTTCATCTTAAGTCAACACCTACTGGTAGGTGGATTCTTTTTTTCTTTCATAGTGTGACATCTTTCAACATGTGAAGAACGTATTATTGTTGCACCACACTGTTTACCCAACTGAGTTATGCATTATAATATAAGCTGCTTACTTTGGAAAATGTTAACATTTAATAATATATTTTTATATAGAAGAAAATGTCTGCTTCAGTTGAACTTGTACAAAAATACCATAAGCATGGGGTATGTATAAGTACAATTGCCATGAGGTATACTTTCTTAAGTTTACTGTTATTTATTTTATTAAATGTATTTCCCACAGACTGTTTCCAAACAAAACATTTTATTTTCAAAAGTGCACGCAAGTAATTTGATAGATAATTACACAGAATTTTAGTATTGTCATTTGCTATTCATCCCAAAATGTTACAGAAACAAGTATGGCGGAGAGATAACACATATTTGACTGACAAATCATAATGGGTAAATAAAGTTTAAGGTTGACAGAAGATAAAGAACTTTAACCAGAAACCATAGTACATGAAGTTTTGCAACACTACACCTTCTGCAGTTTGTTATGAGGAAAATTACTGCTTGTATAAAATGTTTTATGTTATCTGTTTCTTTCCTGAAATTTCTGCATAATGAACTGAACTCACCAAAGCTGAACTGCATGCCAGGCACTAAAAGTGCCCTCTTGTGACAGAGGCTGACATCAGCAAACTACTATTTTTTTTTCTTTCTTTCTTTCTTGCTTTAGTCACGTAGCCAAAATATACAAATAAACTTATACTAAGCATACTTCTCAACCTCTTAAAGCAAGAAATCTGGACAAAGTCATAACTAAATGGAATAATGGGGGGGGCAAAGGCACAACAATATGGGCACTTTCAAAAGAATTGCTCTTACAAACTTAAAAAATTGATAGAATAACAGATTTTGCATTGGCATGAATTTTCTGAAGGGTATGAAGTCTGAAACTTAAATGTCTGTCATTATTTTCTGACTTCAAACCTCAGTGATCTGCCAATGATTTGCCAGAAAACAACATTTTTTTATGAGAAAGAGACCAAAAATATGAAGCAAAACTATGGACATCTGTACAGTTGTATAGTCACTAAGTTAACTGAGAATAAAAGAAATAAATAATTTGCAGAATATTTAAAACAAAAAGTAACAAGTTCATTTAGTTGATATACCACACAATAATTATTATGGACATTTGATTCTTAATCATAGTGTCAAGCTTTCACGTGCATGGCCTTTAACTTTCAAGACTTTCAAACAAAACTGCAAAATGTATATATAAATACTGGGATTATTCTTTTACCCATTTACAACCATGCTCAAATATCACTGTTACTTGGGCTGTTGATCCTTCAACATAAGAATAACTCTCTCCCTCAACAGTATGAGAGCTTCAGTTTAAAGTTTAAGTGCATGTGCTTACTGTAACCATACTCCCTTCTCACTTAACAAGACATTTTTTTTTTGTAATTGCTCTTTTAATCTGTGCATTAATGTCATTTTGTGTGCAAATTAAGGTCATAAGATGTTTTTTGTTTTGATTCCAAGAAAGAAATAAGGTTGGATCTGACCTTAATCGGAGAACCCAAGTAAAATATCACCAAAAACAAACTGAAGCAGTAAAAATATAATACAAAAATCAAGTTGCAAGCCTGGCAACATCCTAGAATGCACACTTTCTAAGTGACAAGCAAGATCTGAAAAAAAAGAATGTGGAATGCATTACAGAAGTTAGAAAATGAAAAATCGTGCCTTGGAAGGTCTTAAAGGTGCCAAGTTACTATTGCTTGCAGCTACCAATCCTAAGGATGATGTGCAGAATGTTATCTCGCCACAAGTGGAGATAACATTCTGGACTTGGTTCTCACCAACATTGGTGACTGCTGCACCACTCTCATAGTATGTCCTTCCCTGGTGAAATCAGATCAGTCTGTCTCATTCAAAGTTTCTAAGGCACCCAACCCTCCCAGCCATAACCAGGCTAAAAAACTTCTCAAAAGCTGACTACAACCTCCTAAGGGAGGGTATCAGTAGCTTTACACCACCGCCTCCTCAGAGGATGCAGACAACTATGCTGAACAGTACCCCAGTACAGTATACAAGTACCTGTACAACTACATGGACACAACCACATCCAACAGAACTAAAACCTGCTCTTCAAGGAAACACAAACCTGTCTGGTGGACATCCTCTATTAACAGACTTTACTACAAAGGGAAGAAAGTGTTCTCCAA